>NC_138778.1:57029617-57552824 GCF_965119305.1 Pelophylax lessonae | reverse complement strand
GCAGGACAGGTTCTGGGAAGCTTGGGTTTTTTTCACCTCGCCAGTGGCTGCTCATGCGGGACGCATGCAGACTTCTGCGGCCATTCGATGAGATCACCAAACTGGTCAGTCACGGGCAGGGCGCCATCAGTGACATCGTACCTTACGCCTTTTTTCTGGAACATGCATTGCGTTGTGTCATTAATCAAGCCGTCGAGGAGCAGGAGCAGGAAGATGAGGAAGTCGCAATGTTGGATGAATTCCCAGTGGGTGCTACTCCATCTGAGACAAGTCAACAGCAGGAGTCTGAAGAGGAGTCAGAGGAGGATGGTGCTGGGGGGGATGAGGAGGAGCAAGAAGAGCATGCTTTAAACCTTTCTGGGATCCCTGGTGTTATCCGTGGATGGGGGGAGGAGAACGAGGACGACATTATCCTGGATGATGAGCTGGAAGCAGTCCACTACAACGCTTCCAGTTTAGTGCGAATGGCGGCCTTCATGCTCCAGTGTTTTAAGGGGGACCCCCGTATAAAAAGGCCAAGGACCAGTACTGGGTGGCAACGTACTTAGAACCCTGGTACAAACAAAAAATGGCGGAAATGTTACCACAATCACAGAGGGCGGTCAGAATGCAGCACTTGCCTGCTGCGGGAAATGCTGCATTCTGTTTTAGCATGCGCTGGCAGAGGAATTTCGAGTCACAGAGAGACAGTTGCGGGTAGCAATCCAACAGCGCCTGCAAGAAGAGGGCAGTTTGAAGATGTCTTGCTCGCTTCATATATAAGATCCTTCTTTCAGCCGAACCATCAACAGCTGTACTCCGGATCCAGCATCAGGGAACGCCTAGACCGACAGGTGTCCGACTACATTGGGTTAACGGCCGATGTGGATGCTCTGAGGAGTGATGAACCCCTGGACTACTGGGTGGGCAGGCTTGACCTCTGGCCAGAGCTTGCACAGTTTGCAATGGAAATGTTATCTTGCCCCCCGTCCAGTGTCCTTTCTGAAAGGACGTTCAGCGCAGCAGGGGGGATCGTGACCGATAAGCGCACTCGCCTATCTCATGACAGTGTAGACTACCTCACATTTATAAAAATGAATGAGGCATGGAACTTTGAGGAATTCAACACATGTGACCAGTAGACCATGTTTCATTGAAATTCCTCATGCCAGGCCACAAATATCCGCCAGACCGCCATCCACCCACAACAATTCCTGGTCCTTGTCTTCGCTAAATACAGCGGCATAAAAGGCATTTCATGTCCATTGAATGCCAAATTTTTGGGGCCTTTCAGGACCGACAATTATTTTTTCTGTGAATGCCTAATGTACCTCCAGCCACAGAATATAACTTTCTTTGCTGCCAGGTAAACCCATGTGAGCTTATTTTTTGGGACCTATACTGGCCGACACTTACTTCTCTATCCTGTGAATGCCTAATGTACCTCCAGCCACCAAATACTACGTTCTTAGCTGTCAGGTTAACCCATGTGGGCTTATTTTTTGGGACCTATACAGGCCGACACTTACTTCTGTATTATGTGAATGCCTAATGTACCTCCAGCCATCAAATACTACATTGTTAGCTGTCAGGTAAACCCATGTGGGCTGCTTTTTGGGGCCTATACTGGCCGACACTTACTTCTGTATCCCGTGAATGCCTAATGTACCTTCAGCTACAGAATACTACGTTCTTAGCTGTCAGGTAAACCCATGTGGGCTAATTTTTGGGGCCAATACTGGCCAACACTTACTTCTGTATCCTGTGAATGCCTAATGTACCTCCAGCCACTAAATACTACGTTTTTAGCTGTCAGGTAAACCCATGTGGGCTTTTTTTTTGGGGCCTATACAGGCAGTCACTTACTTCTGTATCCTGTGAATGCCTAATGTACCTCCAGCCACCAAATACTACATTCTTAGCTGTCAAGTAAACCCATGTGGGCTAATTTTTGGGGCCAATACTGGCCGACACTTACTTCTGTATCCTGTGAATGCCTAATGTACCTTCAGCCACAGAATACAACGTTCTTAGTTCTTAGCTGTCAGGTAAACCCATGTGGGCTAATTTTTGGGGCCAATACTGGCCGACACTTACTTCTGTATCCTGTGAATGCCCAATGTACCATCAGCCAGAGAATACAACGTTCTTAGCTGTCAGGTAAACCCATGTGGGCTAATTTTTGGGGCCAATACTGGCCGACACTTACTTCTGTATCCTGTGAATGCCTAATGTACCTTCAGCCACAGAATACAACGTTCTTAGCTGTCAGGTAAATGCATGTGGGCTAATTTTTGGGGCCTGGAATGGCCGACACTTACTTCTCTATCCTGTGAATGCCTAATTTTTCAGACTGGAATTGAAAATCAATGGGTCTGTAAAGGTTCTGCCAAATTGTGGAATGGATGCGGACCCATTTTACAGATGTGTGAATGGACCCTATATGTATTTGACATGTATTTACCGGCTGCTGTCAGTTCTGGCTGATTTATGAAAAAATGTTTTGCTGTAAAAAAAAAAAAATTTAGGGCAACTTCTCCAATTGCAATACTTCTGTTCTGACATTGTGCATGTGCTGGGACTATTTGTGCACAGCTAGTACGTCTTTTGTGGCTGCAAATATGACCTAAAGGTTTTTAAAGTTCGCCTCCCATTAAAGTCAATGAGGTCCGCTGCAAACTTGCGGCTCGCAGACTTTTGAGAAAATTTGCGGCTGACGTTCGCGAAACGCCTCGGCCGATGTTCGTCCATCTCTAGAAACTTGTACTTTCCTGGTATTTTAGGGCCATACATATATGATAAATACATGATAAATTTTCAAATATATACAGTGTACCATAGTTTGTAGACTCTATGACTTTTACACAAACCAATAATTCTACACTTATTGGGATTTTTTTTTAATAAAGACACGTAGTAGAATACATTTTGGCCTAAATTTATGACGAAATTTCTTTTTTATTGGACATGTTTTATGCGAGAAAGTAGAAAATATTGTTTTTTTTTTTAAATGTTGGGCTTTTTTTCATTTATATCGCAAAAAATAAAAAAATCCAGTGGTGATCAAATACCACCAAAAGAAAGTTCTATTTGTGTGAAAAAAATTATAAAAATTGCATTTGCGTCATTGCAAAAAATCTCCTGATCATGAAGGGGGTAAAACCTTCCAGAGCGGAAGTGGTTAATAGGTGCTATATCCCAGTCAATCCCTTATAGTGCATTCTAAATCAGAGTAATAGTAACATCAATTTTTTTTATATAAATTTACACTGTATATTGCTGGCCTGCTAATACCAGTATTGTTTCCAGTTAGAGATATATAAGCTGACCTTAGTAGTCCTACCATAGTCACTATTCTGTTTAGCAGGCTATGTTCAACGTCATTTGCTGTGTGCATTTATGTTCTATTGCTGTGTATACTAAGCTCTTGCCAATATAATAAGTATGTTTATTTCTAAGCAGGCGTGTGTTCATTCTTTGATTTCATAAAAAGCCAGGAAAAAGGTATTTCTATTGGTGTCTTTAAAGGTTCCTACAGTGTTTTACTTCCAACCAGGTGTGTCAGTTGGGCTGAGGCTGCTCTTGGAGTCGAGGCTCAAAACAGGGGACCCAAAATTATCAAACGGCTCCTTTCGGTGGGTGGCGCTACATATCTAAAATTTGATAAGACTATTATCTTAAGTATACAGCATGAGAAAGCAATAAAAGATTGTTACATCTATGATAAGTTAACGTCCTATATTGTTATCATTTTTAAATGCGTGTAAAGCCATTATCTATTTTTTAATGTTTGACATCATGTCTTACTGAATACATTTTATTTAGAAAATCATTATTTGTAACTTATGCCATACAGCCTTATTCCAAAATGGATTACATTCATTATTTTCCTCAAAATTATTCAAACAATACCCCATAATGACAACTTGAAAGATGTTTGTTGGAAATCTTTGCAAATTTATTAAAAATAAAAAATAGAAAAAAATCCCATGTACATACAGTGGTGATTGAAAGTTTGGGCACCCCAGGTAAAAATGTGTATTAATGTGCATAAGAAGCCAAGGAAAGATGGAAAAATCTCCAAAAGGCATCAAATTACAGATTAGACATTCTTATAATATGTCAACAAAAGTTAGATTTTATTTCCATCATTGACACTTTCAAAATTACAGAAAACAAACAAAATGGCGTCTGCAAAAGTTTGGACACCCTTCAGAATTTATAGCATGCACTGCCCCCTCTGCAAGGCTGAGATCTGCCAGTGTCATGGATTGTTCTCAATCATCGTCTGGGAAGACCAGGTGATGTCAATCTCAAAGGTTTTAAAGGCCCAGACTCATCTGACCTTGCCCCAACAATCAGCACTATGGGATCTTCTAAGCAGTTGTCTAGAAAACTGAAACTGAAAATAGTTGACGCTCACAAAGCTGGAGAAGGCTATAAGAAGATAGCAAAGCATTTTCAGATGTCAATATCCTCTGCTCGGAATGTAATTAAGAAATGCCAGTCATCAGGAACAGTGGAAGTTAAAGCAAGATCTGGAAGACCATGAAAAATATCAGACAGAACAGCTCGCAGGATTGTGAGAAAAACAATTCAAAACCCACGTTTGACTGCAAGATCCCTCCAGAAAGATCTGGCAGACACTGGAGTTGTGGTACACTATTCCACTATAAAGAGATACTTGTACAAATATGGTCTTCATGGAAGAGTCATCAGAAGAAAACCTCTTCTACGTCCTCACCACAAAAATCAGCGTTTGAACTTTGCAAATGAACATTTAGACAAGCCTGATGCATTTTGGAAACAAGTTCTGTGGACCGATGAGGTTAGAATTGAACTTTTTGGCCGGAATGAGCAAAGGTACGTTTGGAGAAGAAGGGGCACAGAATTTAATGAAAAGAACCTCGGTCCAACTGTTAAGCATGGGGGTGGATCAATCATGCTTTGGGGTTGTATTGCAGCCAGTGGCACAGGGAACATCTCACGAGTAGAAGGAAAAATGGATTCAACAAAATTTCAGCAAATTTTGGATGGTAACTTGATGCCATCTGTGAAAAAGCTGAAGTTAAAGAGAGGATGGCTTCTACAAATGGATAATGATCCTAAACACACCTCGAAATCCACGGGGGATTACATCAAGAGGCGTAAACTGAAGGTTTTGCCATGGCCTTCATAATCTCCTGACCTCAACATAATTGAAAATCTATGGATAGACCTTAAAAGAGCAGTGCGTGACAGACAGCCCAGAAATCTCAAAGACTTTTGTAAGGAAGAATGGGCAAAGATACCTCAAACAAGAATTGAAAGACTCTTTACTAGCTACAAAAAGCGTTTACTAGCTCTGATACTTGCCAAAGGGGGCAGTACAAGATATTAACTCTGCAGGGTGCCCAAACTTTTGCAGACGCCATTTTTTTTATTGTTTTCTGTTATTTTGAATATGTAAATGATGGAAATAAAATCTAACTTTTGTTGACATATTATAAGAATGTCTAATCTGTAATTTGATACCTTTTGGAGATTTTTCCATCTTTCCTTGTCTTCTTTATGCACATTAATACAAATTTTTACCTGGGGTGCCCAAACTTTCAATCACCACTGTAAGTATTCACAGCCTTTGCCATGACACTCAAAATTGAGCTAAGGTGCATACTGTTTCCACTGATCATCCATGACTGATTGGAGTCCACTTGTGGTAAATTCATTTGATTGAACATGAAATGATAACTGTGGGACTATATAAGGTCCCACAGTTAACAGTGCATGGCAGAGAACATACCAAACCATTAAGTCCAAGCAATTTTTTGTAGACCTCAGAGATAGGATTGTATCGAGGCGAGGCACAGATCTGGGGAAGGGTACACAAAAATTTCTGCAGCATTGAAAGTCCCAATGAGCTCAGTGTTCTCCATCATCCATAAATAGAAGAAGTTTGGAACGACCAGCAGGACTCTTCCTAGAGCGGGCCGCCCAGCCGAACTGAGCGATCGGGGGAGAAGGGCCTTAGTCAGGGAGGTGACCAAGATCCTGATGGTCACTCTGACAGAGCTTCAGCGTTTCACAGCCCGTCTGGAGTTTGTCAAAAGGCACCTGAAAGACTCTCGGACCATGAGAAACAAAATTCTCTGGTCTGATGAAACAAATATTGAACTCTTTGACCTGAATGGCAAGCGTCATATCTGGAGGAAACCAGGCACCGCTCATCACCTGGCCAATACCATCCCTACAGTGAAGCATGGTGGAGGAAGCATAATGCTGTGATAATGTTTTTCAGCATCAGGAACTGGGAGACTAGTCAGGATGGAGGGAAAGATGAATGCAGCAATGTACAGAGACGTCTTTGATGAAAACCTGCTTCAGAGCTCAGACTGGGGCGAAGGTTTATCTTCCAACAGGAAAACGGCCCTAAGCACACAGCCAAGACAACAAAGGAGTGACTATGGGACAACTCTGTGAATGTCCTTGAGTAGCCCAGCCAGAACCCAGACTTGAACCCGAAGGAACATCTCTGGGGAGATCTGAAAATGGCTGTGCACCAACACTCCCCATCCAACCTGACGGAGTTTGAAAGGTCCTGCAAAGAAGAATGGAAGAAACCGCCGAAAAATAGGTGTGCCAAGCTTGTAGTTGTAATTGGTGCCAAAGGTGCTTCAAAAAAGTATTGAGCAAAGGCTGTGAATACTCATGAACATGGGATTTGTTTTGTTTTTTATTTTTAATAAATTTGCAAAGATTTCAAACAAACTTCTTTCACATTGTCATTATGGAGTATTGTTTGTAGAATTTTGAGGAAAATAATGAATTTATTCAATTTTGGAATAAGGCTGTAACATTACAAAATGTGGAAAAAGTGAAGTGCTGTTAATACTCTTCGGATGCACTGTAGGCAGCCCAATGGTCTACTGAAGAACCTTGCATGGTAGGGTGACATCGCTGTTGCCTATTGTGAGGGAGTAGCATAGCGTAGTGTTATCATCTTACATCAGGAAGCGCTGTTCCTGATAGAGTTTTGGTTTTGAACATAGTGGAGAAGGGATATAGCTTCTGTCAATTTTTTATTTTCCAAGTGTGTATCTATTGGGGAGATTTCCCTTTACTCCCTGTCTTGAGAAGAAGCACTGGAAAATCTCTCTATTGGACAGAGACTGCAATAAAATACTTTTTTTTTCAGTGAAATGTGTAACCTCTGTCAGGTTATTATTACTGTATGTATGGGACTTCCTGTTCCAGTGACAATCATACTCTCTGTTTCTTATCCTGCTGCCAATGGGACAGGAAGTGAGGGGAAATCTCCATAACAGGGTCACAAACTGCAATAAAAGCCTAACAGAAGTTTTTATTCTTCCCAAACAATCCAAGCAAAAAAGGTTCGGGCTGTAGTAGGGATAGTATGGACATTTTTTACACATTTTCTTTATTTTTTTTAATCATCAGGACTAAAACAATACAATTATTACCTTATTTTTTAATATTTTTCCTGTGTTCTTTTTATTGATGTTAATATGAAATATAGAGTATTAACATTATGCATTCTTCTATCCATCTAGTACATAAACTCTAGTCTTCTTTTTATTTGCTTGCTATTACAACTATGGTGCTGTGCTGCCTTTTTAGCCAGCCTATAATGCTTTGGGAATTCATTGTCATGCTTTTAAAACTTATTTGTAAATGTGTTAACATCTTGTGAGTGTAAAAGTAAAAACAATTCAAGTGGTTCTAAATATTAAAGATTTTTTTACCTTCATGAATTCTATTTATGACGGTAAAAAACTTTCAGTGTGCAGCTCCCCCTAATAATTACCCAAGCCCGATCTTGATCCAGTGATGTGCATAAGAGCAGTGTCTCCCAAGTCTCTCCCTCCTCATTGACTGAGATGCAGCAGCAGGTACCGTTAGCTCCCGCTGCTGTCAATCACAACCAAGTAAGGGCAGGGGGCGGGGCAGACCTGTGCTCTTTGTTTCTTATAGACGCAGAGAGCGGGGCTCGGGAGCGAGCATGCATGAGTGCCCCCATAGCAAGCAGCTTGCAATGGGAGCACTTGGCAAGGGGGAGGGGCCCAGAGCACCAGTGGGGGACCCGAAAAGAAGAGGACTGGGGCTGCTCTGTACAAAGCCACTTCACAGAGCAGGCAAGTATAACATGTTTGTTTGTTTTTTTATTAATTTGCCTTTACAAACACTTAAACCACTTGCCGACCGCCTAACGACTATTTACTGTGGCACTCAGCCACTTACAGGCAAAGTGACGTAGACCTACGTCACTTGTCAAAGAGCCAGTAGGGGGCGAGCGGCCACTCGCGATCTCCCGCAGGATGTAAACACAGCCGTCTGTCATTCTCACTGAAGTAGGCACAGAGGCTATGCAATCCTGCTATATAGGATCGCATGTCTCTGTGGTTACTTCACTAGCCATGCCCCCTAACAGTTAGAATCATACCCCTAGGGACACACTTAACCCCTTGATCCCCAATAAAGTTAACCCCTTCCCTGCCAGTGTCATTTTTACAGTAACAGTGCATATTTATAGCACTGATTGCTGTAGTAATGTCACTGGTACCACCAAAAGTGTCAAAAATGTCAGTCAGGGGTCCAATCTGTCCTCCGTAATGTCGCAGTCCCACAAAAAAAAAAATCGCAGCTCACCGCCATTACTAGTAAAAAAAACAATAAAAATGACATAAATCTTTCCCGTAGTTAGTAAACGCAATAACTTTTGCGCAAACCAATCACAATACGCTTATTGCGATTTTTTTTTACCAAAAATACTGTATGTAGCAGAAAACAAATTGGCCTAAAATGTTAAAAAATTTTGATTTTTACATTTTTTTGGGAAATTTCATATAAAAAAATGTGAAAAATATTGTTATTTTTTTCAAAATTGTCGCTATTTTTTTGTTTATAGTGCAAAAAATAAAAATCGCACAGGTAATCAAATACCACCAAAAGAAAGCTCTGTTTGTGGGAAAAAAAGGACGTCAATTTCATTTGGGTACAGCGTCGCCCGGCCGCGCAATTGTCCGTTAAATTCACGCAATGCCGAATCGCAAAATAGGGCCTGGTCTTTGAGCAGCCAAATCTTCTGGGGCTGAAGTGGTTAAATAAAATATACACTAAAAAATAACTGGAAGTGTCAATGCTGACGTCTGTGGTCCTCAGCCACTAAATACATAATACAGAGGAGGATATGTCCTAATTTGGTTTAAAAAGCATATTGCTTCAGTTGACATTCATGAGGATTGCTGTAGTCACAGGAAAGCCATCCCATCTGTATTGTATCAGGGTTGCCAACCCTCCATGACTTATTTTATTGACAAAACATGGAAAATTTACTGATGGAGCACAATTTTTAATGACATCCTGAAATATGACAGACACTCTTACTATAGACAATTAGGCTGGGTTCACACTGGTGTGATGCAGGATTGCTGCGATTCCTGTGTGGATTGCTGCATCGCACCTGAATCACAGGCAGTTCATACTGATATCTGCAAACCAATGAGGGTGTCAATGTAAAATTAATGCCACCCCCAAATTGTCCTCACAATCCCCCCTATCATCAGGGTTCACAAAGTTTCTCATCACTTACATCAGAGTCTGCAGAGTCCCTCCTTATGTCAAAATCCCCCCTTATGTCAAAGTCCCCAGCATTCCCTTATACATCAGGGTTTCCAGATTCACTCCTTACATTAGTATTCCCAGAATCCCCTCCCCCCCACATCAGAGTCCCCAGTTTTCCCCCTTACATCAGAGTCCACAGAGTTTCCCCTTTACACCAGAGAACCCCTCTTACATCGAAGTTCCCCATTACATCAGTACCCCTTAAATCAAAGTTTCAAGCATGTCCTTCCTACATCAGAATCCGCAAAATTACCCCTTACAATAGAGTCCTCAGTGTACTCTAGAGTCCTCTGTGTGCATCCACCTCAGAGCTGTGTGCAGGCAGCCTATAGAAGTGCATGCAGACACAGCGGATGCAAAATGTGACATGCGGTCAGGAGCGGGTGCACGGATTCTAACACAGCCACTGCATCTGCATCCATTTCTTTGGGCTGCCTGCATGCAGCTCTGATGTGAATGCAGACACAGCAGACAGTGGCTCAGCACAGATGACAGGACACAGCATCCATCTAAATCAGTCCTTACATCAGAGTTACCAGTTTTACTCTTTAAATTAAGTTCCCAGAGCTCCCTTTACATCAAAGTCTCCAGAGATCCCTCTTACATCAGAGTCCGTGGAACTCTCCCTTATATCAGAGTCCAAAGATTTCCCCAATTACACTGTAACCCTGTTTTAAGAGGGAACACTAGAAACTCTCATGTAAGGGGGAATTCTGCGGACCCAGATATACAGGGGAACGCTGCAGACACAACATCCTCCATTGTGAAGGAACATACATTGCTTTTACGGCTTTTACAAATTGCAGATTCCCTCTGGTTTATTGCAAGAGTATAAAGGTTGTAGCTGGGGCCTAATTTGACTTATGGATGATCCAGCCCTGGAAGGCAGAAATGGTCTGTCCAGGTGGCAACATATGACTGGCTGCCTGTAAGAGTGTCAGAGTAAAAACAGTAAAAGTAACAGATGGAAGAATCAATAGTAGTATTCTTTAATTGGCGTATTTGTTGTGTAGCCTAGTGCTACCGGCTTTGACTTTGTCCGCCCATTTTGCCGTATGTGGTGACTTGTTTACCCCCCAGCCCCCCCCCCCATTCTCCACTTATAGCTGTGTGTTGTCGTGGAAAATAAAAAGGCTTGTACTGAAAAGTACAAATGGCCCGCTCTTTTGAATAACGATTTACCAAGCACTCGGCGCTAAAGAAAGGAACAAACGTGCTGGGTCATTTCGATGCCATCTGCCAGGTCTCTCTCCATTGGATATGTATGTGTGTGCATTTGTGTAAGAGTAAGTGTTTGTGTGTGAGAGGTTATGTGTCTCTTAAATGGCTATGTGAGCTTGTGTCTGTGTGTCTATGTCTGTGTGTGAGTGTGTGTGTGTGTGTGAGTGTGTGTGTGTGCCTCCTTCTGTGTTCTGATGTTCTGTGTGAGGGCAGGGCAGAGCAGGTTTATTTACATCAAGTGAAACAAAAGAAAGTTACAGGGAGTGGCTTCACAACCACCAATCACAGAAATTACAATGGGCAGGGCTTATGTACAAACACAGCCATGTGCAGAGATGGCAGAAATGGCTGCCATCTTATCACTAACAAGTCTTTCAATGACTGTTAAAGCAATAATCACTGTAAATATCGATTATCAGTAAAACTTGACACTGGGAGACATTATGACTATTTAAACTAAAGAAAATGTCCACAATCAAAATTTCCACAACAGTCCCTCCTCTTTGTCATATGCTCCCATGTGTCCCTTGATGAATCTTCTTCTTCTTCTTCTTCCAAATAAACAGAACAGTTCTTCTCACGATAAAAACAATCCATTTCAAAAAGTTTATAAAAAGAAAAAGATAACGGGTAAAAACAATCCATCGAGAGGAAACGACACTTGGGTTCCGTTCTTCGGGAGATGACTTCAGAGGGAGGGCATGAGATGATGGGATGCGTTGACCAGCGGTCGGGCTGGAGTCCTTGGCGTCGGATGCAGGGGCGGAATCTTGGGGGCGTCTCGTCTCAGCAATCAGGACGAGGTCATCTGCTCGGGCTTTGGTGACTCGGTCGACCAGACAACAGGATCATATAGGAGGAATAGAAACAAGAACAACATAAGTATATATACTTCTATTTCCTTCAACCAAGATCCAATGGAGAACAAAAAAATCCCCAGAACCTCCCAAAGCATTAAAAGGATTCCAACCCTCATTAGCTATAGCTCTGGCTCTGCCTTGCAATGAAGTTACCTTATCCATATGGGCTTGGACCTTATCACTGCTATTGCTATGCCGGAACAGCAGTCTTCCCCTACAGAAACCCCCCTTGGAAGCTAACAGAAAATCTAGTACCATTTTCTCCTACAGTAAAAACACCCGGAGTTTCATTGGTGAGATGACTGCTATACCTGTCTTACAGGTTGTAGATCCTACAAATCTCGTTCCGGTGCCAAAACTAAAGTTAAAGCCCAGCCGTGGACTACCTGATTGTCCCGATACCCAAATTGTATTGACCAGAAAAGAACAGGAGCCAGAGCTAACATTAAAACTGAAACTGATGTTACCCTCTAGGAATGTGTCATTAAATTCGGTGCACACGTGTCTCTTGGTTGTCTTCATGATGATACGAACGTCTGCCATTGCTTGGGGTGTAATAGCTAGGTGGGGGTTTGGAGCACACCCAGCCATTAGACCTGTTTGCCATCTTGGCCAGCTGAAAATGCATTACCCTTGCTAAAACACACTTGCTAAATATGTAAATAAAAAACGATACTCCTCATTATCATTCTTGGATGGAGTTGAGCAGCTTTTTGCAGTGGTTGGCATGGATCCAGAACCTCAAGGAAGTCGGCGTTGTCAGCTGAACCTGGTAATTCCTCCGCTCCAATCCCGTCCCTTGACGTTTACTCAGTCACCTGCTTGGACAGAATGTACACCGGTTATCGTGTCAGGGTCCGGGAGAGACTCCCGAACCCTATGATGGACCTTTTGGAGCTCCCGTTGCCCGGACTGCACCCACCCCGTCAGCTGGGAATGTAAAAATGACAGCTGCTGAGGAATGCACAATCCAGGCTCTGGTTGACTCCCGAACAAAACTTTGTAGGGTGATAACCCATGGGACATTCCTGTTGGGGTAAAGAGCAATGAGAAAACATTCGAGCCGTGGCTCTTTCTATTTAGCCGTTCAACCTTACCGCTAATCCCTGAAGCGCCGTACATACCTCTAAAAAGATCTGACCAGTGAAGTGTGATCCGCGATCTGACTCGATCGTTCCAGGCAGCCCCCTCGCGACAAACTATCTCAGACAGGATCTTTTTCGTGGTGGCAGTGGCAATGGCATTGTGCACTGACCAAGCCTCTGGACACCCAGAAAACATATCCGGACAGACCAAGACACGCTCGTTCCCCGGCAAAGTGATATAGTCTATCTGAGTGCGCTAAAAGGGATATTCCGGTTTGGGTGGGTGCCTTCTCGGCTGCGGTAGTAAAGCCAGGGCCAATCCAATGCTCCTCCACCTATGCACACATAACCATCTTTGACTGGTGCCCAAGGTAATGAGTCGAGTGGGCCATCATTGGAAAAAGGGATCTGGGTAAACACCATTTACCATCAAGACCCCAGATGTCATCTGGACCCTGTGTAGTCCCCAAAACCATCCATCTCCTCTTTTCCTGCACTTCCGCTTGGGACTGCAGCTTCTTCAGAGGGGATGGCTAGCATCAGGGCCTCTGTCACAGGGCTCAGAGCACCTTCCTTAGCAGCTCTATCTGCCAAGGCATTTCCATTGGCTTCCATAGTCGTCTCAGTAGTATGAGCCTTTCCCTTCAGAATGGTTATCACGTGTGGCAAGCAAAAGGCAATGAACAGCTCTATTAACCCCGCACGTTTCACCGACCTCCCTAAACTAGTCAAGAACCCTCTTGCCTTCCAGACAGGACCACAATCATGTGCTAGTCCAAAAAGCGTATCTCGAATCTGTATAGAAATTGATCCCCTGATCTCTATGTCTTACCATCTGGGGTGTAGTACCTGGAACCATCGACAAAAAGGTTAGCAACTGGAATGGGGGTCTCATTCACTGGACTGACAGCCGCTGATTGCCACTCCATCAAAGAAAGACAATCATGTTGTCCCTACTAAAGTTGCAAATTGATGAGAGAGAGAGAGAGAGAGAGAGAGAGAGAGAGAGAGAGAGAGAGAGAGAGAGAAAGAAAAAGAAAGAGAGCAAGATAAAGTTTTGAAAATTACCATTTTTCTGCACGGCCTTCTCCCCCCTTCTCTTCATCCTTAACAGGAAGAAGAGACGCAGGGTTCCAAAATAGTGCATCGTTTAAGGTTACGAGGACTTTGGGGGTCCTTCAATGTCTGTATTCTCTGAGTAGTTAGATGTTGGGTACCTAGAGAAATGCAAAGACCTAAAAAAAAACAAGCTTCTCCTTGCAAAGCTGGCCTAGCCTGCAATAGAGAGGTTCAGTCACTGACACTGTCTGGCCTGAGAGACCTACAGTGGGAGTTGTCTTCCCTGGAAGGGGAACCTTGCCTCTAGGTTTTTGAGATCTTAAAACCGTGTTGGCTGCATCGGTGTCAGCGAGGCAAGGGAGGGGCTATTTTAGTTCCTCTAGGATGTGAGCTGACACCGGTTTATCAACGCCTTATGATAAGTCATAGTCGTTTCTGACCATACCTACCTTGAATTTTCTGGATTCTCCGGAATAAATTGCCACTTACCCCACGGACCAGCCGGGTTGGTAGGACAATTATGCCTGATGTACCCTGACTTTCCACATCCATAGCAGACCTGTTAAAAGAACTTCTAGTTTGCCACAGAGTTAGAAGGAAAGGGTTCAGCTGTCATGACAGGCTGTTGAGAGATAGAGACACTGTGAGGTGGGAGGGCGTTACCAGTACCAAAGTCTGCACTGTGAACTGAAGAAAACGGAGATTAAAGTGCAGAGACAGTGACAGGTTCAGGGTCAGCGGATCTGGCTCGTCTTACTAAAGTTAGCCCAGGAAGAGCTTTGTATCGGTTTGTTGGTACCTCAGGCCAATAAGAAGTGGGACTTTTAAGGCAGGTATGGGGTATAAGATAAAGTACAAGCAAAAATTGCTAATAGTAACTAAATAATAATAATTTAGTCCACCCCCACTAAAAAAAGCCATACCTTACAGTCAATACTTAAGGATTAAAAGGAATTGCACCAAAAAAGAAATATACAAAAAAGAAGCTGATGCACTCACCACAAGACTGATGGAAAGGGGTTACACCAAAACCTCACTAAGGAAAGCCTACAACAAGGCCAACTCCAAGGAAAGACAAGAGTTACTATTTAAAAAACCATCCCAGGACCCCAAACAACCCGACCAAAAAACGCGAATCATTTTAAGATACACCAACGAAAATAAAAAAATCAAAGCAATTTTGGAAAAACATTGGGCAATTCTGAAAGAGGACCCAACAGTGAAAGACTTCCTCACAGACCACCCGCCAATCACGTACAGAAAGGCAGGATCTGTCAAACAAGGACTAGTTCATAGCGACTTTAAAGAAGGTTCACGCAAAGACCCATGCAAGACAAAAGGCACATACCCATGTGGGTCATGTGACCAATGCAAAGTCATAAGAAAATGCACTAAAACCACTCTACCGAATGGAGAAACTTTTGAACCCAAACACTTCACCAATTGTTGGACTAAAGGCGTGGTGTATATGATGAGATGCGAATGTAACGCATTCTACATAGGTAAGACAAGACAGGAATTCGGAAAGAGGATCAACAAACACGTAAATTCAATGGAAATGTGCAATTTCCATCTACCATTGGGTCGACACGTGGCCTATAAACACGCCCATAAGATGCCAAAAATATCGTTCATGGCCCTAGAACGGATCCACATCCCGAGGAGGGGGGGTGATTGGAACAAAACCCTGCTTCAATTAGAGATGAGATGGATAAAACGTCTCAACGCAACCACCTTTCCAGGCCTAAATGAAGCAGAAAGCTATGCCCCCTTTTTAGAAGGTTTCTCATCAGGGAAAACTGATTAGAATAAAAAACCTTCATCAAAAAATGAAAAAATCATAAAACTGTGAGAAAGTCCATTCACAAAAACTCTTGTTCAAAAAACATCAGCCACACAAATACAATGAAGCAATCATTGACACACCCCATACTTATAATCATCCTCCATTTACACCATCCAATCCATTCACAAAAAAACTCGTCTAAAGATGTATATATATATATATATACACCTTATATCTTTTATCAAAAACACGAATTGAAGATGCGGAATTCCCTCCCTTTTTAGATTCCATAAGCTTTGAGAAGACCGACCTGACAGACTTTCCCCACTCTTTTCCAATGGGGATATAACCGGAAAATTCCCCCTCCTTTCCCTTTAAACCTGACTATTCATTACACTGCTATTAAAACTGCTAATAATTTCATGGAATGTTCTCCCCTGTTTTTTCCTTTTTATACCTCTTGTTTGCAAATTATAATGCACTTATGCCTTGTACTGAATCCTTGTTGAAGAAATCTCCACATACTTTTAGCACACCCGGCACGGTAAGCCCCTGGGGGGATCTCTCACTGTTTTCCCTCCCAGGGGCTTTTTACAGGCACAACGTAACAGCCAGCGACATCGGCGCCTCAGACTCTGCCAGTCTGTGACCTGTGTCCTCTCCGTGTCGGCGGCCGCGCCAGTGAGCAACAGCGGTGGAAACTGGAAGCGCACTCGTCCATAGGACGCAGGCGCACCAGAGACACACACCAGCTGTATGTAATCTGGTTTCAGACGTGCGGCGCTCACAGCGCATGCGCGAGTCTGATAAAAGGCCGGGGAACCTCTGCCTCTCTCATTCCACAACTGAATGGGGACGAGAGAGGACCAAGAGCGGCGCACAAGAAAAATTGTAAGTTTTGAAACACCACCCTTACCACTTACTCCACCCTGAAAAGGAGATACATTACTGAAGGAGTCTTTTCTCCTTCCTTTTAAGTGTGACCCAGCTGGAAACCGCATGGGACAACACTTGTTGCAAAGTGATAATGAAGGTAAAACAAACCCAAAATGTTATATACTGTATATACTGCATTATTGCATCATAGATATAAAATCTTCCTATACATGTACCTGTCTTATATAGAACTGTACCATTTAAAGGCACAAGGATACCCTTGCCCAGAACCGGTTTCACACACACCGGAATCAAAACTAACCACCAGGGGAGATTCATATGATCTACCCCAGATATGAGACACAGCCCATGTAAGTTCAACTACACACCTGTAGAACCACTATCAACTTTGTAGCTGTATCTCATAAATATATATACACGTATAATTTTTCAGGAAACCGCATGGTTCTCGCTGTGCTAAAGAGGGAGCCATTTCAACACAAAAGGATTCAAAGAAAACAACATGTATGTACTACTTTTGAAAAATTCACCACTATTATTTAATTTTTTAAAAAAGTGGTGATACTTATATTTAATAAAAACCTGCATTTTATCAACAGAAATAGTGACAATCAACCTTGAAAAAGGCCCAATTAAAGGCCGAAACGCGTAGGATATAGGAGACACCTCTGATCTGAACCACCCAAGCTTAACAGCAGGAACAGACAGAGATATACCCTCAAAAGTCACTATTTCTCACATGTCACTAACCCTCCTTCTATTACACAACTTCACAAGGGTCTATAACCCTTTCACGCAACTGTACTTCACTGTACATATGTTTTAAGAATTAAACATTTATTATTATTATCATTATTATTATTTAGTTACTATTAGCAATTAGGGACGACGGCAAACCCAACTATACATAGGGTCATAGAGATCAAAAAACCCCCTCTACAGCCCAGGAAGAGCTTTCTCCACTTCTCTCACCAGATCGCTGGACTCGGCTATCTCATCAGGCCAAGTGTACATAATGCGGTTCTTCCGGACTGAACCCGCCTCATGCACGACTTGCTGATTGACCATAATAGATCTCTGAAGCCACAATTGCGCTACACTTAGCATCTCTGTTGCCTGGAGCCTAGTTCTGAATTCAAAAACGAACTCCTCCCATCTCCAGACATCAAAAACACCTTCCAAAAAGGGATGTACCAACTGTTTCCCTTGGTTATTCCCCTTCCTGAGGGGTCTTTTTGGCTAGCCTGGGGGACCTGTGTTACCCCCCATTGCATGGATAAACCATTAACCATGACGATTCGAATCGCTTTCTTTGCACCTGGTTTAGGAGCAACACTGTCAGGTGCCAACTTTAACAGTGTTGGCCTGCTTCCGGACTCACGCGCCGGTCAGCTAGAAGACGTCAACCCGGTGGCTTCGTACGGCTATACAGCTCATCAACCCCCACACATACCCCAACTTCCGGTTATCTTACACGGCCTAATATGGGGCGGGTTTCGGTATCTACTCCTCACACGTTGAAGGCTGAAACAAGCGTGTCGCAATCACCCGTTTCACATAGACGGCTCAAAGTACACACGTTCGTTTCGACCTAACCCGTGCAGCCAAACAACCCCCGAAAGTACAATGAAAGTCCTCCCTATACAAACCTTGGCTTCAGTCTATTCCTGGATGTTGCATTAGAAATTAAATTGAGATGCCGGTTACTGATTGCACACTGGAAGATATAACCTCTCTACCTAAAATCCAACCTGCAGTACCGAAAACTACCTCTGTGAGAAACCACCGCTCAGTACAAAACAACCCTGAAAAACTGAATCCAATATCAGTCACTCCACAATGTACTCTTATCATTGGAAAAAACTTAGTTACAACAAAAATGAGACAAAATACACCACAAAAACAGCTTAACCAAAAACTTACAACACAAAAAAATAAATAAATAGTTACCCCTGAAAAACAGACAAAAACACAAAAAACAAAAACTGATGGGTTGGATATGTATATATCTGTGCTAAATATGAACAAAAAGATGAACAAAGCTAGCTAGAAAAACAACTGCCTAGATGCCAGATTTCAATTAAAATGAAAAAAACATTACTTTTAAACTGAAATACAGTGCAAAAATAACATCACAAAGTTGCCATTTAAAACTACCAAAAAAGAGAAAAATGTTTTAAAGCTCAAAATAGCATTTCAGCCACATGAGTCTCAACTCCATTTAACAAAATAGCTGCCAAGCACATGGTCCACACAAAGGAAATGACATCACAAAATGGCTGCCATCCGAGCACATGGCCCACACAAAGGAAATGACATCACAAAATGGCTGCCATCCGAGCACATGGTCCACACAAAGGAAATTACATCATAACCACATGGACAAAATGGCTGCCATCCGAGCACATGGCCCACACAAAAGAGTTGCACAAAACAAAGAGTTTAAGCAACCATGTGCTTCTTTGTACACAACAACAAAAATATATACAAAAGACAAGAAAAACAGGTTTTTACAGGATCAGCTGTATTTCAGAGACAATAGCTATCCTGGTGGAATGCTGATTTTAGAAACTCAGTCCAAAACTGTCTGCTCTATGCTCAATTCAAACAACAGAGTCCAAAGCAAAAACCCAGTTTCACTAATAAAGGAGTTCCCGCCAAAAACCAATCCAGCACACACCAACCAATCTGCCCCCACAAACCAAAATCGATCGATAATATATTGTTATCTCATCGAACGAAGCTGATATTACAACAGATGTTACAAGGCAATATTTAACACATATATCACAACCCCAGGATGTATTAACTGAGAACGTAACAGACCTGATCCCTAGCCACAAATATTAATACAAATAACCCCATCGTTATATAAAAGAGCGAATGCTGCAAATGAAAAGGTTCTTTTGCTAAGCTTTTGTTTCTAACTTCCACAGCGGACAAAGAAAGTAAGCCTTGGTTTAGAACAACAAATTTTCAAAAAACTGAAATGAAGTGTCTTACCACAAAAGCCGGCTTTTTTGTTGTAACAAACTGGACTCACTTCCCTCCTGTTTTCCGCTGTGAAGCTAGGAACGATGTGTTAGGGCTACCAAGCTCGCCATTATTGTCGTGGAAAATAAAAAGGCTTGTACTGAAAAGTACAAATGGCCCGCTCTTTTGAATAACGATTTACCAAGCACTCGGCGATAAAGAAAGGAACAAACGTGCTGGGTCATTTCGATGCCATCTGCCAGGTCTCTCTCCATTGGATATGAATGTGTGTGCATTTGTGTAAGAGTAAGTGTTTGTGTGTGAGAGGTTATGTGTCTCTTAAATGGCTATGTGA
The DNA here is from genome assembly GCF_965119305.1 of Pelophylax lessonae. Taxonomy (NCBI): domain Eukaryota; kingdom Metazoa; phylum Chordata; class Amphibia; order Anura; family Ranidae; genus Pelophylax; species Pelophylax lessonae. The sequence goes on along the minus strand of NC_138778.1, from coordinate 57,532,988 downwards.
GCTTGTGTCTGTGTGTCTATGTCTGTGTGTGAGTGTGTGTGTGTGAGTGTGTGTGTGTGCCTCCTTCTGTGTTCTGATGTTCTGTGTGAGGGCAGGGCAGAGCAGGTTTATTTACATCAAGTGAAACAAAAGAAAGTTACAGGGAGTGGCTTCACAACCACCAATCACAGAAAGTACAATGGGCAGGGCTTATGTACAAACACAGCCATGTGCAGAGATGGCAGAAATGGCTGCCATCTTATCACTAACAAGTCTTTCAATGACTGTTAAAGCAATAATCACTGTAAATATCGATTATCAGTAAAACTTGACACTGGGAGACATTATGACTATTTAAACTAAAGAAAATGTCCACAATCAAAATTTCCACAACAGTGTGCAGCCAGAAGAGAGAGAGATGCAGATATTGATGCATGCTCTCCTCTCAGTTGTATGGATGACTGCAGGCTGAGCATCTGTCAGTGTGCTAGTTCAATCACTTGCTCACCCCCCCCCCCCCCTCAGGACATGTGTAGCGTAGGCTCTCTATACTTTCCTCTAGCTCTTTTCTCCCCCCTCCCAATAGATCTAATGGACCAGATCCTATTAGATGGCATGGAAGAAAGCGCCAAAGGAAGCACCTGAGCAGACTCACTGGGAATATGCCATGGCTTATGGGAAGTGTAGTTCTTAAAGGGGCACTGCACCATACTTGCTATGGAGGATGATGGTTGGCAAACTATAGGAGCCACAATTTCCTGTTATGAGAGAAGGAGAGCTTGACTGTTTATTCCTGGGCAAGATCAGCCCAGAGAGAGCAGTCCAGGGAAGAGAACTATTGTACAGACCTGTTGTCTGGGTCTGTGCCTCACATCCAAGGGACTGGAGCCATTAAAGAGGACCTAAGAGGACCTGCTGCTGTGCCTGTTCCCCCACACCTGGGAGAGGGGACAGACCTGTACCTGAGCCTGCTAGTGTTGCCTTCACAGACTAATTTAGAGAGCGAGAGAGTCACTGCATGACCAGAATCCAAGCTGAGAGACTGTGGCCTTTGTGAGAATCTTGGACTTGATCTCTGGGAAACACTGATCGCTAAGCCATTGGGACCTTAATAACCACCTGCCAGCAAGCGTTGAGCTGTCCTACTTAGCAACCAATCTCCTATCATCCAACCACACTATAGGGACAGTGTACCACCTAAAGAAGGGCCCCACCAAAATCTGGCCAACATTGAATATCAGATGCCAGGGACTTTCAGATAAGTACAGGGGTACCCCATGCACTTGAGGAGCATACACCCATCCATTGTTGGAGTTGTATGCACAAGATGTACACCAGTACCCTTTTTGATTCATCTGATTGGGGTTGTTTAGAGACTCTAGTTACCTGATTCCAGGTTCACCATTTAAAGCACTCCTAACTCTATGTAACCACATATTTATTGATATACCCTATGTTTGTTTGCATTGCTCTTATAAATGTAATTAATTTACCTTCACGTTGCTGTGGTCTAATTTCTGTGCAGTATTATTTGAGTGGTGGTTTATGAACTGTTAAGTCCACAGGTGTAAATGGCTTTAGTATATGACCAAGTGTGTCAGTGGGACTGAGCAATTAAAAAAGTTGTGGGAGAACAGAGGACCCATCATCACCAGCGGCTTCTGCGGAGGTAAATGCTACACTTGGATATTTAAGATTTTTATTAACAAATTCAAAATAAAAATTCTGCTACTTTAAGGAAAAATGTAAGGAGCATAGTGACTGTATTGCATATGAATAAAATAGCTGTTTTAAAACTTATCAGCTTAAAACAAAAAACTAAAAATGTTCCACAGTTATGTCCCCTAGCAAAAAAAAAAAAAAGTGACATTTAACTGTCCACATTTAAAGGTCACTGGTTTTGGAGTTTGTGCTAGTTATGTGTGGTAAACAAAGATAGTATAAACTGAACGGAAAGTCACCATATCTGATTACGTTGGGGAAAAGTTTGGAGGCTACTACTGTGACAGCTGTGACAAGTCTGGGACTATCTCCAAGTCTTGGAAATTTCAACATCATTAAAGTGAGAGTATAATATTATTGGTGAATTGTATTTTCTTTAGAAAGTTTACCTGTTTCTAAATGGATGTTATGCATTAAGGTAAAAAACGTTTTAGCTTTAGGACCACTTTAAGTGAATAACATTGATTATCTCATTACAATGACACCTGAAAGTCCACAGGATATATTAGGCAACACGTAAACATGTTATCCCTGCAGATGATGTAATGAAAGCATAAACAATGGGCATTTAAGGCTCCATTCACATGTAGGCGTTTTGGGGCGCTTTTGGGGAGTTTTTCTGCTCTAGGATCAGCTCTCAAAACGCCCAACAAGACAAATCCTATTCATTTCAATGGCCCCTGTTCACATCTGAGCGTTTTGACGCTGTGAGCAAAACGCCCAACGCTCAAAAAAGTACATGAGCTTCTTTTTGGGCAGATTACAGGCATTTTCCATTGGTCTCTATTCAATCAAAAACGCCTGCACAAAAAACGCCTGTAAAAACGCCTGTAAATCACGGTAAAAATTGCGGTAAAATCGCTGTAAAAAAACGCGCGAAAACGCTACGCTCAAGTGTGAATGTAGCCTAAGTTTGTTGTGTATGGGACTGCGCAGCTGCAGACTGGTCAGGGTGCCCATGCTGACCCGTGTCCACAGCTAAAAGCCCCTACAATGGGCACCTGAGCATCAGAAATGGACCACGGAGCAATGAAAGAAGGTGGCCTGGTCTGATGAATCACGTTTTCTTATACATTATATGGATGGCCAGGCGTGTGTATATCACTCACCTGGGAAAGAGATGGCACTAGGATGCAGTATGGGAAGAAGGCAAGCCGGTGGAGGCAGTGTGATGCTTTGGGCAATGTTCTGCTGGGAAACCACGGGTTTTCCCTGCTATTCATGTGGATGTTACCTGACACGTACCACCTACCTAAACATTGTTGCTGACCTTGTTGCTGACCAAGTAAACACCTTCATGGAAACGGTATTCCCTGATGGAAGTGGCCTCTTTCAACAGAATAATGTGCCCTGCCACACTGCAAACATGATTCAAGAATGGTCTGAGGAACACAACAGTGTTGATTTGGCCTCCAAATTCTCCAGATCTCAATCCAATGGAGCATGTGTGGGATGTGCTGGAAAGTCAGATCCATGGAAGCCCCACCTTCTTTCTTAAAGGACTTGAAGGATGCACTACTGACAACTTTGTGCCAGATACCACAACATACTTTCGGAGGTCTAGTGAGATCCATGCCTTGACAGGTCAGTGCTCTTTTGGTGGTAAGAAGGACTGTTTTGGTGGCAAAAGGGAACCTACTCAATATTAGTTGTGTGGTCATAAAGTTATGGCTGATCAGCAGGGCTTTATTTCTCAGAGAATAGGTGCAGGAACTCCCACTTTCGGGGTTACCCCTTGTCTCCGCCCCCTACCTACCTCCGAGCACTGTTCCTAGGTTCCACCCTCTACCCACCTCCCAGTACTGCCCCTTTTAGAGAATACAGAATCAAGTATCATTTGTGGTACTAGGTAATTTGTATGGGATTTGTTCATGATAACAAGAAAAGCAGTAAAATAACAAGAAAGGACCCCCCAGAAACAGTAGATCCCACCAGCAACAATGGACCATCCACAACAAAATACCCCCAGACAACAATAGACCCTCAGCAGCAACAACAGATCTTCCCACAGACAGCATCAATAGACCCTCCAGCAGCCATTTACAATAGAAGGTTCCCTCAACAGTAGATCCCTCTCAGCAACAACTGACCCCCCCAAGCAACATAAGACCAACCCCAGCAACAATAGACCCTCTCTGTAAAAATAGATCCCTTCCGGAGACAATAGGTCCCCCAGGAGCAGCAGTAGATCTCCCCGGCAACAATAACCCCCCCCCCCGCAAAAATATATCACCTCCAGCAACAATAGATCCCCACCAGCCAGCATCAAAAGACACCCGCAGCAAAGCCCAGAACCCCTTGCCATTACATACATTCAGTGCTGGAGGTGCCGGAACTGCGTTCCCCCGCGTTCCCGCTGAAAAAAAGCCCCGCTGATCAGTGTATGTAAATGGTATCAACTTACTAGAAAAAATCAAGGAAGTTTAAAGCCTAAGTTTAATTTGAACAAAATCAGCAAGGGAATGTACTTACATGTAATGAGATGTGTGCCTTGTGGTGGTTGCTCTCTTAGTTGAAATCTGAAGCCCTCTGCCCACCCCCATACCCTTTCAGTGGTAATCGTTGGTGATGCAGGGGTTAAAAGTCACAGTCACTCATCAAGAGGGCAAACTATGTCCTCCCTTCCTCCATTTATGGATGCTGTCCTTCCAACGATGAAAAGCTCTCTATTTTGGAGGAGGTGGATCTTTCATTCATCCCCTTACCCTCCAGTCATAGAGCAAAAAGATGCATGTACAAAGTACCGATGATCTGCCAGGAATCCAGTGAGCTCCTAATTTCGTCTAGTGAGCTGACAAGGTTACCTTTGCTGCAATGAGCCTCCAAACAGTAACATCAGCTCTACCTAAGTTCATCTCTGTTGCACTACAGAGCACCCCCTTTTTCCTATGTACAGAGATGAGCGGAGGGGGAAGTGGTCTCTAGTTAAGTAATAGAGAACTCAGGAAGAGCTTACTTTAGTGCAACAGATTCAAATAAAGGAGTGTTGGTGGAGAATTTTCAAAATTCTTGATTTTGTGTATTTCAAATAAAGATATAAAGATAGCTCATTAGCAGTCAGGGGGAGCAAGACGTCACTGGCCCAGATTATCAATGGAATAAATGCTGCTGTAACTGTTTTTGCTCATGAAGCAACTGAGCCCATTCTGAAACATGTTTAAACAATGCTTTGTTTGAAGTTCAAACACATGTTCTGCCTGCGTCATATTGGCCTCATGGAAGTTATATCCAAGATTGTCTACATCTGACTGCCATTAACAAGCCATACCAGGGGAACCTGCCAACAGGAGTGAACTGAAGCTCCACATTACAAGCATATTAGCTGTTTTACACATACAGTATGTGCATAACTGCCATCCTATAAGGAAAAAAGTTGTGAGGAGCTATAGATTGGAGAATCATCTACCAGCTAACTCCGCACAAAAAAGAAGGACTGGACTTTCTAAGGCACACCATGGAATGAATCATTGCGACTCACAATTAGTAAAATGTATAATGTTTATTCAAAACAATTAAAAATGAGCACAGAACAGACAATCCTCATTTATGACATACATAGCACAAGAACAAAACAATGAGACAATATTAAAATGAGTAACCTAGGACTATTTCTAACCCAAATGATCACAGGGGATCGGTGGGAGAAATGTGTAGGTTATTGCTAACAAAGTTACAATATCATAATAAATTGTATATTGCATTATCCTATCTGATCTGTAAGTCTACGCGTTTCGCAGCATGCTTCTTCAGGACCAAATTTGTATCAGAGATTTCTTAAACATAAGCAAAATATGAATTAGTAACATACAAACTGTATTAACATTGGGTTAGAAATAGTCCTAGGTTACTCATTTTAATATTGTCTCATTGTTTTGTTCTTGTGTTATGTATGTCATAAATGAGGATTGTCTGTTCTGTCCTCATTTTTAATTGTTTTGAATAAACATTATACATTTTACTAATTGTGAGTCGCAATGATTCATTCCATGGTGTGCCTTAGAAAGTCCAGTCCTTCTTTTTTGTGCGGAGTTAGCTGGTAAATGATTCTCCAATCTATAGCTCCTCACAAATTTTTTCCTCTCAATTTTTTGGATGATGGCACTTTTTGGGTAGTTCAATTTCTTCTGCCATCCTATAAGGTTAGCATAACAATATCTAAACCCTGGCCTTCTTTCGTACTCAGATGATTACTGGTAGAATCACTTAAATCCTTGGGACATTTATAGTATGTGCTTTGAGGAGAAGAGAGCACTATAGGTGTAGATTAAAACCTAGTTAGTGTTTTTAGTCAAAGAAGTATCAGCAATTTTCCAATAGATTTTGAGGGCTTCACCAGTCCCACTTCATCAGGGCTTATGAAGATACTACGAAGGAAAGAAATTGGACCAAAGCAGGTTTTCTTGAAAAAAAATTATGTTGACACGCAGTGCCTTGTTCAGGTTGCTGTTCTAACACATTTAAGTGCAGTGATTTCATATATGTGATGTCATTATATATTCACACTATAACATAGGCCCCATATGTGATATCAATGTTTAATCATACACTTCAGTTGCTTGAGTGTACCTCAGGCCCTGCACTGTTTTTATTTCAGGGCCCTCTTCCCCAGGAGTGCTGTTACGCTCACTGCTCAAAGTACCCTGAAAGCATCAAGTAAAGCAACAAGTATTATTATTTGTTTCAAATACTGGAATGTAGCAGTCCAATAGCAGGACATTATGCTTTGTATGTATATGTCTCAGTGGTAAAATGCCCCTTTTTTGAATAGAAGAGCCATGCAAAGTAACTCCTATATGACTCTTGGCACAGCTGGCCACGAGACATAATGGAGTTATTAAAAAGGAATGATATGCATGGCTCATTATAGTAAAATGAGGAACCCTATTTTTGGGATATGTGATGGAAATTAGGTGACTGTAGCTGTTTTAGTACACTTGCAACAAGAACAATTGAGTACTGTCCATGATACTTTTTTATTTTCACTAACATCCAAATTTTCAGGACAAGCTTTTGAGGTGTTCCCCTGCTTGGACCTTGAAGAAAAGGGAACACCCCGAAAGCTTGTCCTGAAAATTTGGATGTTAGTGCAAATGAAAAAAGTATCACGGACAGGAAACAGTTAATCTTGATGGAAACGAGACACCTAATTTTTAAAGAAGGATCTACTGTGCTTTCTTGGTTCCTTTTGGCCCATCTCATCATAAACTGTCTGGTTATACTTTAATTTAGGGGTCCTCAAACTTTTTAACCAGGGGGCCAGTTCACGGTTCCTCAGACACTGTTGGGGGCCGGACTATAGTTTGAAAAAAATATGAACGAAGTCCAATGTGCATATTTTATTTGTAGTGCACAAAAAAAAAAACAGGAAAAACAATACAATATTTATTGTTTTATTTATATATATATATATGACCACAGCGTGCCCCCTTTCAATGCAGAGTGACTACAGCGTGCCCCCTTTCAATGCAGAGTGACCACAGCGTGCCCCCTTTCAATGCAGAGTGACCACAGCGTGCCCCCATCAATGCAGAGTGACCACAGCATGCCCCCATCAATGCAGAGTGACCACAGCTTGCCCCCTTTCAATGCAGAGTGACCAAAGCGTGCCCCCTTTCAATGCAGAGTGACCACAGCGTGCCCTCTTTCAATGCAGAATGACCACAGCATGCCCCCTTTCAATGCAGACTGACCACAGCGTGCCGTGCCCCCTTTGATGCAGAGACCAGTGCACTTACCTGCAGCGGCGGCTTCTCCTCAGTCCCCCGCGTCTCCTCGAGTCCTCCCGCCTCCTCCTCGGCCAATGGCATGGGTTCGCCTTTCGGCCAATCAGGAAACGGGTCTCGGACCTGCTTCCTGATTGGCCAGGAGGAGGATCCATGTGACAATAGCGAATTTTCATTCGTTATTGCCACACAAATGGGTGGGCTAGGGCGCAGTGCTCTGCGCCCCTGGTCCACCCTTTTCTGAAGCCTATTAGAGCTTCAGTGAGTGACAGGCAGTCAGCCCTATGCCGATTGAGTCTTGGAGTCCCGTGGCCGCTGTTGTGCCCGGCAAACAACATGAATGATACATCCCGGCTGGCGGGCCGGGTTCAGGACCCTAGTGGGCCACACGCGGCCCGCGGGCCGTAGTTTGAGGACCCCTGCTTAATTTATGCAATAGCCACTTGTCTAAGCTACCACAACACAAAGCTGCACCCTGCTTAGATAAGCAGTAATATACTGAACCTGTCACATGACCCTGAGGCATTAGGCAGGCCATACATGGGTTGCAGGAAAGAAATTTGCACCATTTCCCCATCAACACAGACAGTGCTGACAGGGGAATCCCTCCTGCTGTGCAATTGTCTGCTCCCGCCTCCCACCCTCCTACCCGGAGAAGGCAGTGATTAATCACAAGAGTGCAGCAGGCTGGTAGTACCCAAGTTGATTGATCGATCAACTTGCTACATTCAGCCCGCCCATTAACAGTTCAAATCTCGGCCAGTTCCTGTATGGCCGGCCTTTCCTATATATAAAATTCAAAGAAGGATACTTGAATTTAAACATTTTTTTTTTAAAGGTTTTGCAAAGATAAATAAAACACAGGTAAACGTTTATTCCATGCTCCATGCCTTCTTTAGAATAGAGCATATAGAACAAATACATTGCAGGTATCAGGGCATATAGAGCTTTCAATTGTGGTCTGGATTTGAAAAAACATCATATTGTAGAATTTCTGGGTACAACTCACTCAATATTAACAACAATACCTCGAAACATGGTGCTTATGGTTTGTTGAAGTTGGTCTTTAGCCACTTGGGAATAATGTACCAGTGCACGTCCATACGCTATGCCTAATTTGAGCCATAGAAGTCAAGTCATGGGCAACAAATGCGGAAATGAGAAAAAGACAGGAGAAATATGGGAAAAAAAGTAAAAGAAAAAGAGGGAAGGGGAAGGAAAAGAAAAAGAGGACTGGAGGATGGGCCCCAGGCCGGGGGAGCACACCCAACACCTTGATACTATCTTCGGTGAAATGTAGCGAGTCCCCAGCTATAAGAAAACCTGGAAGTGGGTTGCCAACATCCATAGAGGCTGTAAGAAAAACAAAAAAATTCCCCCTGGGCAATCACACTTTCAAATGAGTAAAGCTGCTGTTAGCCACTGGACCGAGACCTCGACGGATCCATCAATTTACCCAGATCCTGTACCTGGGTCCATCAACTACTGTGGGACCCCCTGGAGGACCACAGGTCTTTACAGCCCTCTATTGGTCAGACATATATTGACCCTTGGACCCTACCGGGACCTTGCAAGACCTCCTTGGAACCCCTTTGAGGAACTTCTGGAATATTACCTCGTCTGGTCCACTTACACAGTCCTGGCCCTGGCACAAGATATCTGAGTATACACCACACGGGATGCCACTTTGGCCTGCATCAGGGGCATCCTCGATGGAACGTTCTGGGGGGAGAGTGTGGGACTCCTTCCGAGTCTCATTGCAGTTAAGCTCCATCCACACATACCATTCTACACAGCAGATACAACTCTATCTGATTTTATCTGCTGTGACTCTCTTGTTGCTTTCTACAGTTACTTGGAAATCAATCTCCATCTGTAGCCCTGAAGAAGGGCACCCTCGCCCAAAACACGTTGGGTTGGAGTATTTCTTTACCTTGCATCGTATACCCCCACAGCATATGTGCATATTTATGCCTTACTCATGGCTTCGTATCTATGTAACTTTATCCATATTCTTGCACTATTGTAAATGTTGCCTACCTTTATCTTATGTATAGTTTGATCTTATGATCTATTTTATCTTGTTTAAATAAAATACAAGTTTTACTAATTTGGAAGTGTGATTGCCCTTAAAGTCCCACCCCCAGGGGGAATTTTTTGTTTTTCTCACATCTTCGGTGAAAGAACGATGAACCCAAGAAGATGATCCAGATGGTCCAAGTGTGTAGAAAGAGTACCTATCATTTTGTGCCATCAGTTCTTACAGGTGTTTTAGATGAGCCAGCTCAGCGCTCCCTTTATGATTAGGGCAGAGGTGGACTTCCAGTGTCAGGGGATCACCTTTTTGGCAGAGAAAAAAAGTGTAAAAAATGAAGAGGACTTTGAAGTTGTTAAAAACACAAACCTACATACTCACCTCCATGCTACAGCATTAGTCTGATACTATAGCTGTCCCGCGCCGGCTCTAAAATAAATGAGCGATCACCTAAATGCTGATTGCTCAGTCCTCAGTCTGCCCCTCCATTGCTCACTGGAGCGCAGGCTGGGGAGGGGGTGGGAGCAGCTGGCTCAACCCCTCGGCATATGCAGAGAGGCTGAGCCAGCTGCCAATCAGGCATCTGAGTGGATCCCAAAATAATGACTGGGATCCCTCTATAGCCTGAAGCAGGTCTGTGATGTCAGCCGTGGATTTTAGCCTGCTGGGACACAAAAGCAAGTGCACTCCTGTGACCCACAAGAGAAGCATGGCCAAAAAAACTTTTCTTTTAAACTTTTTAAAGTTATGGGTTTGTAGCACCCTCCTAGGTAGGTGCTTGGTAACCTATAGGGGAGACCTTGTCTGCTTATCAGCAGGGTACAATTATTCAGCTAGGCTGTCATGTGTTCTCAGGTGTGACTGTTGTGTTGGGGAGTCTCCCCACTGCATCCAATGAGGGCTCTCATTGGACAGTGGAGGAAACCTGACCAATAGCAAACCAGGGCTTGTATCCATCCCAGAGGGCAGATTCTGCAGCAATGCATTGTGGGAGGGGATATAAGTCTGTGGGGAGCACATGAAAGGACGTCTTTGGTGGGAAGCAGAGTCCCAAGAGGGAGGTGATGGCCGTCTCTCCTCCTGTCAGCGTGGAATGGGTGTCCTAGGCGGCTGGCCTAAGAGGACAGAGGGTTCAGCTGAGCTGCAGAGAGGGATCCAGTGTGCAGAGGACCAAGCAGAGCTGTGGGGGCCGGAGTTTCCAAGTAAGCAGTGTCGTGAGTACTGTAAACCGCCCTGGGTCTGCCTAGGATAGGGGACCACTCCGGAAGGTCAGAGGGATCCAGGAGCCAGGTAGCCTATGCAGAAGTTATAGAAGGGGGGGGGCAGTATTTAGACCCTGAAGAGAAAGAGGGTGCTAGTCAGTGGCGGATGGTGCTCCATGGGCCGGGGGGGTGGCAGACGGACCGCACCATACACACCCCCCCCCCGACCACACCAGGCTGCACACAGTACATACAGCATTACAGTACAGGACCCACAGCATAGCATGACATGACAGTACAGTACAGGACCCCCCCCCCCCCCCCGGTTCACTCACCCATCTGCAGCAGGCGAACAGCGGCAGTGGCGGCTTTTTCCCCGTCTTCAGTGTCTCCTCCTCACTCCACCTCCATGCCCAATGGCATGGCTTCTCCTTTCGGCCAATCGGGAAACGGGTCTCAAAAACCGCTTCCTGATTGGCCAGGAGGAGGATCCGTCTGACAATAGCAAATTTTCATTCACTATTGTCACACAACTTGGTGGGCTCGGGGCGTGGTGCTCTGCCCCCCGAGCCCACCCTTTTTTTAGCCTATTAGAGCCTCTGGCTCTAATCACACGGCTAAAAAAAAAAAAGCCCCATTGAGGTCCATGCGTCCGGTGCCCCACATGTAGATTATGGATGGGGGGGAGGCGCCCCTGCCCCCCATATGCACCAGCCGCCACTGGTGCCAGTGTTTGGGCTCAGCAGTTGCAGCAGTGCTTACAAACAGCTACCTCAGCCAGGAAGGCTAAAGGGAGCAGTACAAAGGACTTTTGAGTCACAAGGAAGTGTCAGAAGTCAGTTCAACTTCACAGACAGCAAGTCAGAGTTAACAAGCGCCAACGGCCGTTGACCGGCATTTAGCCAGTGTCAAGTCAGCGTCAAGAGGCATTTTTCTCAGTGTCCCATTTTATGTGTATAGTTGAGCCAGAGGAGTATCCCACTCATTCCCTTCTCCTATCCAAGTACCTAAAATAAATACAAAAACCAAAGATGCCGGACTGTTTCATGTCTCAGTGCTCACACTTGGGAAACATGCTTATACGTGCTATTGTTGCTAGCGGTAACCCTGGCGGACCCACATCCAGCAAAATGGCTGGGAATCCTGCTACAGGTTTTTTCTCAATATGTTGCAAAGTATGACTGGTAAATTTAAAAAAAAGTTGCCTATCTTTTCTTTGAAGTCAGTTGATGTCAAAACATGCAGGATGATCGATCTGAATGCAGGATAACACTCTGTCATATTTTAAACAGTTACATTTACATAAAAAATGAAGTGACTTCTCAACACGTGACTGATTAGTTATCACTGCGTGACTCCCCTATAAAGATCCAACTGAAGCCGCAGCCTATGGTAGTGACAGGACCCTAAGGAGAAAAGGTTTGTGACATTTGCATTATTTTAGATAGTAGGCAAGTTTGTATACTATCATTTATTGTACAAGCAGCTATCATTCTGCACAAGCAGAAGTGTAGTCATTTCATTTTAAACGTAAAGTTGTGTTCCAGGGTGTATTTCTTTAGCAACCCTCTGGATGCTGCCACACCTGTCGGACCTTTATCTGGCAAAAACCTTTCCAAATGCACTAATGCTAAACTTTTAGATAAAGTGTTTGTATAGCCAATGTTTTCATACATTTTGGACTGAGTGGGAAATAGTTAGAACCCCTGTCTGGTTTGACTTCGTTGTTTATAAAAAAAAAAAACTATCTCTTCCTTTTTTTTGTCCGTTGTGGTGCATTGCCAGCCCATTCATAAGGAATGGTTTGTATAAGGCCTCATGCACACGGGGCGTTTTTACAGCTGCTTTTAGGAGCGTTAGGTGTTTTTTTTTTTTTTGCAGCTTAAAAATGTCCCTCCGTGTTATTCTATGGCCTTATGCACACACAGGCTTTTAGGAGCTGTAAGTGTCATAGGCGTTTTTAAGCTGTAAAAAAACCCAGGGCCAGCGTTAAGCTGCAAAAACGCCTGACGCTGCTAAAAGCCACGTCAGACGTTTTTAAGCTGTAGTAGTTGGATTTGAGGTTGGAAAATAGAAGAGGGCAGAGAAAGGCTGCTGACCGCTAACGCTGCTAAAATGTGTATTAACGCCAATACAAAATGCTTCTAAAAGCACCTTTTTACAGATGCTTTTTCCTGGCGTCAGAACTGGCTTCGCAGCTCGTTTTTTCAAGCGCCCTGTGTGCATGAGGCCTTAATGCAAATCACATCAATGCAAAATGCATTGCACCTTAATGGATGTGCATTAACCCACTGTAAAGGGTACACTTAAGTGTGAATCCAGCCAAATGTATTTCTAGCCAAAACTTTTCAATTAGATTTGGATAGAATAGGGAATGATTAGAACCTCAGTAAGGCAATTTTGCAATCTGTGTTGTATTTGGTTGCTATTCCTTCTATTCCTGTCCTGAAGACACAACAGCAAATCTCTACAAAGTGAATAGAAGTCCATTCTTACACAAATGTGGGATTGATTCCCTAACCTCCTTTTCCAGTGACAATCATAACATTTTTGATTTCCTATCACTATCTGTCCCATTGACAATAGTCACCGGGAAAAAATAGAGAGGCAAATTTGCCCTGCTGGGACATAGACAGCAATAAAAACCTGACAGATGATCTAACCCTTCTCTACACTTGGCAAAATGGTAAAAAAATGTTGTCATATATATATATATATATATATATATATATATATATATATATATATACACACAGTATATATATACTCTTTAATTATCTGCTACAAGCACAAATGGTTTAGGAATGTTAATGTTTGCTCCAAACAATGCATCTAAAAACTAAAGTAGATATGGGTCATTCACCATTAACTGTTTTTTGGAGTGCCAACCTGAACTTCATGCATTTATGAACAGTATTTAAAGGGAATTATGCTAAGCTGAAGTGATGATACACTTTGTTATTATTGTCTTGGATAATTTTCCTTCACTTTCCAAGTAACTTCAAGTGTATTTTTAAGCGTACCTGAATTTGACTTGTTGACCTCTTGGAGTCCCTTTGAAGCAGGGGGTCTCTAACTGGCGGCTCTCCAGCTGTTGCGGAACTAGTCCCATCATGCCTCTGCCTATGGGAGTCATGCTTGTAACTGTCAACCTTGCAATGCCTCATGGGAATTGTAGTTCTGCAACAGCTGGAGAGCCAACAGTTTGAGACCCTTGCTTAAAAGCAAAGCTTAGACCAGGAGAGGGAGAAGCAGTACTAGGAGCTATCCAGCTATACTGCAGTGCTCATGTACTAACAAGGGGTATGCTGAGGAGAGAGCAGAGTGACAGATGGATGAGTTCATCAGTCTTCTATTCTACATCTCATTTCAGAATCTAGAAAAGGGCAAGACTTAACTTTATTCACACTGGCATTCCAGCATTTTTTTTCTAAACATAGTGATACAAAGAATTATAAAGAATGTTTATGCCTCTCAGTTCATTTTTTCCAGTGTTTAGATCATGGGTGTCCAACCTTTTGGCTTCTCTGGGCCACATTGAGTGTAGAGAAATTTTCTCGGGCCGCATATAAAATATATACTATAGTTAAAGTATATAAGTAATAAAACGCTGCCGCGCTCTTCCCGCGCTGCTGCCCCCCCCAGCTCTAATTTAACACAACTAGAGGATGATCCCTTCCGAGGCAGCCTCTGCCTACAGTTAGTTGGAAGCCGCTGTGGCCGTGCCCCCAACCCGACTTCCTTCCTCCCCAGCAAAAAGAAAAAAAATTGTCAGGAGGCAGTGGGCCGCAGGTTGGACATGCCTGGTTTAGATGGTCCTGCTTTAACAATGTTTAGCTGCAATTACATTTTTTTAGAGTTTCTAATGGGATACGTGCAGAATTTTATTTTCTCTAAATGCAGCTAAACAGAGCGCACCTAACACAGGTAAACACACAGTGTAAATGGGTCAATTGAAAACCATTGCATGCATTTATATGTGGTTAGAAAATGTCTTCCATATAAATGTAGCACTGTCCCCGTAGGGCTTGCTGTGTGATGACTTCTTGGGCCTCCCTCTGGTTACCTTGCAGACAGCCACTAGGGGATTTTTCACACATCCCTCCTTACTCCCGTTTGCTTGTTACTCAATAAACTGTCCAGGGGATTTGGTTTTATATTTATTGTGGAACTTGGATGGAAAAAGGGTCTAATGGTATACTCCAACTGAACTATTCACAGTAGATAAGGACAACTTTTACTTGGCCTCACCAGATTATTTGTGGAAGCAGACACACTGCTATAACCATACTGCCACTTGTATGGAAGAATTAAATCTTCTTTCTATCTCTAGTAGCGACTTGATGCAACTACTTTATCTTCAGTACACTCTCTAGCATCCCCCTGATTGACACCCCACCACTGACTCTTCTAGTTGAAGAGATGGCCCTCACAGGACAGGCCCCATGACACAGATCTGTACTCACTGTAGGCAGAATCAGATCCTTCCTGGTGTCTCCCTTCCAGTCAGCTCTGCAGGTCATCTGGGTTCAGCTCCTCTCTGACTCTCAGGCCCTCAGGTTAACTACCCAAGGCCGTATGGCAGCTTCTACAGAGGAGGGGGCAGCTGCCCCCTCCCTCCGGGACCCCACTCTCCAGCCAAAGTCCCCGAGCACATGTGCCCCTGGCATTTATACAGTCACCCTGCATGCAATGATACACTTTCTTTTGCCAATCACCAGGGTTGTAACAATGCCTGCCAATCACTTGTCAGGTTTCCTCCCACTGTCCAATATGCCTCCCTATTGGACCAGTGTGAAACATTCAGACAAGCTGAGCTGCACCTGAGTTCCATGAGCAGACCCTATCAATAGATCCTGCTCCCTTGTAGGCAGAGAGCACTCTAAAATTTACCTAGAAATCTTCCTGGTAAGCTGAAAGACCCAAAAACTATACTCTCTTCTAGCACCTATCCAGGAGAGTGCTACATAAACACACATTGGACAATGCCAGTGTAACTGCGGCCTAAGTGTTTTCTAAATGCAGCAGAAAAAAAGATTCAGGTCACTTGTCCTGCCAGGCAGAGCTGTGCTGTGTGACAGAGCTGTGTAAATCTCAGAACTGGACCAACCAAAATGCAAATCTTTGGGAACACGTAAATAGCTCCCATATATACGGTATATATATTTTTTCTGTGCATTTAATTGTCCAGCATTAGGTTCTAGCATGAATTATCAACCTTGGTTCCTAGCTGTTAAGGTTGGTAGGGATTTTTCCATCAACTGATAGAAAGGAAATAAACATTTCTGCATGAAATACAGTAAGAGTCGGTTCACATTAGCGCGACTTCATCCTGACAAGTCGCGCTCCCTCGCGGTCCATTGACCGCTACAGGACCCGTTCTAATAGGAGCGACACACGTCGTTCCGACTTAGAAAAAGGGTCCTGTACTATTTCGGGGCGACCTCGGGGCGACTTGCATAGACTTCCATTATGTGAAGTCCATGCAAGTCGCTCCGAAGTCATTGTGCACAGGACTGACAAGTCGCCTCCCGAAGTAGTAAGGAGTCGTGTCGCCCCAGTGTGAACCGACTCTAAGTGACTCTGCTGTCAGTTCCTGTTTGTAAAAAATGATCTCATAACCTCAAGTGCATGATCCGGGATCTTGGGGCCCTTCATATCTGGTATGGATTTTAAGAGGAACCCCACACCAAAATTTTTCTTAAAATCCATACCAGACCTTTATCCGAGCATGCAGGTCAGTAAAGGGGGGGGTCAAACAAGCACCCCCCCCTCCTAAACCATATCAGGCCACATGCCCTCAACATGGGGGGGCTTTACTCCCCACCCCAAAGTACCGTGTCCCTATGTTGATGGGAACAAGGGCCTCTTCCCCACAACCCTGGGCTGTGTTTGTGGGAGTCTGCGGGCAGGGGGCTTATAAGACCCGAAAAAAGAAAACAAAATGCTCCACCCAAGACAAAGCCTTTTTTCGGGTCTGGCGGTGGCAGCATCACCGTGATTGACAATGGATCCACATTGGGAGGACATTTTTTTTTTAAAATAAAGGAATTGTCAAAAACTGCCTCCTATCTTTTTTTATTTTCGACGACACTTTTTTTTGGTGAATGGGTAGGGGTGCAATGTACCATATACTCATTCACATAGGGGGGCTGGGATCTGGGGGCTTCCAGATTCCAATAAGCCCCCTTCCTACAGACCCCCAAAAACACATTTTAGGGTTGTGGGGCAGAGCCCCCCGCCCTAAAGCACCCCCCCATGTTTAGGGCAGGTGGCCTGGTATGGTTAAGGAGGGGGGCGCATGCTTGGATAAGGGTCTGGTATGGGATTTGGGAGACCCCACGTTGTTTTTTTGGCGTGGGGTTCCCCTTAAAACACATTCCAGTCCCAAAAGGCCTGATATGGATTGGGGGGGGACCCCACACCATTTTTTTAAAAACAGTTTTCTATTACCGGAATTTTATTTATTTTTTTCATTCAGGAAGCCCGTTGACAGCTGATGATCCATTCTCTATTGTTTCATCTTTGTATCAGTCTTTTTCTCTTGTAGTCTATAGTGTAATGTGGAAAGCTTCAAATTGAAGGTTGAGTACGATAGCCAGAGATACATTTAAAAAAAGCCTGGAATTAAACTTTAAACTATCTGAGGACTATTGCTTTTCACATATGTTTAGCTTGATATTATTAGATTTTGCCTAGTAAGCGATTAACTTTGTGTTACACTGAAGGATCCATTGATATAAGATAGGAGGCAGCACACATCATGCAGTGTTCCAAACATATACTATATTGCCAAAAGTATTGGGATGCCTGCCCCTCATCCGAGCATGCAGAGATGTACTGCATATGTTTTTCTTTATTTCATCATGTTCGCCCCTTAAAAGTTCATGGTTTATTGTCATAGAGCACTGAGTCAATGTATTTATTTATTTTTTATACTGATTTATAGAAATGTACTTTTTGACATCAAAGTAAAAACAGATGTCTGCAAAGTGATTTAAATTAGTTATAACTGAAAAACACAAAATAACTGAATGCATAAGTGCACACCCCGTTCAGGTCAGTATGTTGAGTTCTGAGGCTGTGTGGATAGGTGTCTATCAGCATTGTACATCTGGGCAATGCAATATATTCCTTTTCCTCTTTGCAATTCTTCTCCAGCTCTGTTAGGTTGTATGGGGAATCAAGTGTGAACAGTCTTTTTCCAGTTAAGCCACCAATTCTCCATTATATTGAGATCAGAACTTCCATTGCCATTTTAAGACATTAACATTGTTGTTGTTTTTTAACCATTTTCACGTAGTTCGGGCTTTATGTTTGGGGTCAATGTTTTGCTTGAAGACAAATCTCTTAAAGCTCAGGTGTCATATTGGCTTCAGGGATTACTCCAGAATTTCCCTGTATTTTGCATTTTGATTAAAAATCTTTGACTGGTAAACTATTCGGGCAACAGTTTTTGTATGCCTTGTCTCTCCAATTTCAGCCATTGAGGCCTGCAACTCTTTCAAAATGGTCATAGATCTCTTGGTGGCCTCCCTCACCAATCTCCTAGTACAGTGTTTATCAACCTTTCGTCAGTCAAGGCAGCCTTAAAATTATGTACAACATCGAGGTACCCCATTCTAAAATGTAAAAAATTAAACTAATAGTTTTACTTAACACAGCAACATCCACACATGTAGGACACCCAATGTGACTTGTTCATCCAAAGCATACACACACCTTTGCACACTGATACTGACTAGTATTGCAATGTTTATCTTCTTCATCCAGCTAATGTGACCCCAGTACTGAAAGAGAAGGACAGGGGAGGGGCAAGCAAGGATGCCATGCAGACACTCAATGTCCTCCTAATCAACTGATGACTTAAACTGGGTAAAAACTAGTAGTTTTTTTTTTCAAAGCAGTGGGTTGACACCTCTGACGTTAGTACAGCGATTTCCCTCCACTGAGTTGTTGTGTTCTGACAGTGGGGCTCCCGAGCGCTGATCGGGAGCCATTCGGCTGCTGGTTTTTCAGCATGCTTTTCCAACAGGAAAACCCGCTAACATACATATGGCCCGAATCTTGGACAGTCTTTATTAAACCAACCAATGTCTTACAACATTCAGCCCATGTGTGTTAGGCTATTAATTAGTAGGGATGATCGAACGGTTCGGGTCGACCATCGGTTCGACCCAAACATTGGGTGTTCGAAATTCGGCCGAATTCCGAACTTTTTGCTGAAAAGTTCGGAATTCGGCAACCAGAACCGACCAAAATGCAATGGGACAGGAAATGGGCTTTAAAAGCCGTGATTGGACCAGAACCATTAGTAAAAGCCAATTGAGCGGGCAGAAGAATGCTAGGAATGTGATTGGAGTGACTAGGGGGTCCAGAGGCCAATCATTAGTGAATACGCCCCCCAGTATATAAGATAGCCCCGCCAAATTCCTAGCATTGTAATACAGGGATGTGGAAGAGAGTGGAAGCAGTTCTGTTACTTCTGCTTCAAAATGTCATTTAGCAATTATTAGTGTGATGAAAGGGATATCTAGTGTAGTTAGGGTGCTATTTTTTACTTTAGTTAGATTCAAAAATCTAGTTTCTGTAGGGAAAGTGTTAGGTGCCAGGGTGACCGTAGTGTAGTGTAGGGTGAACTGACTGCTATGGCAGGGTGACCAAATCCTTCCATGTCAGGGTGACCGCTATAGAGAAAAGATCGTTTCTCTTAGGTCACTTATAGAACAGGGATATGGCTTCTCGCCTGTCACCCTGCTTTTTGCTGCAGGCGTTTATAGGGCTTTTTTGAGGACATGTTTGGAGTCAGGCATGACATATGAACTTCTGTATAGGGGTATATATACACACACATATATGTATATATACATCTACACATATATAGGTGTGAAAGTAGCAGAGGAGAAGTACAGCCAAAACTGAACTTCTCCTTTAAGTCTTAAGTTATTACTATGGCCCCTTGAGGGCCACCATAATACAGATGTGGCCCCTGTTAAAATGGAGTTTGACACCTCTGCTCTTAACGTAAAGAGTGCCCCCTTGTCCTCTGTAATGACCTTAAGGTGAATAACTCTACACTGAGTTCATGGGCGGTCTGTACCCTCAAAGATCTCTCGTTTACCCCCTTAATGACCAGGCCAATATTTGCGATACAGGACTGCGTTATTTCAATGGACAAATGCGCGGTCATGCTACGCTGTACCCAAAAAAAATTAATGTCCTTTTTTCCCACAAATAGAGCTTTCTTTTGGTGGTATTTCATCACCTCTGCGATTTTTTATTTTTTGTGCTATAAAAAAAAATGTGACAGTTCTGAAAAAAAAACAATATTTTTCACTTTCTGCTATATAACATTCCTAATAAGGAAAATTAAAAAATCTATTATTTTCATCATTTTAGGCCAATTTGTATTCTGCTAGAAAAAAAAAAAAAATCCCAATAAGTGTATATCAATTTGTTTGCGCAAAAATTATTGCGTCTACAAACTAGATAAAAGATTTATGTAATTTTTATTTATTTATTTTACTAGTAATGGCGGCGACTAGCGATTTTTAGCGGGACTGCAACATTGCCGCGGACAGATCGGACACCTAACTGATATTTTTGACACTTTTGGGGGGATGTAAGATTCTGGTACCTTTGGTACCCTTATTTCCCATTTCTACCTTAATATTGCGTCCCACCTTGCTAACTAGGTGGAACGCATACACCTTTAAGAACGATGACATCATCGCCGAGCGCCGCTATGAGCGGCTATTTCAATCGCCGGTTTTCTCTCACTCATTGCTCGTTCAAACCGCATGCTTGACCAGTCTTGTCCTATGCTGCCGGAGCTTCTAGCTATTCCTTTGCCTGAACAAAACCGGAACCTCGCTACCGATCCCGTATCTCGCTACCGGATCACTCTCTTGCTACTGGACCTTGCTACTACTAACCCAACTTGTGATAAGTACCCCACAGGGGATTTCTTCCTAACTAACTTACACTATCTACCTCTGCATACTAAGGACTGTTACTATGTAAGCACTATTCCTATCATCTGCATAACTTCATAGATTGCTAGCTCTTGAGCCTACCATCATCTACATCATTGCACTAGGTTACTCTCTCTTGTATACTTCATCTGCTGTCCCCTACCACCTGTTATTATACATGATTGCTAAACCTATCTGCATACTACCTATCATCACCTACCACTCTCCTGAATATTACTACTGAGTGCTCACCATTTCTAACGCCTGTCTCTCACCTCTATACTATCATATACATCCTATCACTCCAGGAACATCATATTGAGTGTATGTATATTTGCATAAAGCAGGCTGTGCACAGTGATGAGTCCTGAGAGTTGGATATGTTTGTTCAACACATCTCTACATGACTACTGAGTGTAATAATTCTGCAGCTGCAAATCCATTCACTAACAAAAAACGCAAGAGCGTTACAGATTGAACGAGCCCTAAAATATGGATTCAGCAGAATTACCCACTCAAATTATGCAGTTAAAACAACAAGTAGATGCATTGATACTTGCCCTTACAGAGGTAAAAAACAAAAATCAGGCTTTGAGACAGCAGGTTGGCCGTCTCGCACAGCTCTCTGCTGCTCAGCCCCATGAGCCTAAGATAAACCCTCCTCTAGTGTTTACAGGGGATCGGAAAAAATTTCGTGAATTTAAAAACGCATGTCAATTGCTTTTCTTGTTAAAACCTCGTACCTACCCTACTGACCAAATTAAAGTCTGTACCACTATTTCCTATCTGACGGGTGATCCCCGTGCCTGGGCAGACTCTCTCTTTGAGAAAGATGATCCACTTCTCAACTCCTATCCTTTATTCCTAGCGCAACTCGCTAGTTTATATGAAGACCCCAATAGGCAGAGTAGTGCTGATACCCAATTGAGGGCTTTAAAACAAGGAAGGAGACCTGTTGAAGACTTTGTGGCAGAGTTCAAAAGATGGACCCTTGATTCAGGGTGGAATGATACATCTCTAAGAACTCAGTTCAGACTCGGCCTATCAGAAGCCGTTAAAGACGAGCTCGCCCGAGCGGATTTACCTGACACCTTGGCTGCCCTGATACAGACCAGTATCAATATTGACAGACGACTGCGAGAAAGAAAGGCTGAGAAGATGGGATTGCCATTGTCCAGTCCTTCTCGGATGTCGGCTGTTGACCCTACTCCTATGGAGGTAGGAATGATACGTCCACCTTTATCCTTTACCGAACGTGCCAGGAGAAGATCCAAACATCTCTGCATGTACTGCGCCTCCCCGGCTCATTTGTTAAGCGGCTGTCCCCTTGTCCGCAAAAAAGAGGGTGAGTGTTCAAATGTCTTGCTAGGGGGACTAACGACTTCCTTTTCTAATCCTTATCTTTTTATTAATTTGACATTACAGTGGGACCAAACTAGGATCACCACCAAGGCTATGATCGACACAGGATCTTGTGGGAACTATATCGATACTTGTTTTGCTACCTTAAATAAAATACCTATTATTTCAAAACTCAAACCTGTCTCTGTTAGTTTCATTAACGGTATTCCGTTATCCTCTGGTCCAATCACCAATCAGACACAAGCACTCCTTGTCACTGCCAATGAGTCTCATATGGAGACTACCACTTTTGATGTACTAACCTCACCACATTTTCCCATTATTTTGGGACTTTCCTGGTTACACATACATCAACCAATCATTGATTGGAAAACAAGAACTCTAACCTTCTCTTCTCACTATTGCGAAACCACGTGTAATATCTCATCATATGGAAAGATCCTGTCTGTGGTGACAGATGAGATTATACCTCTATGTTACCAGGATTTGTCGGAAGTCTTCCTTGAAAAAAATGCTCAAGTGTTGCCTCCCCATAGGGACTATGATTGTTGTATCGATCTACTCCCTAATAGCAAGTTGCCTTTCGGTCATGTTTATCCTCTTTCACAGGATGAACTCTCTCATCTCAAGGAATACTTGGATGAGAATTTGGCAAAAGGGTTCATCAGACCTTCTACTTCCTCTACTGCTGCAGGACTCTTCTTTGTCCGCAATAAGGATTCAAGTCTCAGGCCTATTATTGATTACAGGCAATTAAATACCATTACAATAAAGGATCGCTATCCCTTGCCCCTCATTCCTGAACTTATTGAACAGGTGCGCGGGGCTACCTACTTTTCGAAATTGGACCTAAAAGGGGCATACAACCTAATCCGAATCCGTGACGGGGATGAATGGAAGACAGCATTCAGAACCAGATACGGATTGTTCGAGTACCTTGTGATGCCATTCGGGTTGTGTAATGCTCCCGCAGCCTTTCAACGATTCATAAATGACATCTTCAGAGACTTACTTGATGTTTGTGTTGTAGTATATCTGGACGATATACTTATTTACTCTCAATCTTTATCTGAACACATAAAACATGTAAGACTCGTGTTGTCCAGACTACTTGCACACAACTTATACGTAAAATTAAAAAAATGGTTATTCCATAAAGAAGAAGTACTATTCCTAGGATACATCATATCTAATAATGGAATCAAAATGGATATGAGCAAGATATCCTGTATTCTAGATTGGCCTGTGCCAACAACTCGTAAAGCATTACAAAGATTCCTCGGATTTTCTAACTTCTATAGGAAGTTCATCAAGAACTTCTCTGCTATTGTGAGACCTCTCACACAACTCACAAGTATAAAAAAAACATTCAAATGGTCAGAAGAAGCAAATGGAGCTTTCCGCTTGTTAAAATCAAGCTTTACTTCTGCTCCCATACTACGCCATCCAGACCCATCCCTTCAATACATCCTGGAGGTAGATGCGTCAAATATGGCAGTAGGAGCAGTTCTCTCCCAACGACCAACAAATACTTCACCACTTCACCCGGTTGCTTTTTTCTCAAAATCACTAAGCAGCCCCGAGGTGAATTACCCAGTGGGTGAAAAAGAGTTGCTTGCCATAAAATTGGCATTGGAGAATTGGCGACACCTACTTGAGGGTACTCGATTACCAGTTCTCATATACACAGATCATAAAAATCTTCAATACCTTCAGACTAACAAGACTCTTTCCCACCGGCAGGTACGATGGTCCTTATTCTTTTTAAGATTCAACTTTTTGGTGACCTACACTCCTGCAGACAAAAATAAAAAGGCGGATGCGCTGTCACGATTAACCGAGTATAACTACGCTGAAATACCTTCAATTCCTATAATACCCTATGAACGTATTGTCGGTGTTGTTCGTTCCCTGAAGGAAGAGATTTTGCACAGCATAGGATTGGATTCACCTCCACCACAACTAAGTGCTGATGCAGAAGGCTTCCTCTATTACAACGACAAACTTTACATACCCCCTACTATGCGTACCAAGATTTTGGAATTGTCGCATGATGTGCCTATGGCAGGACATATGGGTATGACTAAAACATTCAATTTACTTACTAGGCAGTTTTGGTGGCCTGACATGAAGACGACCGTACAAAAATTTGTTTCTTCTTGTGACATCTGTGCAAGGTCCAAAATTGACACTACAAAACCATCTGGTCTACTTTGTAGTCTACCAATACCCCAGGTTCCATGGGAAGTTGTGTCCTTAGACTTTATAGTAGAACTACCACCTTCCAAAGGATTTAACACCATCCTAGTGTCAGTGGACCATCTGACCAAGATGGCACATTTCATTTCTATTCGAAGATTACCTTCATCCAAGCAAACAGCGGAATTGCTAGTGAAACATGTCTTTAAGTTACATGGTATTCCAAAGACCCTTCTCTCTGACCGTGGTTCACAGTTCATCTCCAAGTTTTGGCAAGCTCTATGTCAGATACTACGAATAGAGCGAAAACTTACTTCTCCTTACCACCCTCAGACCAACGGACAGACAGAAAGAGTCAACCAGTGCATTGAGCAATATCTACGTTGCTATACCTCATACCTACAGGACGATTGGGTGGACCTCCTCCCGCTGGTGGAATTCGCTTATAACAACGCAACCCACAGTACTACTAAGCAAAGTCCATTCTACTTGAACTAAGGGTTTCATCCCACTCTTCTTCCACCACTCATCCTTCCATCAAGTAACCCAGTGGCCTCTGATTATCTCACCCAAATAAAGGACTCTCTGGGTTTACTCAACACCACCATATCACATGCCCATAGTCAACAAAAAAGGTACTACGACCTACGTAGAAAACCCTCTCCTCAATATGCTATTGGGGATCTTGTTTGGCTATCTACAAAAAATTTGAGATTAAAGATCCCTAGTAAAAAACTTGGACCTTTATTTCTGGGACCCTTCCCAATTAAGAAACTCATTGGAAAAGCTGCAGTGCAACTCACCTTACCGGCAGATCTCAAAATACATCCCATCTTTCATGTGTCGCTACTAAAACCACATGTTCCTAACCAAGGAATAAGGCCTACCATCTTGCCTCCACCTCCAGTACAAGTTGAAGGCGGAGAAGAATATGAGATCAAGGAGATTCTGGATTCTCGTATCCACAGAGGAAGACTCCAATATCTCATAAGATGGAAGAACTATGGACCCCAAGACGACACCTGGTTGGATACTGCTGATGTTCACGCACCTAGGCTTATACGAACATTTCACTCGAAATACCCGGAAAAAACAGTGCTATAGGCCTTCCGGAGCCGGCCTTAAGGGGGGGGTACTGTAAGATTCTGGTACCTTTGGTACCCTTATTTCCCATTTCTACCTTAATATTGCGTCCCACCTTGCTAACTAGGTGGAACGCATACACCTGTAAGAATGATGACATCATCGCCGAGCGCCGCTATGAGCGGCTATTTCAATCGCCGGTTTTCTCTCACTCATTGCTCGTTCAAACCGCATGCTTGACCAGTCTTGTCCTATGCTGCCGGAGCTTCTAGCTATTCCTTTGCCTGAACAAAACCGGAACCTCGCTACCGATCCCGTATCTCGCTACCGGATCACTCTCTTGCTACTGGACCTTGCTACTACTAACCCAACTTGTGATAAGTACCCCACAGGGGATTTCTTCCTAACTAACTTACACTATCTACCTCTGCATACTAAGGACTGTTACTATGTAAGCACTATTCCTATCATCTGCATAACTTCATAGATTGCTAGCTCTTGAGCCTACCATCATCTACATCATTGCACTTGGTTACTCTCTCTTGTATACTTCATCTGCTGTCCCCTACCACCTGTTATTATACATGATTGCTAAACCTATCTGCATACTACCTATCATCACCTACCACTCTCCTGAATATTACTACTGAGTGCTCACCATTTCTAACGCCTGTCTCTCACCTCTATATTATCATATACATCCTATCACTCCAGGAACATCATATTGAGTGTATGTATATTTGCATAAAGCAGGCTGTGCACGGTGATGAGTCCTGAGAGTTGGATATGTTTGTTCAACACATCTCTACATGACTACTGAGTGTAATAATTCTGCAGCTGCAAATCCATTCACTAACAAAAAACGCAAGAGCATTACAGGGGACCAGTGACATTACTACAGTAATAAGTGCTAAAAATATGCACTGTTACTGTAATAATGACACTGGCAGGGAAAGGGTTAACACCAGGGGCAATCAAAAGGTTAAATGTGTCTCTAGGGGGTGCTTTCTAACTGTGGGGGGATGGGCTTGCTGCATGAACACAGAGACCTGTGTTCCTAAATAGGAGGAACAGAGGATCCCTGTGTTCATTGCTGATAGAACAGTGGTCTGCCGTGTTTATAACGACAGACCGCTGTTGTGTCTCCATGCAATGCCATACCCAAACAAAATTTACGTCCTTTTTTTAACACACCTGGGCGTTTTTTTTTGGCGCAGGCGTTTTTTTGGGCATTTTTTTGGGGTCTTTGGAGGCAGGCAAAACATCTGAACTTCTGTATAGAGGTATATATAAACACAAACTTATATGTATTTTACACATACACATATATAGGTGTTATAGGAGCGGAGTCATATGCCTGTTAATTATTTCATTAGCGCAAGTATATTGTTCTGCTACTTTCACACCTATATATGTGTATGTGTATATATACATACATGTGTGTGTGTATATATATACCCCTACACATAAGTACAGATGTTATGCCTGCCTCCAATAACCCCCAAAAAATGCCCAAAAAAAACGCTTGCTACAAAACCGGCAAGGTGTGAAAATAGCGGAGCCATATCCCTGTTCTATATTAATTCTAATACAAACAACCTTTTTTTTTCTGGTTCTGGACATGCTACAGAGCTGAGACTTCACAGGTACACCTTTTAGACCCCCCAGACACTAAATCCAAAGAAATCTCATTTTTTTTTCAATAATTGGCTCTCTATCAAAAATGACAATTTTTAAGAACTTTTTTTTGTGTAATTAATAGTCCCTGGGGCATGACCCAGAACCCTAGGCACTTTTAAGGGGCATTTATTGGGGTTTAGGGCTTCAAAATTGTGTTTTTTGATTCCAGAAGTTCGGGTCCCATTGCCATGGGGGTTCTGAAATCCGGGCCGAACTTTCTGGAAGTTCGGGTGTTCTGGTCGAACTGAACTTTTGAAAAGTTCGATCATCCCTATTAATTAGTTGTTTAGACACTGACTGCTGGAAGGTTGTAATGGTGTACAATGAAAACCTGTGACTTTGTGTGGCTGCTGGCTTGGCTTGCATACAATTTTTGAGCAATTTTTAGGCATTTTGCCAAGGCAACCTGAATAAACCTAAGGGCACCCTGGTTGAAAAAGACTGTCCTAGTAAAATCACTCACCTTTCCTGGATGGCCTGTTTTTGGCTTTATGCCCCATCATCCAGAACAAGCGACGACTTGCATGGCTCTGTGTTGAGGTGAGGGATAATCCTCTTACAGTATTTTTGGGATAGGTGATGGAATTAGATATGTGAATACACTCTGTTCTAAGGAGGCTTTACTGTGCTCCAGACTGATTTGGTTAGTGGGCTTTTTGATTGCTTTGGTCCCTACTTACCAAGACCTGTGTGTTGATATTGTTTTGTAATGACAATAAAACATAAATACTTGGAATAGTGTGAATACTTTTTGCCCCCGTTCACACTGGGGCGACGCTACTTCGCCGGGCGACCTCACAGGTCGCGGCGCGCTGCTCGCCCCGCGACCTCGGAGCGGCCGGCACGGACTTCATAACATTGAAGTCTATGCAGGTCGCTCCGGGTCGCCCCAAAGAAGCTCCGTACCCTTTTTCTAAGGGTCCATAGCTTCTGTATGGCGCCGACCTACGGCGACCTGTCAGGCGACCAGGTCGCCTGACAGGTCGCCCCAGTGTGAACGGGGGCTCTTGGCACTGTACTTTCGGCAATATAATTTAAAGATGTTGTTAAGAGCTAATAAGCTGTATGGCCTGTCACCCTAATTTTGCACCCCTATGTATTTACTCTGTTGTAGTCTTTTATATACTATACACGGATCACAATTCTGTGTCTAAAACAGACTATACATTAAATCTAAATAAGGCAATCAGCTACATGCTACTTTTCCTGATCCCCACTCTGGAAATCTGAAGCTTAAAAAACTTAATCAGAGTTATTAAAATACAGATGGAGTGTTTTCATGATGTAGAATTATGAGAGCTTTTGATTAACTTCCGCATAAAGTAGAGTTGCAATAAGTATATCAATTATGTGTGAGCATACAGAGTCTCAGGTATGTGTTCTTGGTGGTGAGCAGGAACTGAGAAGTTAAAATCTGTAATTTTATTTCTGGATCTTTCAGATGGTCTTCCTACTCTGCACTATGCTTTTGGCAGCACTTTCTATAGAAGCTGCTCCCCTGAAAGATCGGATCTCTTTCTTGCCTGGCCTGGAGGAGCAGCCATCTTTCCAACAATATTCTGGGTACCTGAATTTACCAGGTGGCAAATATTTACATTATTGGTAAGTTTCTCCATATTGGACATCTACTATATGAACCATTCATTTACCTAAGCTCAACTCTCACTCAGAACTGTATGTTTTAAACCTTGTGCAGGTTTGTGGAGTCCCAGCAAGATCCCAGCTCTAGTCCAGTGGTCCTGTGGCTGAATGGAGGTCCTGGTTGCAGCTCTCTCGATGGTTTCCTGACAGGACATGGCCCTTTCCTGGTGTGTCTGTTGTTCCTTGTGACTGACCTACCTTTTATAAAATGCTAGATTCTGGTTATCTCTGAGCTCAACAAGTAATGAAATCAATGAAGTCGGAACTCCTTGTATGCATACTTTACCAATCTGAATAACTTAGAATGTTTAGACGCCACTGGTTCAGCATGACAGCTAGGCAGATAGCATTTTCAGAAGAACTCAGTAATGGAACCCTCTATATTTCTCTTAGTAAAGGTTAATATTATTTTGATATTAAAAACACCTGCCATATAAATTCAGGGGCTATTATTAGTGACATCCTTCTCACAATGTTAGTTGCCTACGGAAACTGTTCCTGGTTTTAGTACTTAGGCATCACAAATATGGGAAACGTATCCAGTGAATGAAATTCAGAGAAAGGTAAACATTTCTGATCTCCATTCTTGAAGAATTGAAGCCTGAGAGCTACCCAACTATCATTTTAGGTAGGGAGGTCAATAATGGTTGCCTTCATATCTCTTGCACATTTAGTTTCCTTTAGGACCCACGTTGATGCAGACATCAGATGGGTTTTACAATTCTGGTAAAATCTATGGGAATACAAAATGCACTTGATGCAGGTCAAGTCCACCCATTAGTACATTCTGAATGATCTCAGAGGCATCTCAAAATAATGTCAAACTGATGCCATCACAATAAACTCAAAATCGACACAGACGCCTAGGTTGCATTCACACCTGAGCGTAGCGGCTTTGAGCGTTTTTCTGCGCATTTTTATAAGCAACTTTGGCGCTTTTTATGTGCGACTTGCGCATTTTTGAGCTTTGGCCGGGTTTTTTTAGCCAATAGAAAAGACTATTATCTGTTGCATCATTTGTTGCTAGGCATTTCAGCTTTTTTAGCTTTTCCATTAGCTTTTATTTATTTATTTATTTTAAATTAATATTATTCATGTATTATTATTTTTTTCGTTAGGGAAAGGGGTTAGAGTTAAGGTTAGGATTAGGATTAGGAGTTGGGGTTAGGGTAAGAATCAGGGGTTAGGGTTTCACATACCTTGGCTGGAGGCTGAGTTGACTAGAGGGCTTCCCTTGCGGCTCTGGTTTGAGCACCCCTGAATGTGGTGACAAAAGTACAAGGTTCAAAGAAGCACGGGTGCCAGTAACTTGATAGCAGGTGACTTCCACAATCAGGGACATAGTTGAGGTGAGCCAGGGTCATACTCGGTAAGACAACAAGGAGGTCAGGAGGCGCCTACGTGTGAGTCCATGCTGGATATTAGCCTGAGCTGGTCTTTGTGCTACATCGGGGGTGTTACTAGTACTACTACTAATAATAATAATTATAATAATAATGATAATAATAATAATAAATTAATAAATGTAAAATAAGCACACAAATAAATAAAAATAATCATAAATAAATAATAAATACATTCAATAAATGAAGTAATACTAAATAAATAATTAACTCCTAACCATAACCTCTAGCCCTGAACATAAAATGATAGTAAATAACTAAACAGCCTAATCCTAACACAAAACTAATAAATAAATAATTTATTATTTTTTTGTTCCGGTTTGGGTATTTACAGTCAGGTCCATAAATATTGGGACATCGACACAATTCTAATCTTTTTTGCTCTATACACCACCACAATGGATTTGAAATGAAACAAACAAGCTGGGCTTTAACTGCAGACTTTCAGCTTTAATTTGAGGGTATTTACATCCAAATCAGGTGAATGGTGTAGGAATTACAAAGTTTGTATATGTGCCTCCCACTTTTTAAGGGACCAAAAGTAATGGGACAGATTAACAATCATAAATCAAACTTTCACTTTTTAATACTTGGTTGCAAATCCTTTGCAGTCAATTACAGCCTGAAGTCTGGAACACATAGACATCACCAGATGCTGGGTTTCATCCCTGGTGATGCTCTGCCAGGCCTCTACTGCAATTGTCTTCAGTTCCTGCTTGTTCTTGGGGCATTTTCCCTTCAGTTTTGTCTTCAGCAAGTGAAATGCATGCTCAATCGGATTCAGGTCAGGTGATTGACTTGGCTATTGCATAACATTCCACTTCTTTCCCTTAAAAAACTCTTTGGTTTAATTCGCAGTATGCTTCGGGTCATTGTCCATCTGCACTGTAAAGCGCCGTCCAATGAGTTCTGAAGCATTTGGCTGAATATGAGCAGAAGATATTGCCTGAAACACTTCAGAATTCATCCTGCTGCTTTTGTCAGCAGTCACATCATCAATAAATACAAGAGAACCAGTTCCATTGGCAGCCATACATGCCCACACCATGACACTACCACCACCATGCTTCACTGATTAGGTGGTATGCTTTGGATCATGAGCAGTTCCTTTCCTTCTCCACACTCTTCTCTTCCCATCACTCTGGTACAAGTTGATCTTGGTCTCATCTGTCCATAGGATGTTGTTCCAGAACTGTGAAGGCTTTTTTAGATGTTGTTTGGCAAACTCTAATCTGGCCTTCCTGTTTTTGAGGCTCATCAATGGTTTACATCTTGTGGTGAACCCTCTGTATTCACTCTGGTGATGTCTTGATTGTTGACTTTGACACACATACACCTACCTCCTGGAGAGTCTTCTTGATCTGGCCAACTGTTGTGAAGGGTGTTTTCTTCACCAGGGAAAGAATTCTTTGGTCATCCACCACAGTTGTTTTCCGTCGTCCGGGTCTTTTGGTGTTGCTAAGCTCACTGGTGAGTTCTTTCTTTTTAAGGATGTTCCAAACAGTTGATTTGGCCACACCTAATGTTTTTGCTATCTCTCTGATGGGTTTGTTTTGTTTTTTTCAGCCTAATGGTGGCTTGCTTCACTGATAGTGACAGCTCTTTGGATCTCATATTGAGAGTTGACAGCAGCAGATTCCAAATACAAATAGCACACTTGAAATTAACTCTGGACCTTTTATCTGCTCCTTGTAAATGGGATAATGAGGGAATAACACACACCTGGCCATGGAACAGCTGAGCAGCCAATTGTCCCATTACTTTTGGTCCCTTAAAAAGTGGGAGGCACATATACAAACTGTTGTAATTCCTACACCTTTCACCTGATTTGAATGTAAATACCCTCACATGAAAGCTGAAAGTCTGCAGTTAAAGCACATCTTGTTTGTTTCATTTCAAATCCATTGTGGTGGTGTATAGAGCCAAAAAAATTAGAATTGTGTTGATGTCCCAATATTCATGGACCTGACTGTATTTATTAATAATATTATTATTATTATTATTAATAATAAATGTAATATTTTCTAAGGTTAGGTGTTATTTATTATTTATTTATGTATTATTACATATTATTAATTTGACTTATTTATTTATGAAGATTTTTAGTTATTTGTGTATTTAGTTTACATTTATTTATTCATATATTATTACTATTTTATGTGAAGTATCTCCATAGAGAATAATTTATTTTTTCTCCTCCAGCGTTTTGGAGCTTCAAGCTTTAAGCTACTACAAAACGCTGAGGCGTGAATGGGGCCTTAAAGTTAACCTTTGCATTGCTCATTCAGTGGAAAATAGCTGGATGTTATCACTGGCCTCTCTGCTTTATATTCTCACCTTCCCATGGCCCTAAGTAAATCTGTTTACCATCAGAAAATAAGCAGTAATATTGGATATGGAGAAAATTAACCAATGCGCTAACCAATGAGAGAGTGAATAAAGATAAAGTGACTGTGTTACAACGTTTAAAGAGGTTGTAAACTCGTTTTTTTTTCTTTCCACCCTGCAAGAGAAAGACATAATGAGCTAGTATGCATCGCATACTAGCTCATTATGCAATACTTACCTTAGAACGAGCCCCCGCCGTGCCGCTCACTCACCTCTATGACGGGCGACATGTCCAGTCGCCCGTCTTCCGGGATCGCAGCATCCGGCCATCTGATTGGCCGGAGCCGCGGTGACGTCACTCCCGCACACACGCGCAAGAGCTGACAGTCACGGCACGGGACTCTGAAGGACCGGCACGAGTGGCCGTTCCTTCAGAGCGCATGCGCCAGTGACGTCACTGGCTGCATGTAAGGTAAATATCTCCTAAACGGTACATGTTTAGGAGATATTTACAGTACCTATAGGTAAGCCTTATCATAGGCTTACCTATAGGTACAAGTGTCAGAGGAGGGTTTACTTCCTCTTTAATAGCAGCCAATTTTTTGCAGTGTCACCACATACAGTAATAGAATCTAAGAAAATATAAAATCAGCGCTAAAAAAACACAGGAAAAAAATAATTATTTTTTTCCTGTGTTTTTTTAGCGCTGATTTCATATTTTCTTACATAATATTGGATATGGAGAAGCATGTCACTTCTTCCCCTTAATACCACATGGGTACTTGGCAAATGGCCACTTAGGCATCCAAAGCTGGCACACTGGGAAAAGTTAGAGAGTCTTTCGCTCTGTGTAAGATTTAATAAATTCATTTTGTGATTGCATAATATCCTACTTCACTCTTGGCTTAGCCCAATTTGGCATACAGTAAAATGCTGCAGGGACCAGCTATGACAATGCACAGGTTTTCCTTAACTATCAGTAGTTTAGAAGAACACACAAACAATTTTACTTTTTACATTGTGGAGAGAGCCTGAAAATTTGTACAGTTATTGGGGTTCGAGAATCAGTGTTTTTAAACACAGAACAAGTAGAATCTTGAAAATCAAATTTTTGGTTGATTACCTTCTGACATATTTTCATTTTAATTGCCTCCTGATACTAGGTACAAGAAGGCGGCAACACACTGAAGAGCAATCCTTATTCCTGGAATAAGGTAATATTTCTTTCTTCAATGCAGTATCATGTCTTCTGTAAGGTACTGTTTGTGGCTGACCAGGTAGAATGAAGCAGTCTTATAGGTATTACATAAAATGATTGCAAAGTTTGCATTCATCTGGTAGTTGGGCATGGGTTCTAAACTTCTAGAACTGTTATGTTTCACCATCACCAATGAAAGCCAAATCTGTTACATCTGCCTATACAACCCAATCCCATCAGCTTACATCACTCATAGTAGTCGTTTGCTCTTCTCAATTGACTGATCAATCCAAACATAAGCACAATATGGGAGAAATTAACATTGTATCACATTGAATGGGACCCCTTATATACTCATATAGCATAATATTATGATTGCCAAGGGCATATACAGTAGTATATATTATGGCAGTCGAAGGATAAACACATCTACCAACCACATATATTTCTTGTTTTCTTCTGTTCCGCCAATCAGTATTCCAAACTGCTTTGGTAATGTATGTCATCATAAATACTCTGTTTTACATTAACTGATAACCCAAAATGACCATGTTGAATGATAAAATTGTAATTCAAGTGTCAATTTTGAGTACACAGATTGGAGAATGTACATGGAAACTATCCCAAGTTGTAAATAATGGAGATTGAGGGCTCTGTCTCAAAGGCGAAATGTCAGAGGTCTGCTTAGACCCCTGATACATCACCAAAGTCCCCCAATGGGGCTCCTAAAAAATTGTAATAAAAATAAAAAATTTGTAAAAAAAAAAAGGTAACAAATAATTGAAAATAAAATAAAAATAAAAAAAGTCTGACACCAGTGGCGGAACTACCAGGGTAGCAAAGGTCACACTTGCGACTGGTCCCTGGCATTTCACAACCAGGCTTGGAGGGAAAGGCCGGTTGGGGTTCAGGGGGGCCTCCCATGGTTTTTTGACTGGGGCCCTGAAGGTTCTAGTTACGCCTCTGATCTTGTGGATACCAAAAGGATCCCAAAAATCAACAGCACAACAGCTTAATAGCTGACAGTATATATAAGATTCATTGTGAGCTTCCTGTCACACCTTTGCTTTTATTCTCTTTATCTTTTAGATTGCAAATATGCTGTACCTGGAAACCCCAGCTGGTGTCGGATATTCCTACTCTGATGACAAAAGCTATCAAATAAATGACACACAGGTGAAAATGTTTTATTTATCATTGTGTAGCATACAGTTTATAGGTACCTTTCAGTCCTTTAGTGTCTCCCCCAGAAAACAACCTAATAACCTAAGCAAATTGTATTTATTTTTGTAAAAAACTGAAAATTGTATAATAACCTTTCTGTAATTTTCCTTATGGCAGCGTACAATGAGGGTCGTGGCTCCGCCCCCACAACCTAATAGGACTGGTTAACTATAAATCAAAGACAGACCTGGCTCACAGCCTTCTCTGTAACTCTCACCATTTGGGTGGGAATCTGTATGCTGCCATAAGGATGCACCAGGAAGGAAATTGAGTATACAATATTCCATTTTCATGGCGCATCATGGCAGCATACAATGGGAACTAACTCGCCATACGGGAGGGTGCAAGAAAAAGTTTGTAATGGTCAGTAACGTAAGTATGCACAATACATTTTCCAAAGTTTTCTGTCGTGAGCTGGGATTACCTAATAAAGTGTATTCAGGGTGTCCGGAGCGGACCATATTGCGGACTTGCAAATAGCCTCAGGAGACACTCTGCACTGCTCTGTCCACAGAGCGGGCACTGCTATAGTTGAATGTGCTCTTAAGTCCTCTGGAACAGGACGGTCTTGAGAAGAGTAGGCTCTTTTAATTATCTTAACAATCTAGGAGGTGACTGTACGTATTAATGCTGACTGCCTTAAGCTATGCCGGAAACCAAGCACATATTTAAACTTTCCTGAATGAAAAGGCAGCTGCCAAGCAGGTCATCGGAGTTAGATCTGTTGAAAGAGCAACAGCAAAAGTTGCTTTGCAATATACTATATACTGTATGCATTATACCTGTCTATGCAACAGATGGCACTGTAGTGTTATAGTGTAAGATACATATATCTATGATATGAGGAAGCATTATCTCTCTCACTGTATGTACTTAGATGCTACTTTTTCCTGATTCTATGAAAAGATATGTTCTGTTTTCCTCCATGAAAGTAAAGCTGTATTCTCTGCTTTCAAGAAGCTTCCAGTGCATCATTTCAATACTCTGCCAACAAGATCAACATCCAGGGGATGTGGTTCTCTCACTTAACCATGAAAGATGGTAAATAAACTTCCTAGTTAAAGTGGAAGGAGAAAGACACCCCATGAATAAAAGCAGTCTGGGGTTTAAAGACTATTCTATCTGGGTAGAACATTAGGTGAGGCTCCTTGAGTACAAATATATAGAAAGAAAATCCTGCGCTATGGAGATGCAACGGGATGACGGGGCTGCAGCCTCCCTAAAATATAGCAAATGCTATATCTAGATATTGGGTGCATGGAAGGGTAGGGAATTGGCGCTGCCCAATGGGGATAGTATAATGGAGTACAATCCAGTATGTGTCACAGATAAATTGAAAATAAATGAATATATCTAATTAAAAAAGCATTAATAGCCACAATTCGAATGCTGCGTGAGATCTGCATAATTTACTCTACTATTATTATTCTCTAGTAAGTCTTATCCATAGAGACCTATCTGGCTTGACACAAGGTACCCACTACCTGCACTAAGCACCCTTGATTTGGTAGCCTCTGCCTCTCAATTTCCATGCTATCAAAGGTAGCCTCTTGAAGCTGGATGGAAAAACTTACCATGAGAGAGCAGATCTGTCATCACTGGCAGAGGCAGTGGTGATTCAATGCTCAACTGTAGGAGAGAGAAACTAGAGCCTCCTAAGCCAAAATGGTATAAATGCAATTATTGATACAGGAACTTCCACTGACAGTCTAAGAATTCTACCCTTTCACTGCTGTATAGGCACAGTACATCTCTTGCTCCTCCTATAAAAGGATTGAATGACAGAAGGGCTTTGAACACTACTCTCAGTTCGAGCATTAAATTCTTTGCCCCATAAGCTGCACATCCCATGACCTTGAGCAGCCTACTCTTTGAAATGCATCCCCCAACCTCTCTGGCTGGGGTCTGATATGATAATGTTCCATTTGAAAACAATTGGTCAGTTATGAAGAACCAACACCGTTCTGCGGAAAGAGACTTCGCTCCCAAAGCACCTTTGACTTTCTCTATCAGAGTATGGATCTTCACTTGTGGAAGTTATACTGAATTTTTCATGTCACTATTGCAGGCAGTAAGATGTTTGTGAATGCCCCGGGGAAGGTGTACAAACCGAGGGGGAGGCATTGAAACTGGTAGAGGAATTGAGGATGGATTGGGACAAGTAGGTGTCTGATAAACCTACAGAGCAACCAATCCCCCAGATTTATCAATAACAGAATTGATTGGAGGTTCTCTATCTTGCATGACTCCAACTTTCTGTGCTTGTTGAGTTTTTTCGAGTTTAACACTGGGCACAGATTACCTGATTTGGATTGTTTATTTTATTTTGCTAGGAACAGAGGTGAACCGAATCCTTATCTCCTCTGGGCACTTGAAATCTTGACGATTGCTCATTTTCTATTTAATCCAGCTACAAACTGGACCAGAATTTCTTATTTTTCCATCAAATCTGGTAGCCTGGCTGGAAGCGATCAGAAGGTGAACATCCCTTAAACTTCCAATAATGTCACACCAATATAGCTGATATTGTCCACTGATCCTGAATATTTTCTATCCAGTTGTATGCGCAAAGCTTCACACAAGCACCCCCTGCATGAGTGCACCCTTAAAAGGACTTCCGCTGTTCTCCCAAGACATGTGCCTTAGATTTTTAAGGCTTCAACAATGAAGATTGGGTACTTCTTCATTTCCTTTACTCATCTTTTTCCTGGTCTATAGAATTTGCCTTCTTGTATCTACTTTGGAGTTGCCGCCTGTATGCTGGACCTTTCTGATTTTTTGTAAGACGATATTCGCCCTGACCTGCTATGGGTCACTGATCCTGTGTGAGGAGGAGATTGCGGTAACAGCTAGTTACCGATTAGAGTGCACAGCAAACACACTGAATGCCCCTCCCCCCCAATAAAGAGGACCTTTCCATAGCCCATCAAAGTACCTGTCACCAACCCATCAAAGTACCTGCCACCAGCCCATCAGGTACTCTGATGACAGGTGCTCGGGTACTCTGATGGGCTGGCGACAGGTACTCGGATACTCTGATGACAGGGGCTCTGATGACAGGTACACAGGTACTCTGATGACAAGTACCCAAGTACCTGTCATCTGAGTACCCAAGTACCTGTCATCAGAGTGCCTGTCATCGAAATCCCCGAGTACCTGTCATTGGAGTACCTGAGTACCTGTCACCAGCCCATCAGAGTAGCCGAGTACCTCTCTGTAGCCAATCAGAGTACCAGAGTATCTGTCTCCAGCCCAGAGTACCCGAGTACCTGTCTCCAGTCCAAAGTCCCCGAGTACCTATCTGCAGCCCATCAGATTACCCGAGTACCTGTCTCTAGCCCATCAGAGTACCCAAGTACCTCTCTGCAGCCCATCAGAGTGCCTGAGTACATGTCATCAGAGTACCCAAGTACCTGTCGCCAGCCCATCAGAGTACCCGAGTACCTGTTTCCAGCCCATCAGGGTACCTGAGTACCTATCTGCAGCCCATTAGAGTACCCGAGTACCTGTCTCCAGCCCATTAGAGTACCCGAGTACCTGTCTCCAGCCCATCAAAGTACCCAAGTACCTGTCTCCAGCCCATCAAAGTACCCAAGTACCTGTCTGCAGCCCATCAGAGTACCCAAGTTCCTCTCTGCGGCCCATCAGAGTACCCGAGTACCTATCTGCAGACCATAAGAGTACCCGAGTATCTATCTGCAGACCATCAGAGTACCCAAGTACCTGTCTCCAGCCCAGTGTACCTGAGTACCTGACTCCAGCCCAGAGTACCCGAGTACCTGTCTTCAGCCCATGCCTCCTAGATTATGTGTTGGGGTGTTTGCTTTCCAAAATGGGGTCATTTTCTGGGTGTTTCCATTGTCCTGGTGCTCCAGGGTCTTCAAAAGATGTGAAATTCGTGCTCCTAGAACGCCTGAAGGTGCTACTTGGATGTTGGGCCTCTGTATGTGGCTAGGCTGTGCAAAAAGTCTCACACATGTGGTATCGCCATACTCAGGACGAGTAGCAGAATGTTGTTTGGGGTGTAATGTTTGCTATGTACATGCTATGTGTTAGAAATATTTTATAAATTGACAACTTTGTGTGTAAAAAAATTTTAATTTTATTTCCACATTTTCCAAAAACTTGTGGAAAAAATGACATGTTCAAAATACTCATTATGCCTCATAGATAATACATTGGGGTTGTTGCTTTCCAAAATGGGGTAATTTTGTGGGTAATTCCATTGTCCTGGTGCTCCAGGGCCTTCAAAAGTGTGATAGGTCGTTAGGAAACTATAGGTGTAATTTATGCTCCTAGAACACCTGACGGTGCTTCTTGCATGTTGGGCCTTCGTGTGTGGCTACGCTGTGTAAAAGTCTCACACATGTGGTATTGCCATACTCAGGAGGAGTAGCAGATCGTATTTTGGGGTGCAATTTTTGCTATGTACATGCTATGTGTTAGAAACATCCTATAAACTGACAACTTTCTGTAAAAAAAAAAAATGTTTTCATTTTCTTTCCACATTTTCCTAAAACTTGTAGAAAAAAATGACATGTTCAAAAGACTCATTATGCCTCAAAGAATATGCGTTGGGGTGTTTGCTTTCCAAAATTGGGTCATTTTGTGGGTAATTCCATTGTCCTGGTGCTCCAGGGCCTGCAGAAGTGTGATAGGTCATAAGGAAATTATATGTGTAATTTATGCTCGTAGAACACCTGACGGTGCTCCTTGCATGTTGGGCCTCTGTATGTGGCCAGGCTGTGTAAAAGTCTCACACATGTGGTATCACCATACTCAGGAGGAGTAGCAGAATGTATTTTGGGGGTGTAATTGCATGTATGCATATACTGTGTGTGAGAAATAACTTGTTATTATGACAATTTTGTGTAAAAAAAAAAAAAAAAAATTCCTTCATTTTCCCAGGAAATTGTGGGAAAAAATTACAACTTCAAAAAACTCACCATGCCTCTTAATAAATACCTTAGACTGTCTACTTTTCAAAAGTGGGTAATTTGGGGGGTATTTGTACTGTCCTGACATTTCAGGGCCTCAAGAAATGAGATAGGCCGTCGGTACATCAGGTGTGATTAGGTGTGATCAATGATTGGCACAATAGCTGGTACACTCTATAACTGTCAGGCAGAATAAAAAATTGGGTTATTGTTACCAAAGATATGTAGCAGTATACATTTTGGCTCAAATTTATTTAAAAAATTACTTATTTGCAAAATGTTATACTAGAAACACAAACAAAATGTTTTTTTTCAAAACTTTTTCTATTTTTTTTACTTATATCGCAAAAAATAAATAAACCCATTGGTGATTTAATACCACCAAAAGAGAGCCCCCACATGCTTCATAGTTCTTAGGATTCCCGTTTAATATGGGTTCCCAGAGTACCCTACATGGGAGTCCAGGGAGCCCCCCATATATCAGAGTCTGCAGAGCCCTCCTTATATCACAGTCCGCAGAGCCCCCCTTACATCAGAGTCTGCAGATGGAAGAGTCTCTGATGGAAGAGGGTGCTCTAGGAAACCCGATTTATAGGGGTGCTCTGATGTAAGGGGGAATGCTGTGGACTCTGGTGTAAAGGGGATCTCTGATGTAAGGGGGGTCTCTGCATCGCATACTAGCTCATTATGAAATACTTACCTTAGAACGAAGCCCTGACACGGACCCCCGGACACCGCTGTGGGAGCTGACATGATCCCTCGGCATCTCTTCCGGGTTCGGCGGCTCCGGCGCTGTGAGTGGCCGGAGCCACGATGACGTCACTTCCGCGCATGCATTTCGGGCACTTCCCAGCGAGGAACTCTGAAGGTCCCCCTGGACCTTATTATAGGCTTACCTGTAGTTAAAAGTCACAAAAAGCGGTATACTACCGCTTTAAATCTGAGGTCCCTTTACATTACTGAACAAAAAAAACAAAAAGGAACAAATGCATCTACACAAAATTGGAAAAAAAATTAATTTGTTGGACATTTATCCCCAAAAGCAAAATAGGCAGGATCCCCCCCCCCCCCAAAAAAAAATACATCATATATACATGTGGGTGTTTAACAAGACCACATACATAACTGTGCTGATTTAGAGCCAGGAAGGAAGGAGGCTTATGCAGCCTGCATATCCTCCACATTCATTCTCCATGCTGTTCCCGGCAGCTGTTCTTCCCCACCCAAACTCCAATCTGATTGGAGACCGGACTTCAGGCACACACAGGAGGACAGGGGTGAGGGGGGGGAGGAGGAAGAGTAGATCTAGCTCACTCTCTCTTTCTCCCGTCCTGTCCTGTCAGTGTGAGAGGAGAGAGAAGGGCAGGCGAGGAGATCGGCTGTCATGCTGGCTCTGATCAGTGTAAGAGAGAGTGTACCGACACTCTCCGCTTACCACTGCAGCCTGCAACCCTGCCGTGGAGCGAAGCGGATTGGGAGCTTGGGCAGAGGCAGGCAGAGTGGTGTCACCCTCCCCCCGGTGGACACCCTGGTGCGGTCCGCCCTCTCCGCACCCCCCCTTGTGACGCCACTGCACTTCACCAAAAAAAGTCAATTTCACTCCTTCCCTATTTAATTTGCTTAAGTGTTTTTAAAGAAAAGAATAACATACAAACTGGAACAAAGAAAGCTTCAGCAATCAACCTTACTGCACTTAAAAACAATAAACCTGTTTAATTTTATTGAGCTCCAGTAGTTCTAATTTTACATAACCTAAGCTAAGACTTAAAG
This sequence comes from Pelophylax lessonae, assembly GCF_965119305.1. NCBI lineage: Eukaryota > Metazoa > Chordata > Amphibia > Anura > Ranidae > Pelophylax > Pelophylax lessonae. Next base: position 57,491,528 of record NC_138778.1, on the reverse strand, counting down.
CTAGGATGAGTAGATGTGCCAAAATATGAACATCTCCGATTTTTCAACTTTATAATTGAAATATTCTACAACTTTGAAATAAAATTGCATTGAAGTTAATATGGGGCCATTTTTAATTGACCTTTTTGGCCCCTTGGAGGGCTAATAGACAAACAATTGTCACTGAAATAGCACAGGAAGTGTTTCCATTCAACTTTGAGGATGACATAGCAAATGCACAAATTCTCTAAAATACCAGTTTGAGAAATAGCATAAAGCTGTACCCAGTGTTACAAAACAGCACAATTTTCAGGGACAGCATCAGTGACCATCAAAAATAGTCTGCAGTTACTTTAATTTAAAATTCGATTTTGAGGAACAGTACAATAAAACATACAGTACTGTGCAAGGGTTTTAGGCAGTTGTGAAAAATTGCTGTAAATTAAGAATGCTTTCAGATATAGAACATTTAATAGTTTATTTTTTATCAATTGTATCAAAATAGAAAGTAAATGAACAGAAGAGAAATCCAAATCAAATCAATAGTTGGCGTGACTACTCTTTGCCTTCAAAACATTATCAGTTCTTCTAGGTATACTTGCACACTGTTTTTGAAAGAACTCAGTAGGTAGGTTACTCCAAACATCTTGGAAAGAACCACAGATCTTCTGTGGATGCAGGCTGCCTCAATACTTTTTTGTCTTTTCGTGTAATCCCAGACAAACTCGATAATGTTGAGATCAGGGCTCTGTGGGAGTCAAACTATCACTTCATAGTCTCCTTGTTCTTCTTTACACTGAAAAAAGTTTCCTAATGAAATTTGGCTGTATTTTGGGTTTTTTTTGTCCTGCTTTGAATATATTTGGGGCCCATTACATGCCTCCCTGATGGTATGGCATGATGGATAAGTATCTGCATGTATTTCTTTACCATTGATCCTGACCAAACCTTCAACTCCATTTGCAGAAATGCAGCCCCAAACTTGCAAGGAACCTCCACCATGCTTCACTGTTGCCTGCAGACACTCATTATTGTACTGCTCTCCAGCCCTTTGCAACCACACTGCCTTTTGCTACAGCCAAATATTTCAAATTTTGAATCATCAGTCCAGAGCACCTACTGCCATTTTTCTGCACCCCAGTTTTCGCGTATAGGACATGGAAACAAGGCTAAGCGACTCAATTATTCACACAGACATACCACGATTAGTGTTGCTGGCTATAGCAGGTGGCACTAATTGTTTGGGAAAAACCCAACAGGATGGATGTACACAAGTTAATCAACAGATCGACTTGTGTACAACAAAGGTGTCCATACATGGATCAAAAATTTGGCTCCCTGATGAGCCAGTCGAATTTTGATCTGAGTATGGCCAGTTTAACGTAAGAGATGTCTTTTGCCAAGGCCTCAAACAAAGCAATACTCTAATTTAACCACTCAGTGAAACCTGCCTTAATGTAGGTACCTTAATTAAAGTGACATGAAAGATTTGCTTTTTTTTTTCCCTTTAAAATAATAAACATGTCATAGTTACCTGCTCTGTGCAATGGTTTGGATAGGAAACAGCTTCCTGTTAAGGCAATCTTGCAGGTCTGCTCCTGAGCCGCCTTGTCTGTGTCCATTGACACAGACATGGCGGAACCGCCCTGCCCCTGGGTCCCTTATCATAGAATACATTGGGAAATGCAAGGTAAAAAACCATAACGCTTTACAAACATTTTAACTTAACCTAACCTAACTTAAATTCAGTTAATGTAATTAAATCACAATAAGGTAATTCATTTAATGTACAAATGTACTGTATAGTCAATTTTCGATAGAATTGATCAACAAAGCCATTGATCATCATGTTAGTCAACCAAATTACAAGCAGGCCTGGACTGACCATAGGGCAGATTGGGCATTTGCCCAGTTGGCCAGGGGCTGCCTAGTCCGTGGCCTGTTGTTGACCAGACCGCACAGCGGAAGGTAAGCAACGACCACAGTACAGAAAGGGCTAACACAGACCGTGGCCGCTGCTCACCTCCCACTATGCGGCCATGCCTGTGTCTCCAGGGCTGAGCTGAGTGCCTCTCCCAAACACAGCTTAGCCTCAGAGCAAGTGCTGACAAACGGGAGAGGAGAGAGAGCTCATCTGCTCCTCCATCTTCCTACTGCCACTCTCCTCCTGTATCTGCCCCGCCCACACTCCCCAGGGATATGTGGGCGGGAAGTTTGAACCCAGGAGAGCTGCTGACAGCCTGTGACTGAGCCTACATCCTGGGGTGAGTAAGCTCACCCTCTCTCCTTCCTTCCAGTGTATATTGTGAGGGATTAGCTCGGTGGTAGGCGTGGATGACCCCTTTGGGGGTGCGTTTTCACAGAGAGATAGCCGATTAGAGGTTGAAAACAAGACTGATTTATTCATGCAATTTACTTAACACAATTGCAAGCATCAAAACAGCCAAAATAAAATAAAAGACAAAATAAATCCTTGCCTCTGTGGGCGGCTACCTTCTCACGCTGGAACCTACCTAAGAAGTCTTTCCAACCTACTGTTGGGCCGACACTGCTGATCCTACAGCCGACACTCAAATGTCCATTTGTTTGCTTTTCACACAGCACAAACATTGTCCATTGAACATGTCCCTTTGTTTTCTTTCACACAGCACATGTTCATTTATAACAGGATCCTTTACTCTTCAGATTCTTCATATTGAACACAGTTCATTTAACAGGTCCCTTTACTCTTCACACTCTTCACATGGAACACTTTGTCTTCTCACCTTTGAGACGTCTTCACTCGTGGTTACCCTCCTTAGCTTCACATTGCTTTAGGGGGTCTTCTCCCATGCTCACCAGCTTGTCGGGAGGCACACATCCGACTGTCCCCCTCTCCCAGCCCACACGGCGACAGGCGGCAGCAGTCCTTCTCCCATGCCCACACGGCGTCGGGAGGTACACGTATGTCTGTCCTCCTCTTCCCAGCTCACACAGCGACAGGAGGCAGCACTCAATAGATTTTCTCTGGACAAATTATAGAGGCCTTGATCTCCTCATTCTGAACAGCTGAATGGTTTTCAACTTCCTGCTGGCTCTCTCTGCAGCCAACACCCTATAGTATCAGTGAACTTTCAAAGCAGGTGGGAATGTGTCTCCTCTCAGTGACTACATTCCCAGATTTACCTGACTTCCTGTCACATACCCCCCCCTCTTGTTTCAACCCTAGGGTTGGGACACATATTTCCAGGCACGCATGTGTCAGGCACTGCTGACTCACTGATAAGCCTCCTATTATCCTCAAGCTTCCGGATGAAACTGTTTTGTCATCTTCATTGACAGATTTCTCATAAATGCCACACAGTTTGTCTCTAATCTCATATACACATTCTTCAACTGCATTTTTGGCATCATTTTGCTCCTTCTCGTTTCTGTCATCTTCATTGACAGCTTTCTCATAAATGTCAGACAGCTTGTCCCTCATAACCGTCTGTCCAATCCACCATGGAGGACCGTGATCCATAGGCAACTCAATTGGGCTAGTCTTAATGTCTTCAACATTCTTAAGACGCCTCTCTCTGCAATCCATAAATGTTTTCCACAAAACTTTGAGAACCTTTGCTTCACTAAGCTTTGTTCCAAGTAGGGACTCTTGACATCCCTCTGTGACTTGAGTTGCCTCTCCATACAGCTGTACACAATCATTGACTTTTTGTTGTAAAAGGGAATGATCTTCCTTCTTGAGCTTTGCTTGCTCTAAGATGCTGTGCAGAGGATTTTCCAATTGAGACAACAGGCTGTCACACATTTCTTCAAAGTGACCCCTGTTCCTTTTCCCAGAGATATCAATATCATTCAAACATTTCATATTCATAGGCAGATCTGAAGCATTTGCACTCATCAACTTCTTAAACTTTTCGCCCTCCTGAGCGAGTCGCAGTAAAGGCCTACTATTTGATTTGATATTCAGTTTATATTTCTTGCCAAACTCTTCACAGAAGTAGCCAACCAGAACATCATCAACTTTCCTTCCACCAACATATGGGTCAAAGGCAACAACACAGTTGAACCCAGCGATCTGGGTGGTATCCATTATAGACCTCCTCTCTGCATCAGTGAAGAAGCATGGAACTGCAACACATTCTTTTACAGGTTTCTTCAATGCACTTTCTGCTGAACTATTTGACCGCTCAAGGTCACCTAGTTCTTTTTCTCTATCTGAATTCCACATGGAATGCATCTCAAGATCACGATCAAACTTCTGCCACCCGTCTTTCACCAGTTCCATTTTGGAAACACTCCCTGAAAGGCACTTATTCATTTGCTTCACGTTTTCACCAACAGCCTTAGTTTTCCCCACTAGGTTTTCAGCCTGAACTGAGAAATCATCACATTTCTTACTCAGCTCCTTTGTTTGCTGAAGTTCTAATGATACATTTTCCAATGCTTGAAGTTTTTGAAGGAACGGTTTATTCCAAAGGGGTGATTCAAGCCACATGTCATCACATTTCTGAGGCTCACTCAGGACAGACCCCAAAACACTGATCCTTTTAAAAACTGCATCAGGCACACTATCCCCTCTTTGGGACAGATCCTCTGTTGCCTGGAATTCCTCTTCCAGTTCCTGCAACGGAATCTTCATCTCTTCTACTTGCTGTTCTAAGGCTCGCTTAGACTTTTCTAGCTCCTGAACTCTTTTCACAACATCATCCTTGGAGCTGACCAATTCTTCCATTTCTGTACGCAGCTGTTTGTCAACACTTTCTAGTTCAGCCTTACACTCTAGAGCTTCCTCCAAAGAGCGAGCCAAGAACAGGGCTTTGCTCTCGTTATCACGCACCTCCGTTTCTGCACGGGCGCGTTCTTCAGCATATTTTGCAGACACAGGCTTCTCTTCACCAAGCATCTGATCAAACTTCTTTTTCACATCTTCAACACACTGTAATGAACCAACGCTTTCTTCCATGCGTTTTTTCATATCCGCTATCTGAGCTTGCAATGTTGCGACTTGCTCTGATAGGTTTTTCTTTGCTTCCGCCTCCTCTTTTAATTGTTCCAGGAAGCCATTTTTCTCATCTTCCATTTGTTTGAGCTTTGTGCTAAAACTCAGCCTTTGACACCTCTCCTCCTGTAAGAGTTCCTGCGTGTCTTGCAGCTGCGATTCCAAGATAGAAAAATCTTCCGCAATTTCTCTAGATTTGCTGTCTGCTTGAGAAAGCTGATTTGTAACATTGTCCAGCTCAACCTGCAGTCGGTTTGCCTTCTCTGACAGCTTAGCACACAATCGGTCACCTTCTGACACCTTCACTTGCGATTCCAGAAGCTGTGCCTCTACTTTTTCCCCTCTTATGTTCACAATCTCCTTTTCCCTGCATAAGAGCCTTCACCTCATTGGCTAGTTTCTGGGAATGAGACTGTAATTCTGCCACACAGGCTTCTTTCTCCTTTAACTGCTGCTGGAAACGTTGGGCTTCACCTTTCCAACTTTCACAGTCTGCACGTAATTCATCTACCACATTGCTCAAAGTGGTGAGCTCATACACAGTACTCAGTAATTTAGCCTCTCTTTCACTTTTCTCATTGTCGCTGAGAGACAATGTCGTTTTCAGAGCGACATTCTGTTCCTGCGACTCCTGCAGGTCTATTTTTGTAACTTCCAAACACTGAAGACTTTTTTCCAGCTGATTACGCAACTCCAACATATCAGCCATACTTTGCTTCTGCAAAGTCTGAATTTCACTTTCCTTTTCCATGAGGATGGTATCTTTCTCCATTATAGTCTCTCTGCGTTTTTGCAACTCGACCAAAAGAAGAGCAGTGGATTCTTCCCACTGTAACACATGAGACTTGAGTAGTTCATTCATTTCCTGCAAGTTTCTATGCTCCATTTTAAGCAATTCCAAGGCTTGTTCCTTTTCTTCCATTTTCCGTTGCAAGGCATCCAACTCAGCCCTGCACACATACTCGGTTTACTCCAAACCGATGGCCTCCATTGGCTGCTGGCGTCTCTGTTTCCAGCCTGCCATGCTCTCTTGATGAGCCTTTTGTTGAGCTGCAAAGCTCTGCTGAAAATCCGCATTTGCCTGCTGTTGAGCTGCATTTGCTTGCTGTTGAGCTGCATTTGATATAATCAGATGTTTCAACATCTCCTCCATTTTGAGTTTACTTTTCATCTGAGCACACTGCGTCTCCATAGCGGTTTCATCAGTGTTGCTAGGGACAACAACCTTCCTCTTTAGTAGACTCTCTTTAGGCATGGATGGGGCTGGTTCAGACGGCAACATCCCCTCCATCCATAGAATCCGGTCTCTCATTTCATCTATCTTTGCATTCTTCAGGCGTTTTGAACGCCCCATCTTCAATAACTCCACAAACAAATTTTTCACAGTCCAGCAAAAATTTTTCAGACCACTGTCTCTTTAACACATGTAGTTTTTCTCTCTCTCTTGCAAGATCTCTTTTCCTGCACACACAGTTTGTGCAGTCACTTGCACCAGACACAACAAAGTTCATCAAATAATTTTGAGACCGCTGTCTCTTTAAAACACTTTTTTTTTTCTGTCAGGATCTTCTCTCCTGCACACATAGATTGTGCAATCTCATGCACCAGATAAAGTTCATCAAACATTTGCACTTCCTTGCAGGGATCTCTGCTTATGCCCACTGCATACCTCCACCATATGTGAGGGATTAGCTCGGTGGTAGGCGTGGATGACCCCTTTGGGGGTGCGTTTTCACAGAGAGATAGCCGATTAGAGGTTGAAAACAAGACTGATTTATTCATGCAATTTACTTAACACAATTGCAAGCATCAAAACAGCCAAAATAAAATAAAAGACAAAATAAATCCTTGCCTCTGTGGGCGGCTACCTTCTCACGCTGGAACCTACCTAAGAAGTCTTTCCAACCTACTGTTGGGCCGACACTGCTGATCCTACAGCCGACACTCAAATGTCCATTTGTTTGCTTTTCACACAGCACAAACATTGTCCATTGAACATGTCCCTTTGTTTTCTTTCACACAGCACATGTTCATTTATAACAGGATCCTTTACTCTTCAGATTCTTCATATTGAACACAGTTCATTTAACAGGTCCCTTTACTCTTCACACTCTTCACATGGAACACTTTGTCTTCTCACCTTTGAGACGTCTTCACTCGTGGTTACCCTCCTTAGCTTCACATCGCTTTAGGGGGTCTTCTCCCATGCTCACCAGCTTGTCGGGAGGCACACATCCGACTGTCCCCCTCTCCCAGCCCACACGGCGACAGGCGGCAGCAGTCCTTCTCCCATGCCCACACGGCGTCGGGAGGTACACGTATGTCTGTCCTCCTCTTCCCAGCTCACACAGCGACAGGAGGCAGCACTCAATAGATTTTCTCTGGACAAATTATAGAGGCCTTGATCTCCTCATTCTGAACAGCTGAATGGTTTTCAACTTCCTGCTGGCTCTCTCTGCAGCCAACACCCTATAGTATCAGTGAACTTTCAAAGCAGGTGGGAATGTGTCTCCTCTCAGTGACTACATTCCCAGATTTACCTGACTTCCTGTCACAATATATATATATATATATATATATAAATACTTCCATTGCTGTGTGATGTGTATGATATAGTATATATGAACTGTATAACCAGAATGACACCCGCTCCTAATTAAACAAAGATTATGGTGTATGCAGCTGCTGTCTAATATTCCCAACAGGGGTTTTATAAAGTTTTTCCTAGGCAGTGCTTGCTGTGACAAAACAAAATTTGTGCCTTAGTAAAACACACTGCACTCATCAGATGGCGATGACTTCCTTACTGTACAGCAAGGGAAGTCATAAAGGCTTGATGGTCCTTAGGGGGACCTGTCCCGATGATCCTAATGTTCTGGGACATTCTGCTCCCTCTCTATTTTCAATTCCACCACACTGCCTGCCTCTTGAACCCATTAGAGTAACACATGAATTACATCAAGGAGGAGTAAAGATCTGCAGCAGGAAACCATAAGGATCATCGGGACAGGTCTCCCTAAGGACCTTCAAGCCTTTATGACTTCCCTTGCTATAAGTACATCTGGTGAGTGCGGCGTGTTAACTGTCAGCACAAGGTGGAATATTCACTACAGGGGATACCCTGGGAATCAGGCACCTAAGCAATCAAGATGGCACAATTACCGGAAGTAAAGCTCCTGATCACTGCTTGCGATTCGGAGCTTTCCATTCATGTGACCACCGTGACAGTCAATCACAGCAGTCACATGACCATAAACCTCACCTCTCTGCATCAGAAACATCTTAAGGGCCTGGCAGTGCCGGCGAAAAGGGGTTAAGGGGTGCTCTGTGGACTCTGATGCAAGGGGGACTTTGGTGAGCAGACACCCCCTTACATCAGAGTTTTATAGTTCCTCTTTACATCAGAGTCAACAGCATTCCTCCTTACATCAGAGCCCCCCTTACCCAGGGTTCCCAAAACATCCGTTACATCAGAATTCCCCTTTACATCAGAGCCCCCCCTTAAATCTGGGTTCTCCTTTACATTAGAGTCCACAACACTCCACCCTTACATTGTAGGTGGAAATTCTGCGGACTCTAAGGAGGGTTGTGCAGACTCTGATGTAAGGGGGGCTCTGTGAGCTCTGATGTAAGGGGGGCTCTATGGACTCTAATGTGAGGGGAGCTCTGTGGATTGTGATGTAAGGGGGGCTCTGTGGATTGTGATGTAAAGGGGGGGCTGTGCAAATTTTAATATAAGGGAGCAGGGGTGGGAGGAGCTGGAGATCTGCACAGTGAGCAGAAACAGTGAGTAAAAAGAGGCACCGTGATTAGAGAGAAAAGTAGGGGGGGACATGACTGCAAGGGGCACTGTGATGGGGGCTGTGATTGCTAGGGGCACTGTAATGTAAAGGGACACTGTGATATAAAAGGGATTGCACTGTAAAGGGACACTGTAATCATTACAGTGCAGTCCCCTTTATATCACAAAGTCCCCTTTACATTACAGTGTGGAGGACCGACTCTGTGAATGCCTAACCCCCCCAGGCCCCCCACCCAGTTGCTGGGAAAATTGGCTGCTCAGTCTAAAATGCCCGGGTCTATATTTTGTCCCAGGCCTGCTTCAAAGTGTTTTCATGGCAGAATCAAGTTCAGCAAAATCGCTTCATCCCTACTAGTTGGATTTATATCTAAGAGAATTTTTTGGTTGCACCCTTTAAACCTTTATTTTCTGTTACCAATTACACTAAAATATTTTCTGTTTCTTCATATCATTTTTCTTTTAAAGGCTTGCTTGCACTTTGCTGTAATTGTCTGTTATCTACCTTTGTAAATATCTCACACAAGACTTCTTTTTCAGGCTGCTCAGGACAACTACATGGCAATGAAAGATTTTTTCCGTCTGTTCCCAGAGTTCAGTAAAAATGAATTCTACATTGCGGGAGAAAGTTATGGGGGCTTTTATGTTCCAAAGCTGGCAGTTGAATTATCAAAGGATGATAGTATAAACCTGAAGGTGAGCCCTTATTTTTATACAGTAAGACTCACTCAGAATACATTTATTGAGAATTATTTATGGATGAACTGTTATATGTAAAATATCAAATATATCAATGTGACCTAATTCATATAGCACCCTTAAGACAAGCAGTGGTGAATTTGCACTTTGCAAGTGCAGTTGCCCCAAAGCTTAATAAACGAGATGAAGCTTCACTTTGCAAAGAATACCCAATCACATGCAAGGAAAAAAAAAAGTGCTTACTTGCACATAACTGAATGATGGAAGTCAGCAGAGCTTCCCTGATTTACTTGGTTCTGGAGCAACTGCACTTGCAAAGCACAAAGTCCATTTGCCTTTAGTAAATCCACTCCAATGTCTGTATACACTGCGTTCCTAGTACACTCTACTTTGCCACAAACTTGCTATGCTGGCAGAATTAATTTACAGGTTTATGGTAGTAAACTGCAGCACACATAAGATTTGTTGTTGTGAGGGTGGTCAGATTATACCTCAACATTTGACTACACTTTATTGTCAATGGGAGGTGTATGGATTCAATGAGAGATATAACAGTTTCTAGTTTATGGCTAGGACATTATTATCAATCACACATACATTTGTTCTTCAAGTGAAAGGTGCTTTGAACACAATTTATACAATAGCTAATTAATTGAATTGTCAGTTATGGATGTTCTTGCAACCATCTTATGCCTCGTACACACGCATCGATAGTTGGCCGTGAATTTTCGGCCAACGTCCGATCGGCCGATTTTTGGCTTGTTAGTATGATGCTTTCGACAACCAACTCCGACTTTTCGGCCGAACAAAATCTGGTGTGCAGGCTATAAAATTTTTGTTGGCCGTCAACAGAACGGCGATTTTCCGTCAGTCAGTACAGATTTCGGCAGACAAAAATCTGATGAGCAAGACTGGGCATGCTCAGAGAAGAAAAAACACACGGAAAGTAAACCAGCACATGACATCACTTCTGAAGTTGGTTTTTGTTGGCCGAGGAAATTCGTGTGCAGTCTAGAGCACATTTCAACCAACACAACAACACTGGACAAAAGACGGCCGATCGGTCGGCCGATAATCGTTGCATGTGTACGAGGCATTAGTCATGTTAGATGTGGAATGCAAGCCTCCTGTATCCTGTCTCCAAGCATAAAAATCTCGCTATAAAAGTGTAGCTGAGTGCTGCAGCCAGCTTCTCCCCCCTCTCTCACTGCAGCTGACAGGGAAGATATGGGTGAAATACCTTTGCCCCCCTCCTGGCAGAGAGGTTGTGCCAAATAGAGAGCAGAAGACCTTGAGACATTTGGAGCATGAGAAAGGAAACTGGCAGGGCTGCAGAGCCTCATTGGAATTGTAGTTCTTAAAGAAGATACATCATACATGTTTATAGAGACATATGGCTACTGGACTTCAGTTCCCACAAATCCTTGCGGCTAGAGGAGCAGAGCTTCACAGTTTTTCCTGGGTAAAATAATTGAGATCTAGGCAGTCCTGGGGAAAGAGCAACAGAGACAGATCTAAAGCCAGGTTCTGTGTTCCACAACTGGTGGAAGGGAGCCATTGAAGAGGAGCTAGGAGAACCTATTGCTGAGGCTGTTCCCCAATGTCAGGGAGAGGGGATGGACTTACATCTTTGCCCGCTGGAGCTGCCTTCAGAGACTGAATTGTAAGAGAGAATCGCTGTGTCTTCAGGGTTTGAGCTGAGAGACTGTGGCCTGTGTGAGAATTCGGGACCTGATCGCTGGGAACTGCAAGTCACCAAACCATTGGCACTAGATTAGCCGACTCATAGGAAGTTGTGAGCTAAACTACATGCCCTAACCGCACTACTTAAAGAGGGGCCTTACTGAATGCCAGCCAGTGTTAACCACTAGGTGCCAGTTACTTTTACCCCCTATAGGGGTAACCCCACTCTTGGAACGCATACATCCATCAGCTGTTGGGGTGTATGCCCGGACCCTTTTTGACACTTATGAACTGGTTGAGGTTATTTGGAGATTCTAGCAATTTGGTTATGGTTCAATTTACCAGTGCTTTAAGTGCAAGTTAGTAATTGTTCATTTGGCTATTCTACTGCTCTATTCTACTGCTCTTTTGTCTATGCATTCATCCGTTTGTTGATTTGCACTGTATTACATTGAATTGCCTTAATACATTCAATTGGTCAAGCTGTTTGTGGCCTCAAATGGTCTTTAGTATACAGCCAAGTGTGTAATTGGAGACTGAGTAAGTTAGAGAGTTGTGGCAGAGAAGAAGACCCATCATCACCAGCGGCTCCTTTGGAGATAGCGCTACAAAAGCATTACAGACATTTTTACAGTCAGCTAACAAAACAGCAGACAATCTTTTATACTCCTGTATAAGCATTTTTCAAAAAAGCACAGGCACAGTGTTCAGCAGTCTAAGGCTGAGGTGCTGTCTTGTACCTGTTAGTGGAGCTTGAGATGACAAGGGTGACCTCTAGCATGATTCCCGCTCAAGCACCCCTGGTAGTGGTGGCAGGGACTGTTAGGACAGCGATAGGGAGCAGGTGCCAGGAAGTTGGTTCTGCGAACTTGAACTTGGAGGTACTAAGGTTGGATGAGCAGAAGCGAGTCAGGTCACAAGCCAAGTAGGAACACAAGTCACAAGGGTAAAGATGAAGACCATCCATTAATTAACCTAAGCTGGCCTCAGGCTTAAATAGGCCAATGGGCACTAGGATCTGTGGGTGCGTGCATCCACGTGTGCATGCGTGCATCTTCCTGCAAGTCCAGTTACACATCTATTCTCATGAGTATGAGAATGCGCCCATTCGTGCAGGTTCGCTCCCGAGGAGCTAAGGGAACCTGTTGAAGTGCCTGTCATCCCACATCAGGGAGAGAGGATGGACCTGCATTTGAGCCTGCTGGAGCTGCCTTCAGAGACTGAGCTGAGAGAGGGACAGTCTCTGTGTCTTCAGGGTCCGAGTTGAGAGACTGTGTGAGGATCTGGGACCTGATTGCTGGGAACTGCAAGTCGCCAAGCAATTGGGACCTGAGGATCCTGGCAGATGCCTCTACAGTGATAAATATATGAAGCAACGCTAAAAAACTGAACTCAATATTGTGAAAACACAAACATTAATCAATATAATGACATCAAACTTAGGTGAAAAACGGGTACAAAGAAAAAACCCCAATTATTTAAATAGTGTCTATAAGAGCCCATACACAAGGGCTGAAAAGGAAAAATATATGTGAAACAAAAAAGTCCAAAGGAAACAAATTGTCCGCAATTCACTTGCTCCACCAGTTTGCCCACAATCCCAATTCATAGAGTTTCCACGACCAGGTGACACCAAGTTTCAAAGCCTCTTACCGGATCCTGTAGACCATCATATAGTATGGTCAAATGCACGTGTTACATCTCCTTATGAAGGGAAACTCCAAACTGCCAAACGTGATCCAGTCAGGGTTAGTTTTTCAGCAGGATGAAAAATAAGAAGCACATACAGTATGCCCATAGTGTAACCCATAAAAAAAACATTTATTAAAAAAATAACAAGTGAAACTTGCAAAGGAGATCACACTGAGCAAATCTTTGGGAAATAGGTTTAAAAAACTTGCATATAGCAATAAAAACAGATACAATTACTATCCCAAAAAGCAGCAGGCTGTGTGGCTGCACCGGACTCTCCCACCGGACAACAAGCATGTGTGATGATGAAGCATCGTAGCCAAGCCTAACTAGTTTTGTCAAAGAGATGACGTCAGAGGAGGACTGGCTAGCCTTTGCCCAAGGATTTGCTTAGTGTAATTCCCTTTTAAAGTTTTACTTGTTATTTTTTTAATAAATGTTTTTTATGGGTTACACTATGGGCGTATATTCTTTTTATTTTTCATCCTGCTAATGAACCAACCCTGACTGGATCACGGTTGGTGCTTTGGAGTTTCCCTTCATAAGGAGATGTAACATGCGCATTTGACCATACTATATGATGGTCTACAGGATCTGGTAGGAGGCTTTAATACTTGGTGTCACCTGGTGGTGGAAGCACTACAAATTGTGATTGTGGGGACACTGGTAAAGCAAGTGAATCGTGGACAATTTTTTTCCTTTGGACTTGTTTCACATATATGTTTCCTTTTCAGCCCTTGTGTATGGGTTCTTATGGTCACTATATATATTTGGTGTGATTTTTTTGTACACATTTTTCAACTAAGAAGTTTGATGTCATTATTTTGATTCAGTTTTGTATTTTCACAATATTGAGTTTTTTAGTGTGGCTTCCTTTATTTATCACAATTCTTGCATCTAGTGTCACAGATTGCTTAAGCAACTGCTCATTTGTAATTTTTAAGTTTTAGTGCAGATATTCTATATGATTTTAGATGCCTTTGCAGCCTGCCACTTGCAGTTACACTGATGCTGAACTGCCTACCTAACAGGGGTTCTCCCACCCTTCCCCTCAGTCCACAACACATTCAATGAGAACCTGACATTGTCTCCTGAGCACCTATGTACTTCAACTCTGCATAGGTTGTCAGAAATCACGGAGAGGGCTACAAAAGTCACCAAAAATACACACATGGCAGCAGAATATCATCAGTTGTATTGTCAAAGCTCAGTTATTATCCATGAACATTTTTTATAATTGCAAGCGAACCACACTAAACAGATCCTGTAGCTCTTCTCTATTGTTTTGACTTAAAGTTCTACATTTGGGGGGCGTGGCCGATGATGCACGGCTGAAGACGTGCCTAGCTGAGCTTTGTGCTCTCCCAGCGGCAGCAGGCTATTTTATTAGTCCCAGGACTCAGCACCAGAGATTCAAGCTTCTCCACTGGATCCCCCAGCCTCTGCTAGCAGGTCATTGGCTCACAAAGGTAACATACAGTGGGTACGGAAAGTATTCAGACCCCCTTAAATTTTTCACTCTTTGTTATATTGCAGCCATTTGCTAAAATCATTTCGGTTCATTCTTCTTCCTCATGAATGTACACATAGCACCCCATACTGACAGAAAAACACAGAATTGTTGACATTGTTGCAGATTTATTAAAAAAGAAAAACTGAAATATCACATGGTCCTAAGTATTCAGACCCTTTGCTGTGACACTCATATATTTAACTCAGGTGCTTTCCATTTCTTCTGATCATCCTTGAGATGGTTCTACACCTTCATTTGAGTCCAGCTGTGTTTCATTATACTGATTGGACTTGATTAGGAAAGCCACACACCTGTCTATATAAGACCTTCCAGATCACAATGCATGTCAGAGCAAATGAGAATCATGAGGTCAAAGGAACTGTCTGAAGAGCTCAGAGACAGAATTGTGGCAAGGCACAGATCTGGCCAAGGTTACAAAAAGATTTCTGCTGCACTTAAGGTTCCTAAGAGCACAGTGGCCTCCATAATCCTCAAATGGAAGACGTTTGGGACGACCAGAACCCTTCCTAGAGCTGGCCGTCCGGCCAAACTGAGCTATCGGGGGAGAAGAGCCTTGGTGAGAGAGGTAAAGAAGAACCCAAAAGATCACTGTGGCTGAGCTCCAGAGATGCAGTCAGGAGATGGGAGAAAGTTGTAGAAAGTCAACCATCACTGCAGCCCTCCACCAGTTGGGGCTTTATGGCAGAGTGGCCCAACGGAAGCCTCTCCTCAGTGTAAGACACATGAAAGCCCGCATGGAGTTTGCTAAAAAACACCTGAAGGACTCCAAGATGGTGAGAAATAAGATTCTCTGGTCTGATGAGACCAAAATAGAACTTTTTGGCCTTAATTTTAAGCGGTATGTGTGGAGAAAACCAGGCACTGCTCATCACCTGTCCAATACAGTCCCAACAGTGAAGCATGGTGGTGGCTGCATCATGCTGTGGGGGTGTTTTTCAGCTGCAGGGACAGGACAACTGGTTGCAATCGAGGGAAAGATGAATGCGGCCAAGTACAGGGATATCCTGGACAAAAACCTTCTCCAGAGTGCTCTGGACCTCAGCCTGGGCCGAAGGTTTACCTTCCAACAAGACAATGACCCTAAGCACACAGCTAAAATAACAAAGGAGTGGCTTCACAACAACTCCGTGACTGTTCTTGAATGGCCCAGCCAGAGCCCTGACTTAAACCCAATTGAGCATCTCTGGAGAGACCTAAAAATGGCTGTCCACCAACGTTTACCATCCAACCTGACAGAACTGGAGAGGATCTGCAAGGAGGAATGGCAGAGGATCCCCAAATCCAGGTGTGAAAGACTTGTTGCATCTTTCCCAAAAAGACTCCTGGCTGTATTAGATCAAAAGGGGGCTTCTACTAAATACTGAGCAAAGGGTCTGAATACTTAGGACCATGTGATATTTCAGTTTTTCTTTTTTAATAAATCTGCAACAATGTCAACAATTCTGTGTTTTTCTGTCAGTATGGGGTGCTATGTGTACATTCATGAGGAAGAAGAATGAACTTAAATGATTTTAGCAAATGGCTGCAATATAACAAAGAGTGAAAAATGTAAGGGGGTCTGAATACTTTCCGTACCCACTGTACATGGGTGCTGATTACGCTGCACCAGGGGGAACACAGATCAGAAGCATCAGCCCTTTTATCTGCATTAGAGTGGATTTCGAGTCCTGAGCAGCCAAAAAGCGACAGGTCACTGCAAATGAGGAGGCTGTTTCCATCTTTGCTGCCACACAAAGGGATCATGGGACTCGCTTAACAGTGCTTGAGTCCGCATCTAAAATCCACCTCCATCGCCTGCAGCAACACCAGCTCCGTATTGAGGACGGGGAAAACAGGAGCCGTATGAATAATGTAAGGCTCCAGGGCATACCAGAGGCCACGTCTGGAGACAACCTGAAGCCTACTGTCATTTCCATTTTAAACCAGGTTCTCAGCAGGGAGGCCCCAACACCTTTAGAACATGATCGAGTCCACAGAGAGGGCGGACTGGGCGGGAACGGTGAAGGCCGCCCACAGGATGTGCTGTGTAGGATCAACTACTACACCTTGAAGGAAGAAATCATGCGTAAAGCATGGTGCCTTGGGCCTGTGGACTTTGATGGGTCTAACACACAGCTATACCCGGACCTCTCTCGCAACACATTATACATGAGAAGGGTGGTCCGTTCCCGACCAGATTTTATTTGACAAGCCGAAGCTACATACACCTGGGGCCACCCCTTCAGCGTTAAGGTGACAAGGAATGGAAACAAATTTGTTCTATCAGACCCGGACCAACTTCCTGATTTCTTCTTATTTCTTGAGCAAGACCCAATCGATATTACAAACTGGTTGGATCCTCTGGACGACCATCCGTGGCTTCAGAGTTGTGGACCTCTCCCACAAAGGTGCAGACATCAAAGACACCCAAAGACTCCCTCCCTCACCCACATTTGGGACAAGTCCGGGGATTTAGTCTCCTCGCCCACTCAAATAATGCAGGCATTCAAGGAATTCTTCCACTCTCTATATAATATCTCTTCAGTATCACCCCGTTGCCCCCCGGCTCCCTCAGAAGAGGATAAGATATCCTACGTCACGAGCACCGCACTTCCAAATCTAGATGGTGCAACTGTAGGCAAGATTGAAAAGCCATTTTCGGAAGACGAGGTGGCAAAGGACATTGCTGCCACCCCTTCCAGAAAGAGCCCAGGCCCCGATGGTTTCACCCCTAAATTTTATAAAGTATTTTGCGCCCTCCTTGTCCCTTCCTTGACCAAAATGCTTAATTCCCTCTCAAAAGGCTTTATCTTCCCACCACAGACGCTTGAAGCTCAGATTTTTCTTATTCAGAAACCAATTAAAGACCCATCTTTCTGCGCAAACTATCGACCCATTTCTTTGATTGGGGTAGACCTTAAAATCTATGCTAAGGTGTTGGCAAATAGGCTACAGTCTTTATTGCCCCACCTAATACATATGGCTTTGTTAGTGGATGGGAGGCAAGGGATAACACTTTGAAAGCTCTCCTTCTGACCGATTACTCTTGTACTCACAATATTCCACTTTGCTTCCTAACGGTCGATGCTGAAAAGGCATTTGACCGAGTGGATTGGCAATTCCTCCGCCTAACCTTGCAACTGAATATTCTTCACGTTTATAAGAAAAACAGCCCGTCCCAGAATAAGTTCCAAAATGCTCTCTCCCCTAGGGTCCGAGGTAGAGCTAGTGTACCTGACGCCTCCCTATATCATAAGGCAGCAGTGCTAGCGCGCATTGTAGATTGGTTCCACAACTATTCATCCAAGCTGTGGATTCAACTGGAACGACATCTCAACTAAATCAATCTATGCGCCCTGCCGTGGACACCAGTAGTCTATCACAGGGATAAGTCTCTCTCCATTGACCTTACCTGCCAGACACTTCAGATTTGGCATTGCTTGACAACGTCCGGTACCTTGTCTAAATTACAGGGACCTATGATCCAGTTCTTTGGAACCCCAGCCTTTCCGCCAGCTGTTAGTAGAATGAGATTTGGGCCATGGAGTAAAGATGACCACAGACGGCTAGCCCATTTACTACGAGCTGACCCTTCATTAATGACTGAATCCCCAATCCGGGTACCCCCCCAACACTCGACAGGATGGCTACAGAGACAACAGGTTCTCTCGTACCTTCCCTTCCCTTTTGGACGTGGTAGCTCATCCATCGGGATTTGAGGGTATGCTCCTTCGGGCCAATCCCCCTAATCCTGTCATCTCCCAACTCTATGCTTCACTACTTAATGCCTTTTCTCCTGACCCTCCACCATATACAAGAGTGTGGGGAAAAATAATTACGACATGATATTTCGCTCATTGACTAGCAAAAATGCTTTATTCTGACCCACAAACTTTCCTTAGCCACCAAGGTACAGGAAAAGGGATTTAAACTACTGACAAGAGGGTACAGATGTCCCTCTACCATCAAATACATGGACCCATCCCTACTTGATACCTGTTGGAGATTCTCATCTGCCAGGGGTACTATGCTCCATGTCTGGTGGGATTGCCCCCCAGTCCTGAAGCTATGGAGGACCGTTTTTGCTCTGTACTGCAGGCTATTCAACCCTCACCAGACAGCTCTGTTGTCATTGATCCCGGGCACTCTCGAGTCAATTAAAAAGGATTCCCTGCAAAATTTCTTAGCTGCAACGGGAGCAGTGATTCCTAGACACTGGAGAACATCAAACATGCCTTCCCTGGCTGAGTAGGCCATTGAGGTGGATAAAATTAGAGACCTGGAACGCTTGTTAGCACAGGAGAAAGAAAATGTAGAACAATGGTTCTCATGGTCTGTGTTCCGAGACTAATCAGATTTCACCAAATAGGCTGAAGGCTCCTCTGATGGCAGTGTCTCCCAGCTGTAGCAGAGTGCGTGCCCCCCTCTTCCTTCCTTCTCCTCTCTGTCCTCCTATGCCTCCTTCTCCTCATTCTTCTTACTCTTCCCCCTGACTGTATGACTGTAACTTCTGAAGGACACTAATTCTCCTAACCATCTGATCCATAACATCATACCTCCATTCTAAAATATAAGTGATCCCTTCAGTACAACAATTTCATTAAAAACCGTGACTCGTACTAAACTATCGTGAAACTACATGTTCACTCCACATGAAAATTGGTCTTATATGTGAACTGACCAACATATAACCCTGAATTCTCGCCTACAGCTCACGATGGTATATACTCTAACTGTATTGCTCTTATTGTCAACCTTTTGACAAGGTTACATGTCCTTTTGCCTTCTTTTAATTATCCTATGTGAACACCTTTGTAGAATGCTTTGTCTACTTTTATATGACTTTACCTCAATAAAATAAGATTGAACTACATTTTGAGCAACTATATTTTATTTTGTTTTTCTCTTTTCTGCTGTACTGAGAATACAAAATGAGAAACAATATGGTCCCAACAGGGGTCCCATCCTTCCCATGACACATACTTCCATATAGTCAGATGACACTTTAGAATAACATAATGTATGACAGTATATTGATGTTAATACTACAATAAGACATGTACTACCATAGTTATACAAAATTACTGTAATTTAGTCCAAATTGATTGTCTTAATAAAATAATAATGCTCAGAAAACATTGCATGTGTATTTATTTGTTTTACACCCATATTGTAATCTGTCTGTAGTGCATGTCTAAGTTACTTGGAAGTGCCGATATGCTGGGTATACTATCCATCACCTACAAGGACATGTATACAGTAGCGCCAATTATTGCAGTAATTAGTGCAGAATTAAGGAATGAGGTGCAAATCTGGGGAGGACAACTGTCTATTCCAAACATTTTTTGGGGGGGCAACCCCTTCCTTGAAAGATTAATTTTTCCCTGGACAGAATAGAATTTACACAGAATTTTCCGTTGTTGAAATCTGGATGGGTTCGGGGAAAGCCATCATTGTGCAATCAGTTACCATCCTAGAAAAATAAGTTTTGCGGCCAGGATTATAGTAACAGGTTGATATATTTCCTCGTCTAGCATAGCCAACAAGCACATTTTGGGATCCAGTTTTAGTTGCTAGCAAGTTTTTTTTTTAAAAACCTGTACTATTTCTCTCCAATATCTAGTCAGCTTGGGGCATCTCCATAGCATGTGGATCAGGTCCTGTTCCAGTGTGACATCTAATTTTTATCTTTAACCACTTGACCACCGGAGGATTTTGCTGTCTTCCGTCCAGGCCACTTTTTGCGATTCGGCGCTGTGCGACTTTAACTGACAATTGCGCGGTCGTGCGACACCGTACCCAAACTAAATTTACGCCCTTTTTTTCCCACAAACAGAGCTTTCTTTTGGTGGTAATTGATCACCTGTGCGATTTTTACTTTTTGCGCTATAAACAAAAAAAGAGCATAAATTTTGAAAAAAAAACAATATTTTTAACATTTTTTTATATGAAATTCCCCCCCAAAAAAATGTAAAAATCAATTTTTTTTTTAATTTTTGGCCAATTTGTTTTCTGCTACCTATGTTTGGTAAAAAAAAATCGCAATAAGCGTATTTTGATTGGTTTGCGCAAAAGTTATTGCATTTACTAACAAAGGGAAAGATTTGTGTAATTTTTGGTGTTTTTTTTTTAACGCGTAATGGCGGTGATCTGCGATTTTTTTTGCGGGACTGCGACATTGCGGCGGACAGATCGGACCCAATTCCCTAAACATAATATGTGGACAGATTGTGGACAGAAGTAAAGGCAGCAGCATTGTTTTGCTGGGAAAAAATGAATTTAGGAATGTGGAGAGGCACAGAGAGGGATGTGATAGGCAGGGTTCTGTAGTTCAGCAGGCAGGACTGACAGTACTGCTTGGGACACCACTACAGCCGGCACTCTACTGTCAAATGCAACAAGTTAGGAACAAATTGAATTTCTAGCAGATCAACAAGCATTTTTCTGTACTTGGAGTGTTTTTAAATGAAAACATGGAGAAATGTACATGTATTTAGTCGATGCAGTGAAACTTTTTTTTTTTTGCATGTAATATATGTTTTTCATATATTTGCAGGGAATTGCTATAGGAAATGGACTGACTGATTATGACATAAACGAAAACTCTCTTCTTTACTTTGTCTATTATCATGGTCTAATAGACACTGAGTAAGTAAAATATTTTCAGTACGTTTTTCTTTTATCAGTTTATTGCCCCCAGCAGGTTGGTGGTGGTGGTGGGGTGGGGAGCTCTAAAGTAAACTTGTGCTTTGCCTATATACTTACTTGCTTTTAACTTACCACTTCTTTTGGTCAGTGGATGCAAATAGAGGAAACATTTTTTAAGCTCCAGTCAAGTCATTAATTGGAGCATACAAAAAGCTAAAAACTGTCTCTGAGCCTAATGTGACAATGCTGGGGGCTTAATCAGCTAGTCAGCAAGTACCACAACTGTCTCATGAGATGAAGAGGAAAGAGTCACGTGCTCCACCTAGCACAAGATACAGGGCATTTACCTTTGCTGAATAGAGTTGAGGTGTAGCTAAGCCTAAGAGAATGTATTTTTAGCTGGCAGGGTGGCATTTATGTGATCCTGTTACTTTGCCTTGCATGGACAAAGCACAGATTAACCTCTGAACAAGTCACATACATCCATTGGTCAAAGGCACCTTCATCTCAGAAGAGTAGAATTTTTTAAAAGAATATTGAAAAAGGGATTTTAATAGTGCCACATTACATAAATTACTGTAAAAACATTTTTATTTGGATCAAAATTTAAAAGGATATGGGGCATACAGTTACTCCCCCAATAGAACATTTAATAAAAAGGTTTTTTACTACACAAACATGCACACATATAGATACTATGTCAATCACAATGCTTGTTGCTCGACATGTTTCACTTTTCTGCTTCTTCAGGAGCCGTAAAGCATGTGTAATATATGTATATGTCGCAATCACTCTATTAAGCACTGCTAGGAGTCCTAGAGTGGATATAAGAAGGGTCAGCACCTATGGTGACAATAAATCTTAGGGAGGGCACACCAGGCCAGTGTAGCCTAAACTGCTGTCAGATATTCCACCCAGATGTAGGGAACAAAATAGAAAAGCCCTGGGATGTCCATCCAAAGGTAGACAAGTTGTTACGAGAATAATAGGATAATAGGTGAAAGGAGAGCAGTCAACAAAGCACACCCAGATAATCAAAGGTGTCCCATAAATAGAACAGGCATGGAGACATGACAGCACCCTCTAGGCACTATTAGTTTAAAAAAGCACAGATAAACTTTAAAGCTCAATTTGAAAAATATCTCTTGAATCAATTGCTTGTTTGGGTCTACTGAACTTGTTAAAGTAGATGTACTTGCCCAATCCTCAATTCCTACACATTGCAGGACCAGTCCTCGCAAGGTCTTCTCCCCTAGCAGTCTAAGGTCATGACATCATCAAGTGCACAGTCCTTTCTTGGATCACCGCCTGGGGAGTACAGTCCGGTGGGGGAGTGGAGGATGAAGTAAAAAAGCTTTCACTCTCCCCTAGACCAAGCAAGCAATTAACCCTTACAGTGCAGGCGCAGCCCCACTATAAGGAATCCTTTTTTTAAGTTTCCCAGACTCTGGCTTAAAAGTTCTGTGACTAATAATACTCCTGCTGTTACAGTATCTCACAAAAGTGAGTACACCTCTCACATTTTTGTAAATATTTTATTATATCTTTTCATGTGACAACACTGAGGAAATGACACTTTGCTACAATGTAAAGTAGTAAATGTACAGCTTGTATAACAGTGTAAATGTGCTGTCCCCTCAAAAAAACTCAGCCATTAATGTCTAAGCCACTGGCAACAAAAGTGAGTACACCCCTAACTAAAAATGTCCGAATTGGGTCCAATTAGCCATTTTCCCTCCCCAGTGTCATGTGACTTGTTAGTGTTACAAGGTCTCAGGTGTGAATGGGGAGCAGGTGTGTTAAATTTGGTGTTATCGCTCTCACTCTCCCATACTGGTCATTGGAAGTTCAACACGGCACCTCATGGCAAAGAACTCTCTGAAGACCTGAAAAAAAGAATGGTTGCTCTACATAAAGATGGCCTAGGCTATAAGAAGATTGCCAAGACCCTGAAACTGAGCTGCAGCTTGGTGGCCAAAACTATACAGCGATTTACCAGGACAGGTTCCACTCAGAATAGGCCTCGCCATGGTCAACCAAAGAAGTTGAGTGCACGTGCTCAGCGTCATATCCAGAGCTTGTCTTTGGGAAATAGACGTATGAGTGCTGCCAGCATTACTGCAGAGGTTAAATAGGTGAGGGGTCAGCCTATCAGTGCTCAGACCATATGCCGCACACTGCATCAAATTGGTCGGCATTGCTATCGTCCCAGAAGAAAGCCTCTTCTAAAGATGATGCACAAGAAAGCCCGCAAACAGTTTTATGAAGACAAGCAGACTAAGGACATGGATTACTGGAACCATGTCCTGTGGTCTGATGAGACCAAGATAAACTTATTTCGTTCAGATGGTGTCAAGCATGTGTGGCGGCAACCAGGTGAGGATTACAAAGACAAGTGTTTCTTGCCTACAGTCAAGCATTGTGGTGGGAGTGTCATGGTCTGGGGCTGCATGAGTGCTGCCAGCACTGGGGAGCTACTGTTCATTGAGTGAACCATGAATGCCAACATGTACTGTGACATACTGAAGCAGAGCATGATCCCCTTCCTTCATAGACTGGGCCTCAGGGCAGTATTCCAACATGATAACGACCCCAATCACACCTCCAAGATGACCACTGCCTTGCTAAAGAAGCTGAGGGTAAAGGTGATGGACTGGCCAAGCATGTCTCCAGACCTAA
Organism: Pelophylax lessonae; assembly: GCF_965119305.1. NCBI lineage: Eukaryota > Metazoa > Chordata > Amphibia > Anura > Ranidae > Pelophylax > Pelophylax lessonae. Next base: position 57,467,855 of record NC_138778.1, on the reverse strand, counting down.
ACCTTATTGAGCATCTGTGGGGCATCCTCAAACGGAATGTGGAGGAGCGCAAGGTCTCTAACATCCACCAGCCCTGTGATGTCATCATGGAGGAGTGGAAGAGGACTCCAGTGGCAACCTGTGAAGCTCTGGTGAACTCCATGCCCAAGAGAGTTAAGGTAGTGCTGGAAAATAATGGTGGCCACACAAAATATTGACACTTTGGGCCCAATTTGGACATTTCCACTTAGGGGTGTACTCACTTTTGTTGCCAGCGGTTTAGACATTAATGGATGCGTGTGGAGTTATTTTGAGGGGAGAGCATATTTACACTGTTATACAAGTTGTACACTCACTATTTGTCTCATATAATAAAATATTTACAAAAATGTGAGGGGTGTACTCACTTTTGTGAGATACTGTATGTCTATCTACTAATAGAAAAACAAATAAAGTGTCTGCACATATATGTTTTTGATTTTTTGTTGCTTTAGATTGTGGTCAGAACTGCAAGCTGCCTGCTGTAAGAACAATAAATGTGAATTTGTAAATGTCGAAGACGAGACGTGCAGAGAAAAAGTGAGTATTGGATCCATTTTAAGAATTCACAAATGAAAAAAAAAACACTATAACTTACTCTCATTCACACACAATATTCTGAACATATGTTGTTTATTAACCTGCAGATATCAACAATTTCAGTAAAACAGTGTCTTCAACACTGCCAGATCTGGCAGAACTGTCCTGTTTTTTTTTAATAGAATCCAGAACATGTGCCACTATTTAAGTGAATGGACAGTTACCGGGCCAAGCTGACCACTACAGAATACCATGGACAGTTATCAGGTCAAACTGTCTGCCAGTTAGTTCAGTGGTGCCACCAGGCAAATCTGTCCAAACAAACACCAACACTGGGGCATGGTTTCCTCCATCTGGGGAATTTTTCACTGCACTTATTTAAATATGCTTTTTTATACCTGGACTCCATAAAACGAAAAAATCTTCCCTTGCAGTGGGGCAACTAGTAATAAAAACATGTCTTTTAGTAAACAGGGTAGGTTTAGTAACTGCATGTAAATGTAACTCCAATGAAAGAATATATTCTTAGGGGAAAGGTTAGGTTTTTATTGTTGTCTATGGCTCCACTTGGAAAATGACTTTTCATTTCTTGTCCTAGTTACAACACAGCCAACGAGCACACATCAATAAGAAATAAAAGTAGATGTAAACCCTACACATCTTGTCCAGTTCACCTCTGTGTTTTACAAAATACCTACTCCCTATGTTACAAAGATGTGAAGAGAGGGAGGTATTCTGTATTCCTAATGCACTTTCTGTCTTTAAACACCCTGCTGTGCCATAGATTCCTTAGTTGAATCGAAAGACTGGAGTGCTACAACGGAATTATGAAGACCAAACATGGAGAGTTTTGTTCCAAAGCTGTAGTAAACTTAAAAGCCAATGGGGGAGATTTACTAAAACCAGAGAGTGCAAAATCTGCTGCAGCTCTGCAAAGAAACCCATCAGCTTCCAGCTTTTATTTTTAAAGTGTAGTGCTCACCTCCAAAAGGGCCTTCTGATTTGGTCCCAAGTAGTGTTGAGTGAACGGTTCGGCCGGAGCATGAGTTCGGGCTGAACATTGGCTGTTCGGCCTGTTCATCCAACACCCAAATTTGCAGGGTTTTCGGCAGGTGTTCGCTCCACCGAACGCCCTGCAATGCACTGCATGCTGCACAGTGCATATATCTATATAATATAGTTGTTATGGAGCGGTCTGGAAAGCTGGCTGCGGCGTCCTTAACAACTGATCATCAGCTGTCAATGGGTTTCCCCGCTGACAGCTATAAAAAAAAAAAAAAATTACAGTAAAAAAAAAAAATCATGCGCTATAAACAAAAAAAGAGCAACAATTTTGCCAAAATAACAATATTTTTCAAATTTTTTTAAATGAAATTCCCACCCCCCAAAAAAATGTAAAAATCAAGATTTTTTAACATTTTAGGCCAATTTGTTTTCTGCTACATATGTTTGGTAAAAAAAATCGCAAAAAGCCTATATTGATTGGTTTGCGCAAAAGTTATTGCGTTTACTAACTAAGGGAAAGATTTTTGTCATTTTTATTTTTTTCTTTTTAACGAGTAATGGCGGTGATCTGCGATTTTTTTTTTTGCAGGACTGCGACATTGTGGCGGACAGATCGGACCTTTGACTGACATTTTTTACACTTTTGGGGGTACCAGTGACATTACTACAGTAATCAGTGCTATACATATGCACTGTTACTGTAAAAATTACACTGGCAGGGAAGGGGTTAACTTTATTGGAGAAGGAGGGGTTAAGTGTGTCCCTAGGGGCGTGCTTCTAACTGTGATTGGATGTGGCTTTTCATGTAATAGCAGTGATCTACGGTCCTACATAGCAGGACCATATGATCTCTGCTGTTACACAAGGGAGATTGACAGGTGGCTTTGTTTACATTAGCCTCCTGCCTTTCTCCCGGTGTAACCGACGATCGCGAGTGAGCGGCGGAACATGTTCAAGTCCAGGCCCAGACAGTCACTGTGTAAAGGTAGCCATCTTGGTAAAGGCAGCAGTGCCTTGGATCTCATACTGCAGATATATAACATTGAGGCTGTGGGCACACACAAACCAGGAAGTGCACTGTTTTTTTCAGGAGAGATTTAAGACAAAAGTTTTGTTTTCATGATACTGCTTAGCCACATGTAACATTTCTGAAATTTCCCTATTGCATAAGAAATCCTCATGTTTTAGGTTCAGGTCCACTTTAACTCCTTCACACCGCCTCTGGGTGAGTAACCCTTTAAAGGGGCTTTAATATGGTAGGTGGCATGGCTTCTCTATCATGTGACTGCCATGATTGGCTCTTTCAGCAGTCACATGATTGGGAGCTTGTTACACTGCCTCCTGATCACAAGCCATAGCGCTGACGGTGACAGCTCAGTCAGGGTGGTATAATTACATAGTCTGCTTGCTCTCAGCACACATCCTCAGGCTGCTTCGGCGTTGCGGTTAAAGCCCACTTTTCCTGCAGCTGCATGTATGCATTATGCAGTCTGGAAGAAGTAAGTTCTTTTGAGTCTGAGACCCAGAACAAACATCAAAACCCATTGCCAAAGTGTCAGAATGACAGCCAGAAAGCTTGCATTCAGCAATGGCAGCTTCCATGATTCTTACATGTGTCGCCGGGAGTGGACTACCATTATCTGAAACTGCAGACTTACTTTCTGCTCTCTCAGACTGTCTCTATACTCCCCTAGTGTTGGTCTAAGGTTTTATGCATCATACTCTTGAGACTGGAAGAAAGGGATCATGGGAACTGTAGTCTTCTACAAGGATATTACTGCACTGCTGAACTGTTTAAGAAATGTACTTCCCAGCAAGCCCTGAGCTCCAGGAGAGAATTGGGGGAGAGACTATAAAGGGATCTGCTGAACAGGCCCACGCTCTCTTGCTTCCTGAGATCCATCGTGTGTGCATTGGTCTGCTGCATAGGGAGCAGACTGCGGCCTACTGCACACCACCTAGCTGTCTCAGACTCAGTCCAGGCGGGACAGATGACCATCGCTACATCGATGACATCCCTACAGTATCGCTGTTTGAGTGGAGTCGGCGGGACTCACTGAGACAGCAGAGCGCAACCATCTAAGTGTCTCACAGCGTGGAGAGTTGCCGCTGCCTGTTCTTCCAGAACTCATAAGAAGGACATCAGGATTGGTGAGAGAGCACCTGCTCAGAGACCAGTTACCAGTTGTTACAGTTTCTCTTAGATACTGAACCCAGACATTATACATCTGGATCAGTTAGTGGATCATTGATTGTAAGATTCTGGTACCTTTGGTACCCTTATTTACCATTTTCCTTTCAACATTGCGTCCCACCTTTCTAGTTAGGTGGAACGCATACACCTTTAAGACGGATGACGTCATCGCTGAGCGCCGCTGAGCGGCTATTTCAATCGCCGGCGTTCTCTCTCACGTTGTTCGTTCAATGTGTGCCTACATGCTTACAAGCCTTATCTTGCTGTCGGAACCTCCAGCTATTTGCCTTTACCTGGAACAGACCGGAACCTCGCAACTGATCCCGTATCTCGCTACCGGATCACTCCCTCACTACTGGACCCCTCTACTTGCTAAACCTTACTAGTGATAAGTACCCCACAGGGGAATCCTCCATAACTAACTTATACTATCATCTTCTGCACATTAAGGACTGTTACTATCTATGCATACTAATTCTACCATCTGCACTGTTACATAGATTGCTAGCTCTTGAGTCTACTACCATCTATACTTGCACTGGGTTAGTCTATCCTGTCTATGTCATCTGCTGTCCTTACCACCTGTTACCATACATGATTACTAACCTATCTGCATTCTACCTATTACCATCTACTACTCTCCTGAACATTACTATCAAGTGCTTACCATTACTGTCACTGCTCACACCTGTCCCTTCAGCACATCACCTCCATACTATCATATACATCCTATCACTCCAGGAACATCTTATTGAGTGTGTGTATATCTGTATGCTGAAGCAGACAGGCCCACAGTGATGAGTCTGGAGAGTTGGATCTGGTATTCCAACACATCTCTACATGACTACTGAGTGGAGATTCTGCAGCTGCAAATCCAGCTTACAATAAAAACGCAGGAGCGTTACATTGATAACCAGAACCAGCTATTCTGCATTCCATGTTTCACACTGAGCTACACTGGGGAATCATTTGTTCTTTGAGCTCCAACTGCCGATGAAGATCTTAGCAAGGCCTTGAAAATTGAACATTGCTATATCATTGCTCTTACAGGGGACACGTTACTGGTATCTAGATTACCTCATCTCTTAGGATACAGGTATTATAGGCCGGCCCGAGGTTCCCCTTTAATAAAAGTGTTTCTTATAGCAAGTTATAGCTTTCTGAGGACATTCACTTACTGCAAGATACTGTGTATATTTGGTGTATTTACTTGTTATTATAATTGGTTATTCACTGTTCTTTAGTGGTAATTCAACTGAGCCCTGGCTGTTTATCCAGGGTCTAATAGATTAATACACTTTTCAAGCCTTTTCCTTGAGTAAAGCTGAACTAAGGAGTTAAAATCTATTTGCATTGTGTCAGTGTGTCATTTAAAGGTATACACAACATGTCTGAACCTAGAGTGTCAGGAGGGCTGGACAGTTCACAGGGTCAAAGCAGCACAGAAGAACATACAATTACTAGCAACCCTCAAGGGGGCAGTGTTACATATGAAAGAACCCTTTAATGATTTTTTTCTTTTTCTAGACATCGGTTGCTTATTCCAGAGCCGATATGTACGGCCTGAATAGGTACAATTTGTACAAGAAATGCGAGTACGGGAATCCTGAAGAGATCAGGTATTTCAAAATACTGTCATATGTATATGTGTTTTTCTCTTGCTTTAGAAGGATATATTGTTTATACACATTAATGGATTAATACTTGCTTTTGGAGCATTTTCTGAGATACAGTTTAAAGCACCAGCAAGACTACATTAGAAATGATGTTATAATAAAAAAGTTACTAGTTAAATACATTTTTAGGCTTCATGTACACGGAACGTTTTAAAAACCTATCCAGAATGCTAGAACTTGACAGCTAGTAACTGACAGTTAAAAATGTCCAAAGAAAAGGATAGACCACACTCATAAATAATAACCCCTGATGACGTCAGACGCACACTGACGAAACACGTCAAGACTGGGAAACGCATCTACGTCACTTGCGTTTATTGGAGCGCAGGTGGAACGTGGAACGGGGTCCTCTGCTTGGAAGGAGGTCCGGTCTTGCTGAATGTTGCTTTTTTAACTGTAAGTTACAACTATCTTTTAATAAATGGTTTTTGAAATACTGCACCATAAGAGGCGTTTTTCTCTCTTCTACATACACTACCCGGATACCTTTATATTTAACTGGGGACCCCGATTTATGGCAGTTTAAGTGGAAACCTCATCCATCAGGACAGTGATTTTTTATCCTTGAGCCACAGCTTGTTTGGCTACCTGTAATGGGGGGGGTCAATATTTTCTGGTAAGTGGATTTTGCATGCAGGGTTCAGTGAGAGAGAGGATTATTCCACGGACACAGGTGGCTGTTTCTTTGATGTCTATCAAGGCAAACTTTTATAGGACATTCTTTGGGCACAACTTTCACTTTGCACGTGAATATTATAATTTATTTTATTATTTATGAGCGCGGCCTACCCTTTTCTTTTACATATTCAAGCTATTTGCTTTTGGACGGGTCGCTCTAAATGTATCATATACTGTATTTCTATTAGATTTATTCTGCTTATATTGTCAATCCTGTGCGCAATTGCATAAGTGTTATTTGCACTATCTTTCGCAGGTTAAAAATGTCCGTTCTGCCGCGTTTACATGCCATGTTATAGGCATTTAGTGGCGTTTGCGTTTAGAAGCGTTTTTACATTGTAAAATGGTCAGAAATGTATCCCCATTGAAAATACCTAAAAACGAAATGCTTATAAATGCGAGTTACCGCGTTTAGATGCGTTTGCACACTCTTACAAACATTTGGAGTTTCAAATGCCAAGAAGCATCCGTCTGAACCTCATTTTTTTGCTTTAATAAAAATGCTACTAAACTCAACTGCCTCTAAACGACTATAAACGACTCAGTGTGCATTGACAGATAAGATAATATAGGGGAGAGTTCAGGGGCTGCTGAAAAATAGGCCCAACTGCTCCTAAATGTCCATTTATTAGTAGCAGTATACTAGTTTTTCAAGATGAGCTGTTCAGTGACATCATCTATGATCTAAGCACATATGTTCAGATAGGGCAGAGGAGATCCATCTTATAAACAATAATAGAAAATCTACAAAAACTAAGATATTGTGTGGTCTCTGGACATGTCAGTGTCCACTCTTGATGCCTTTTGTATTTACCAAGTTAACTACCACTGATTTTGAGGTGTGTTGCCAAAAAGTCTCAAGTTTGTACTTTTTCATTACAAGTAATAAGAATATATACATCAATTGATATAGAACAGCAGAAGAAGAGTGGAAATATTTTGCAATTAATGTCTTTTAGCAAAGAATTTTACAATCTTTTTTTTATTACAGGGATTTAGGAGACCACCTTGTAGTTTATCTTCCTGGTACATACTCTACTAGAGTCCATTCCAATTTTCTCACGGTAAGTACAAAGTCATATTACTGCACAAGGTACAATATATAAAGTGTACAGCTAGCCAGGGTACCATAGATACAAAAAAATGTATAAATTAACTTCCATTGTAAAGTTGGTGGTAATTAAAGTGGTTGTAAACCAGTGGTTTTGCACAGATCAGGCCCGATCCTCCTCTTTTCGGGGCACATCGCCGGTGCTCCTGCCTCTTCCTCTTCACCCAGTGCCCCCAATAGCACCCCACTTGCTCTGGGGGCACTGGTGCATGAAGGTAAAAACATTGAGCTTTTAAAACCACTTAAAATTGATTGCGCAGAGATTGTATAGTCAGATTGTAATGTGTATGGTGAGCCTAAGGCCTCATTCACATGGGGTGTATATATGTACAATTGACAGCAATAGGACTGCCTACATCGGAATGCATGGAAAACCTGTGCATCCCCATGCAGGTAAACACGGCCCACACACAGGACATGCATATACACTCACCAGTCACTTTATTAGGTACACCTGTTCAATTGCTTGGTAACACAAATTGCTAATCAGCCAATCACATAACAGCAACTGAATGCATTTAGGAATCTAGACATAGTGAAGACAATTTGCTGAAGTTCAAACTGACCATCAGAATGGGAAAGAAATGGGATTTAAGTGACTTTGAACGCAGCATGGTTGTTGGTTCCAGACAGGCTGGTCTAAGTATTTCAAAAACTGCTGATCTACTGCAATTTTTACACACAATCATCTCTAGGGTTTACAGAGAATGGCCTGGAAAAGAGAAAATATCCAGTGAGCGGCAGTTGTGTGGAGAAAAATTTGATGTTCGTGTCAGAGGAGAATGGGCAGACTGGTTCCAGATGATAGAAAGGCAACAGTTATTCAAAAAACCACTTGTTACAACCAAGGTATGCAGAATACCATCTCAGAACACACAACACATCGAACCTTGAAGCAGCTGGGCTACCACATCGGGTGCCACTCCTGTCAGCTAAGAACTGTAAACTGAGGTCACAATTCGTACAGGCTCACCAAAATTGGACAATAGAAGATTGGAAAAATATTGCCTGGTCTGATGAGTCTGGTTTTTAGCTGCGACATTCAGGTGGTAGAGTCAGAATTTGGCGTAAACAAAATGAAAGCATGGATCCATCCTGCCTTGTATCAGTTGTTCAGGCTGGTGGTGGTGTAATGGTATGGGGGATATTTTATTGGCACACTTTGGGCCCCTTAGTACCAATTAAGCATTGTGTAAATGCCACGGCCTCACCTTACACGGTATAGTACAGCTCAGAATTGTGTGAATTCATTTTGATGGTCATAGAATTTTTATTACAAAATAATTTTTTCATGTTTGATTCCCAATATTATTTGCAATGTCGGGGAGCATCGATGGGCTCGAAGTTTTCTCCATCTTTGGCCAATTTATACATGGGGTGGTGGGAAGAAAATTTTCTTTTCTCTCACAGCAATCCATACAGGGATCATATTGAATGGTACTCACGTTTTATAGATGACCTGATCCTTGTGTGGAGGGGCCCAATCGATATGATCGATTTGTTTATGAGCTACCTAAATTCTAACCATCTAAATTTAGAATTCACACATAACTTTCATCCAGTCCAAATTGCTTATTTGGATGTTCTTTTGACAGGTAACAAGGAGGATGGCACAGTAAATACCAAAACGTTCAGAAAAGAAAGTGCTGGGAACTCGTTGTTGCTGGCCAGTAGCTGCCATCCTCCACACACTGTGCGGGCATTACCCATAGGAGAGTTCACCAGAGCTAAAAGAAACTGTTCCCAGGACAAAGATTACCTTCAAGAATGCAGAATTATATCAGATAGATTAAAAGAACATAATTATAGTGAAGAGTTGATAAATAGAGGTAATCGATTAGCCAATGAGAAAGAACGTAATATGTTAATTAACCCGGTCCTTGAAGACAGAAAACGTTCTCGTCGAAACAAAAAAGGCATACATTTTGTAACATCATATTCAGCACAATATGATCAAATAGTGAAAATAGTCAAACGTTGCCTTCCCATTCTGTATACAGATAACGCACTGTACAACATTTTACAGCAAGGCTGTCATTTTTCCAGCAGGAAAGCTCCCACCTTGGGAACTATGTTATCACCTTCACTTTTTGGCTCCCACAGTCCTCGAACATCTCATTCTTGGTTGAAGACTGTGGGATCATATCCATGTGGCTTTCTCACATGTAAACAATGTGTAAGACATAAAAAAAGTAAAAACGTGATCTCCTTTTCTACAGGAGAGTCTTATTCACTTAGGCATTATAATAACTGCAATTCTAAAATGGTCATTTATATCATAGAATGTAGTGTTTGTCAATTGCAGTATGTTGGATGCACCATTCGGAATTTAAGAGTAAGGATATCTGAACATTTCAATGATACATCAAACATTAATGCCAAAAATATTTCTAGTGTGTCTAAACATTTCAGAGAAATCCATGGAGGTAACCTTAGTTCTTTTTCCTTTTTTGGTTTAGAACAGGTTGGAAGACCAGTTAGAGGAGGTGATATCCACCGCACTTTACTACAGCGTGAGGTGTGGTGGATACATAAGCTAAATAAAAGAGCACCTAGTGGAATGAACAATAGGATGGACATAAACCTTTTCTTGAAATAATTGTGAAGTTTAATAAGGGTTGGTGCCGGTCCACACTTGTGCGATGTGGGAGCCCTGCAAATATACTGCGGGTTCCTGCGTCACGTTGAATTTTCATGGCGATTTACACTGCCGTATGCGAATCGCTGGGGGTGTCAATGCTTTATTTACTACGCCCCTGGGATAGCTCGCGTGTCATGGTGCGAGCTGACAGTTCACACACGAGTCGGATCGCACTGGCGTGAACCACCGTGAAATCCGATTCTGCTGCAAACCTAAATTAGGGCATGTGCATGTTTGATGCGACTCTGATTCGCCCATGCTATCAGTGTGGCTGAGTTTGTGTCGCACAGACTTTGCGTGTGATTGTAGGAGCGGTGCGCTCCGAGTCGCATGCGGTGTCTGTCATCGCATTAGTGTGGACTGGCATTTAATGTTTGTTTTCCTATGGGACACCTTCCTTGATCCTTGACCGACTTGAACACACCACCCCTCCCCTGGTGTTATGTATTGATGTTAATTGCAATTAAGTATGCACCGCCCCTAGTCTTAGGAGCAGTTTTCACACTATATAAGTTTGATTTTATTGTACATGTACATGCTATGAGGAAGGCGTAAAGCTGAAACGCGTCAGCATCTGTCATGTTGTCACCGCTATCCATGTTGGAATAAAGCATTTTACTTGGAAGAAGACTTTTCGTGTGCCGGCTTTATTCATATAATAAATACCACGGCCTACCTGAGTATTTTTGCTGACAATGTCCATCCCTTTATGACTTCAGCATTCCTATCATCTGATCGCTAATTCCAGCAGGATAATGAACCATGTCACAAAGCTCAAATCATCTCAAACTGATTTCTTGAACATGACAATGAGGTCACTGTACTCCAATGGCTTCCACACTCACCACATCTCAATCCAATTGAGCATCTTTGGGATGTTGTGGAACGGGAGGTTCGCTTAATGGATGTGCAGCCAACAAATCTGCAGCAATTGTGTGATGCTATCATGTCAATATGGACCAAAATCTCTGAGGAATATTTCCAACACCTTGGTAAATCTATGCCACAAAGAACCAAAGCAGTTCTGAATGCAAAAGGGGGTCCAACCCGTTACTAGCTAGGTGTACTTAATAAAGTGGCCAGTGAGTATATATTCCTCATGTGTACAAGGCCTTAGTCTTTAGGGTGCCATAACAACTGTTGCCTGGCATCACATAATACATTACCTGGCCAAAAAAATGACTGCATGTGCCCAAAGAATGAGGTCAGCTGACTACCTGAATATACTGAATGACCAGGTTATGCCATCAATGGATTTTTACTTCCCTGATGGCACGGGCATATTCCAAGATGACAATGCCAGGATTCATCGGGCTCAAATTGTGAAAGAGTGGTTTAGGGAGCATGAGACATCATTTTCACACATGGATTGGCCACCACAGAGTCCAGAACTTAACCCCATTGAGAATCTTTTGGATGTGTTGGAGAAGGCTTTGCTCAGTGGTCCGACTCTCCCATCATCAATATAAGATCTTGGCGAAAAATGAATGCAACACTGGACGGAAATAAATCATGTGACATTGCAGAAGCTTATCGAAACAATGCCACAGCGAATGGGTGCCGTAATCAAAGCCAACACAATTTTAGAGTGTGTGACCTTTTTTTTAGGCCAGGCAGTGTATATAAGTGAAGATATGTAACCAGCACCACATGGATCTTGTTGCAAAGTTCAAACATTTATTAAAAAACTACATCATAGTTCCAACCCTTTGAACTCAGGCAGGACCACTTAACCACTTAAGCCCCGGAAGATTTTACCCCCTTCCTGACCAGGGGTTTTTTTTTTGCGATTTTTTACTGTGTGACTTTAAGGGACAATTGCGCGGTCGTGCGATGCTGTACCTAAACGAATTTGACGTCCTTTTTTCCCACAAACAGAGCTTTCTTTTGGTGGTATTTGATCACCTGTGCGATTTTTTGATCATGCGCTATAAACAAAAAAAGAGCGTCAATTTTGCAAAAATAACAATATTTTTCACATTTTTTTATATGAAATTCCCCCAAAAAAATGTAAAAATCAAAATTTTTTAACATTTTCGGCCAATTTGTTTTATGCTACATATGCTTGGTAAAAAAAAAAAAATCGCAAAAAGCGTATTTTGATTGGTTTGCGCAAAAGTTATCGCGTTTACTAACAAAGGGAAAGATTTTTGGTGTTTTTTTTTTTAACGAGTAATGGCGGCGATCTGCGATTTTTTTGCGGGACTGCGACATTTCGGCGGACAGATCGGACCCTTGACTGACATTTTTGACACTTTTGGGGTTACCAGTGACATTACTGCAGTAATCAGTGCTATACATATGCATTGTTACTGCAAAAATGACACTGGCAGGGAAGGGGTTAACTGTATTGGAGAGGGAGGGGTTAAGTGTGTCCTAGGGGCGTGCTTCTAACTGTAAAGGGACATGGCTACTGGTGTAAAAACAGAGATCAACGGTCCTACATAGTAGAACCGTCTGATCTCCATTTTTACACCAGGGAGAATGACAGGCGGCTTGTTTACATTAGCCGCCTGCCTTTCTCCCTTCACCGGAGCGATCGTAGTGACCGGCGGACGATCGGGTCCGCCGGTCACACGCACTGACTTGTAAGTGAACGAGCCGGGCGCGCCCGCCCGCTATTGGCTCACAAGTCAGTGACAGGCGAGTGACGTACCCCTACGTCACTCTGCCTGGCCGGGGCTGACCGCCGCAGTAAATGTACGTGCGGCAGTCGGCAACCGGTTAAACCGGAGTTCCGGCCACGTAAAACATTTTTCAATAAAAATACCCCCGGGACAGTCAGGGCTAGTACATTCCACAATGGATAGCCTCTGAACTGTCCTGGGTCGCACTTACATGCAAGAATAAATACTTACCTTTAAAATTTCTTCTCCAGCGCTGCCATTTCGGATGTTGGCAGCTGAAGCCAGCGCGTCCTCTTCTGCGTCCTCTTCCGTGTCCTCTTCTCCCAGAATGCGCCTGCACTGGCCCCGCTCGTCACTTCCGGTGCAGCGCCGCATTCCTCCACAGCTTCTGGGCATGCCCAGAAGCTGTTTAGCAGGAAATGCGGCGACCCACCGGAAGTGACGAGCGGGGCCGGTGGCGGCGCATTGATTCCTGGGAGCGATAACGTTCAACTCCCAGGAATCATCGCAAGGAGGAAGTGACGGCGCAGGCCGCGGCCGCCGAGGGAGGAAGTGGAAGGAAGGTGAGTATATTTTTCTTCAATAACAAGGTAAGTAAAAAAAAATCGTAACTATTCATTTATTTTACAGGTGACCAAAAGAGAGCGGATGGCCCAAAATCGACTATGTCGATTTTGTGGCCGGAACTCCGCTTTAATAAGATGCTTGATAAAGTTGTCCTGCATGACTCTGAAACATTGGAACTATTCAATGATATTTCATCATCAACCTTAGGAGTCTAAAGCATGAATCAAGATTTTCTAGAGAACAAATTGTACATTTAACCATTTACTTAAGCGGTGGGCAGGTTTAGAATGCTGCATAGAATGATGCTCATGTAGTAATGGCCTCTCTGCTTTCTGTGGTATTCTCCTGTATGTCCATTGCGGTGGGCTCACAGGAAGTGGATTAACTGACTCTGGGTGCCGATCCATGGAGGAAGACATGTGGGGCAATGCTGGAGTGTGAAAAGCTAAACGCTGCTTAGCAAAGAAGTATTTTCTTGTTTTATACTGGAGGTCCATTTAGAACAACTAAACTGGTAATGGACTTTAATTGTACTAAAAGAATCTACTAAATCAATTCTTAATTGTATCCAAAGTCAATTTTTTTTTTTTGGATAGACTAGGTAGATTTCATTTTAATTCTTTTTTTTTTTTTTTTTTTTTCTAACAGAAGTTGCAAGGGCTGTCACAGTTAAAGAAGCCAATAAAACTGAGTGTACCCTGTTTGGATGACACAAGTATCAACACCTACATGAACAAACCCGAGGTGCAAAAAGCATTGCACGTCCATCATCAGGAGCCAGGCTGGGATGTGTGTAGGTGAGCCGAGGACAGCTTAGTAGTTTGTTACAAATATATTATACTGAATTTCCTTCTGTGCTCGGGCAGTTATGGGGAAAAAACAAATGGCCCTACTTACAGACACTGAGAATATTCATAAGTGAAATTGTGGGTTTTTATTCCCCTGAAATTTTAGTGAAAAATGAAATATTTGTGCAAAATGTTGCCATTTTAGCATTGAAGTTAGGGGGGTAAGGTGAAATTAAAGCATGTTTTTGTAGTTTTTTAAAAGATAACTTTACATTTGGTACAAGTTGTCCATTAGGGTATGCACCCACCTACCCAAGTGTGGACAACTGGTCAGATATGTTCCTCAGTCCCCATTGCAAAGATTTTCACTGTAAGAATACGAATGAATGAGGCCATGGCATGCATGCAAAAGGAAGAAGAGGGATGCTTTCAGATGAGAGGTTTTTCTGACTTGCAGAGGAAAACATTGGTATTGGCCAGGTGAGCTTCACTCAAGGGTTGGGGGGCATACAAAAAAAAAAGCTTGTACAGTTGTCCTTTAGAGTAGTTTTAAACCCTAACTAAATTACATTTAGTTTGCAAAAATGTTCTATATAATAATCAATACGATTTTTTTTAACATAAAATAATGTTTTCACCTTTTTTTCCTGCTGATTTCACTCAACCATTTTGCAGACATTTTTCTGCATGCACTCCAGCAATGGCTGCATGTTATTTCTCAAGGCAGGTTTTTTGATGGGGGGAACAGTGAGCCATGTCTGTATGTAATGTATGTAATATATGTTGAAAGAGATACTTTAATCTCTATTGAGGTCTACATGACAAGAAAACAACACAAAAGCACAACTGGATGACAGGGTTGTCACCTCATTACAGGAAGTGCCTGAAGAAGGGTCTACATGACTAGATCACCAGGTATCATTTTAATGAAAAGTTTAAAATGATTAAACATTACTTTTGGAATTACTTTAACATGCTAAAGCTTATATGAGATTGTAGTGGTTGAGTGTGCATATAAAGTCAGGTCCATAAATATTGGGACATTGACACAATTCTAATCTTTTTGGCTCTATACACCACCACAATGGATTTGAAATGAAACAAACAAGATGTGATTTAACTGCGGACTTTCAGCTTTAATTTGAGGGTATTTACATCCAAGGTGAACGGTGTAGGAATTACAACAGTTTGTATATGTGTCTCCCACTTTTTAAGGGACCAAAAGTAATGGGACAGATTAACAATCGTAAATCAAACTTTCACTTTTTAATACTTGGTTTCAAATCCTCTGCAGTCAATTACAGCCTGAAGTCTGGAACGCATAGACATCACCAGACGCTGGGTTTCATCCCTGGTGATGCTCTGCCAGGCCTCTACTGCAACTGTCTTCAGTTCCTGCTTGTTCTTGGGGCATTTTCCCTTCAGTTTTGTCTTCAGCAAGTGAAATGCATGCTCAATCGGATTCAGGTCAGGTGATTGACTTGGCCATTGCATAACATTCCACTTCTTTCCCTTAAAAACTCTTTGGTTGCTTTCCCAGAATGCTTCGGGTCATTGTCCATCTGCACTGTGAAGCACTGTCCAATGAGTTTTGAAGCATTTGGCTGAATATGAACAGATAATATTGCCCGAAACACTTCAGAATTCATCCTGCTGCTTTTGTCAGCAGTCACGTCATCAATAAATACAAGAGAACCAGTTCCATTGGCAGCCATTCATGCCCATGCCATGACACTACCACCACCATGCTTCACTGATGAGGTGGTATGCTTTGGATCATAAGCAGTTCCTTTCCTTCTCCATACTCTTCTCTTCCCGTCACTCTGGTACAAGTTGATCTTGGTCTCATCTGTCCATAGGATGTTGTTCCAGAACTGTGGAGGCTTTTTTAGATGTTGTTTGGAAAACTCTAATCTGGCCTTCCTGTTTTTGAGGCTCACCAATGGTTTACATCTTGTGGTGAACCCTCTGTATTCACTCTGGTGAAGTCTTGTCTTGATTGTTGACTTTGACACACATACACCTACCTCCTAGAGAGTGTGCTTGATCTGGCCAACTGTTGTAAAGGGTGTTTTCTTCACCAGGGAAAGAATTCTTTGGTCATCCACCACAGTTGTTTTCCGTGGTCTTCTGGGTATTTTGGTGTTCCTGAGCTCACTGGTGCATTCTTTCTTTTTAAGGATGTTCCAAACAGTTGATTTGGCCACACGTAATGTTTTTGCTATCTCTCTGATGGGTTTGTTTTGTTTTTTCAGCCTAATGATGGCTTGCTTCACTGATAGTGACAGCTCTTTGGATCTCATATTGAGGGTTGACAGCAACAGATTCCAAATGCAAATAGCACACTTGAAATTAACTCTGGACCTTTTATCTGCTCCTTGTAAATGGGATAATGAGGGAATAACACACACCTGGCCATGGAACAGCTGAGCAGCCAATTGTCCCATTACTTTTGGTCCCTTAAAAAGTGGAAGGCACATATACAAACTGTTGTAATTCCTACACCGTTCACCTGATTTGGATGTAAATACCCTCAAATTTAAGCTGAAAGTCTGCAGTTAAAGCGCATCTTGTTTGTTTCATTTCAAATCAATTGTAGTGGTGTATAGAGCCAAAAAGATTAGAATTGTGTGGATGTCCCAATATTTATGGACCTGACTGTACTTTAAGGATACAATGAGCTTTAACTGCTTCCCAGGGGCTATTAAAGTTCCTTTTAACTATCCTGGACTGTTCTCGTACCTGAATTATTTAATATATTTTTTCCATCAAAAAAAAAATTGAAAACACAGTAAAAACTAAAAAAAAAAATACAAGAAAACATTTAGAGTGACAGTAGACGCATAATTAAATACACAAAAAGGGAAAAAAAAAACTAACATGAAATAAACTAAACTGCACTAAATGCACTAAAAACACACTCTCTAAATAAGTTTAAAAAACACAGTAAATACTTTTTTTTCAAGTTGCACCAAAGCAGCTCAATAGTGTGGACCCGTGCGCTTTTGAATGGGTTGTGCTTGGTTACAAACACAACAGGTGGTATATTTTTTTCAATGGCAATATGTACTAAAATTGCATGCTGGTCATGTTAACATGTGGCTGAGCAGAGGGGGAGGCTGTAAAACCACAGCTAAGCCACCTCTTGCCTGAATGTGTATGTGAGGCCTTACGGAAAAAGAGAAGGCTGTGAAACACAGCAAAGTATTAACCGGGTTTCTGTTTTTTTACAGTACAGACGTGTTTATGCTTTTCATCAGAGAGGTGAAGAATATACGAGCTCAGTACTTGGAACTCCTGAACAAGGTAACTTCATACTATGTTCATCAATACGTGCCATTCCCAGGAGGTTTGCTGTGTCTCCCAGCACAGTCTCAAGAGCAGGGAGGAGATTCCAGGAGACAGGCAGTTATTTTAGGAAACCTGGACAGAGCTGTAGAAGGTCCTTAACACATCAGCAGGACCGGTATCTGCTCCTTTGTGCAAGGAGGAACAGGATGAGCACTGCCAGAGCCCTACAAAATGACCTCTAGCAGGCCACTGGTGTGAATGTCTCTGACCAATCATAAACAGACTTTAGGAAGGTCGGCCTGAGGGCCCGATGTCCTCTAGTGGGTCCTGTGGTCACTGCCTGGCACCATGGAGCTTGATTGGCATTTGCCATTGAACACCAGAATTGGCAGGTCCACCATTGGCACCCTGTGCTTTTTACAGATGAGAGCAGGTTCACCCTGAGCACATGTGACAGACGTGAATAGGTTTGGAGAAGCCATGGAGAACGTTATGTTGCCTGTAGCATCGTTCAACATGACCGGTTTGATGATGGGGTTAGTGATGGTCTGGGGAGGCATATCCATAAAGTGACCCACAGATCTCTACAGGCTAGGCAATGGCACCCTGACTGCCATTAGGTATCGTGATGAAATCTTTGGACCCATTGTCAGACCCTACGCTGGTGCAGTGGGTCCTGGGTTTCTTCTGGTGCATGACAATGCCCGACCTCATGTGGCGAGAGTATGCAGTCAGTTCCTGGAGGATGAAGGAATTGATACCATTGCATGGCCCCCACTCTCGCCTGAATCCAATGAAACACCTCTGGGACTTTGTGTCGGTCCATCCGATGCCGCCAGGTTGCACCTCAGTCAGGAGCTCAGTGATGCCCTGGTTCAGATCTGGGAGGAAATACCCCAGGACACCCTCTGTTATCTCATTAGGAGCATGCCCCAATGGTTTCAGGCATACATACAAGCATGTGGGGGGCCATACAAACTATGTACCATTTTTGTACCAAATTTTGTATTTGTTGCAATGAAATTTCAGCAAAATAGACTAGCCTGCTGCATAATTTTTTAACTTTGATTTTTGAGGTATCTTTGAATTCAGCCTTCTGTAGGTTGTTATATTTCATTTCCATCAAGTGATTTGGCATCCTTTTGTTCCTAACACATTACCCAGTCCATATCAATATCTATCCAGCATGATATTTTTCCCCATTGAGATCTGGTGTTCCTTTATTTTTTTTGAGCAGTGTGTGTGTATATATATATATATATATATATATATATATATATTACCAAAAGTATTGGGATACCTGCCTTTACATGCACATGAACTTTAATGGCATCCCAGTTTTAGTCTGTAGGGTTCAGTTTTGAGTTGGCCCACCCTTTGAAGCTATAACAGCTTGAACTCTTCTGGGCAGGCTGTCCACAAGGTTTAGGAGTGTGTCTATGGGAATGTTTGACCATTCTTCCAGAAGCCCATTTGTGAGGTCAGGAACTAATGTTGGATGAGAAGACCTGGCTCGCAGTCTCCCCTCTAATTCATCCCAAAAGTGTTCTATCGGGTTGAGGTCAGGACTCTGTGCAGGCCAGTCAAGTTCCTACACCTCAAACTCGCTCATTCATGTCTTTATAGACTTTTTTGGATCGAGAGGGGGCTCAAGTAAGTATTGTGGGGGTCTAGGGGGGAGACACACAGAGCTGAGGGTCGGGAGCATGCCTGCTTGGGTGGCCCCAGTGCAAGCTGCTTGCTGTGGGGGCACCCAGCAGGAGGCAGGAGCCAGGAGCGCCGGCGTGGGACCCGAGAAGAGGAGGACCTGGGCTGCTATGGGCAAAACCACTGCACAGAGCAGATAAGTATAACATGTTTGTTATTTTTAGAGAAAAAAAAACAAGACTTTAGTATCACTTTAACCACTTCAGCCCTGGAAGGTTTTACCCCCTTAATGACCAGGCCATTTTTTGCGTTTCTACACTGCGTTGCTTTAACTGACAATTGCGCGGGCGTGCGATGCTGTACCCAAATACAATTGATGTCCTTTTTTTTCACACAAATAGAGCTTTCTTTTGGTGGTATTTGATCACCTCTCTGGGTTTTAGATTTTGCGCTATAAACAAAAAAAGAGTGACAATTTTTTTAAAAAAAAAAAAAACAATATTTTTTACTTTCTGCTATATAACATTCCCAAATTTTTTTTTATCAGTTTAGGCCAATTTGTATTTTGCTACATATTTTTGGTAAAAAAAAAATCCCACAAATCGTATATTAATTGGTTTGTGCAAAAGTTACAGCATTTACAAACTATGGGATAGATTTTTGGACTTTTTTGTTGTTGTTGTTTTTATTAGTAATGGTGGCAATCAGTGATTTTTAGCAGGGCTGTGACATTGTGGGGGACAAATCTGACACTTAGTGACACTTTTTGGGGACGAGTGACACCAATACAGTGATCAGTGCTAAATAATATGCACTGTTACTGTATAAATGACACTGGCAGGGAATGGGTTAATACTGGAAGTGATCAAGGGGTTGAGTGCGCTCCTAAATTGTGCTTACTAACTGTGGGGGGGGGGGGTTGGCTCTGTGACAGGCACACAGAGATCGGTGTTTCAGCTTAGCTGAGACACACAATCTCACTGTGCCTGTCGGACAGGAGAGCCGCCTGCCTTGTTTACATAGGCAGGCGGCTCTCCTGTCAGTTTCTCTGAAGATTGCGGGAGGCCAGCGGCGATCGTGCACGCTCCTCCCGCGGTCTGGCTTCCACTGTGTCTTATCACAGCAGGAGCGCGACTCCGGCGGCACGCGCATGCACATAATCAGGTAGATCTAAGTGATTATGCGCAGCCGAGCCGCAGTAAATCTGCTTGGGGAGGTCGGCAAGTGGTTAACTTGTAAATGTTATTGTGACATCACCACTGAGCTGAAGATAACCTGTGCAAAGAAGAGAGCAGTGAAAGGGGTATAGCAGACTTCACCCACTACAGACTACTTGCAGAAAAATACAGGAGGGGGGCGGAGACAAGACCGGTCTCCCTGCACAAAGAGAGAAAACAGCAGTGACAGGTCTTTATCATAGGAAGCTCTCACAAAAAGGCAAAGTATTACAATGGATTACTGCATAGATTTGGACTAAAAATACACAAAGTGCACCAAGCTTCAAGTAAGAATATATATGATCCTTGATTCCTTGTAAGTAGACAATATTTGCTTATCCCGGAGTTCAGCTTTCAGTGACCTAATTTCACACAAAAAACATACTTCACTTTGATGTACCAAATGATGCTCCTATCCTGAAGGTTACATTCTGCTTCCCAAGCTTGCCCAAGGCATGGAAAGAAAGTCCTGTATTCATAATACGTCACTCCAACTCTGTTTCTGGGAAGGGGCAGGGAATGTACCTCTGTGGCCTTCACAGCTTCTCTTTACTAAAAATACTTCTTTAACTTCAAACACTTTCTGTGAAATAACTGAACTATTCCTGACATACCTATTTTGGTAGAAAGAACATTCTCAGAGTCTGAAATTATGGTGTTGATTCACTAAAGGCAGATAGACTGCAAGTGCAGTTTGCTCCAGAGCTTAGTAAATGAGGTGAAGCTTCACTTTGCACAGATTGCCCAAACACAAAAAAAAACAGCATTTTTGCTTGCATATGATTGGATTATGAATGTCAGCAGACCTTCCCCTCATTTACTAAGCTCTGGAGCAACAGCACTTGTAGAGCGCACAGTCGGTTTGCCTTTAGTAAATCAACCCCTATGTGTTGTTTCTAGGACAACTCAAACATATCCAAAACCCAAACTTTTCGTTTTGTTTTGGATAGAGTGGGGATTTGTTAAAACCTCTGTCCAACTCAAAATTTTGGATTTTCCATCACTTTCAGTCCTGGGGATAATAATACAGATAGTGAAAATATCTATCGAAGACTCAGACAGCAATATAACCTGACAGACGTCCCCACTCTATCCAGGGCCTGTGCCAACATAGGGCAACGTAGCCAACCTCCTTAGGGCGCCAGGATTGGGGGGGGGGGGATATAAGCCTCTTTAGGACACCAGGATGGGGGGGGACTAAAATCCAAATCCCTTCATCCGAAATTAAGATGTCAGTTGAGTGAAGCGGAGGAGGGGGCAGGGTCCTCTCTCAGGACTGTCTGTGACTAATGAGGGTCCCCACTCACCTCCACTCTTCTCTATCCCGACCCTCGTTGCCAGTGGCGGCCAGTGTGTTGGGGGCACAGGGGCGCCACTTCCCCTATCCATGCATCCGGCCCCCTAATCTGCATGCGGGGCGCCGGACGCATGGAGTTCAATGGTTTTTTTTTTGCATCACCTGATTACAGCCAGAGGCTCTAATAGGCTTCAGCAAAGGGTGGACCCGGGCGCAGAGCAGTGCGCCCCGAGCCCACCCATTGTGTGACAATAGTGAATGAAAATTCGCTATTGTCACACGGATCCTCCTCCTGGCCAATCACGAAGTGGGTCTGATACGCGCTTCCTGATTGGCCGAAAGGCAAACCCCATGCCATTGGCTGGGGAGGAGGTGGGAGTCGGGAGGACTGAGGACTCCAGGAGACGCCGCCACGCCGGAGAAGAGAGAGGGAGGCGAGCTGCAGAGAGGACTGGCCGGGCTGGGACTGCAGGCAAAGCGGAGTAGGGGGAGGGGGTTCCTAGGTTTTCCGAGCTCGGTCCACTGCTGCATCAGGAAGGTAGGAGATTTTTTTTTTTTTAATGCAAAGCATCTTCAGTCATGTTACAGTGCACCTATAGTGATGATTATGATGATGGGGATCGTGCGGGGGGGGGGGGGGGGGACACACGCTTACGTTGGCCACTCTGCATTGAAAGGGGGCATGCTGGCATCTCTGCATTGAAAGGGGGCACGATGGCATCTCTGCATTGAAAGGGGGCATGCTGGCATCTCTGCATTGAAAGGGGGCATGCTAGCATCTCTGCATTGAGAGGGGGCATGCTGGTCTCTGTGCATTGAAAGGGGGCACGCTGATATCTCTGCATTGAAAGGGGGCACGATGATCTCTGCATTGAAGGGGGCATGCTGGTCTCTCTGCATTGAAAGGGGGCACGCTATACCTTAATTACTGAAGGCCCCTTTCACACTTTTGTGACCTCAAAGTCACGCAATTTTTTTACAGCGTTTTTTGCCGCAAAGCAATGCCTATTACATTTTTCTGTTTGCACCCCCACCCAAAAAAATTTTGAGCACCAGCCGCCATTGCTCGTTGCCCCCTTTATGATAGGAGAGAACCTCTAGCTGCAATCCCCTGGGACACGTGACCATCCTCTCCATACCTGTAGGATCCCTCTAGAAGCTGGAAATCACTCACGTAGACACCGCTTCTCCAGTGATCTCCACTAGCTTCTGGGTCCCATGCCAAGCAGCTGCCCTGTAAACACAGGAGGTTGGCAGCTCAGCACAGGCACCATTCAGAGATCGCTTTGCATTTTCTCAAGAGAGAGGCAAAGTATTGGTGTCACGCTCTCCACCCTGTCCAACCAGAGAATACTTTTCATTCATTGACAAAATGTGGCCGCTCAGCACAGTACATAGAAGCTAGTGAAGATCACTGGAGTAGGAGTGCCTGCTACAGTGATTTTCAACTTCTATAGGGATCCCACATATATTGTATATGAATAGCTACAGTATCTCACAAAAGTGAGTACACCCCTTACATTTTTGTAAATATTTTATTATATCTTTTTTTTGTGACAACACTGAAGAAATTACAATTTTGCTAAAATGTAAAGTACTGAGGGTACAGAATGTATAACGGTGTACATTTGCTGTCCCCTCAAAATAACTCAACACACAGCCAGTAATGTCTAAACCGCTGGCAACAAAAGTGAGTACACCCCTAACTGAAAATGTCCAAATTAGGCCCAATATTTTATGTAGCCACCATTATTTTCCAGCACTGCCTTAACCCTCTTGAGCATGGAGTTCTCCAGAACTTCTCAGGTTGCCACTGGAGTCCTCTTCCACTCCTCCATGACGACATCACAGAGCTGGTGGGTGTTAGAGACCTTGCGCTCCTCCACCTTCCATTTGAGGATGCCCCACAGATGCTCAATAGGGTTTAGGTCTGGTGACACGCTTGTCCAGTCCATCACCTTTACCCTCAGCTTCTTTAGCAAGGCAATGGTTGTCTTGGAGTTGTGTTTCGGGGTCGTTATCATGTTGGAATACTGCCCTGTGTCCCAGTCTCTGAAGGGAGGGGATCATGCTCTGCTTCAGTATGTCACAGTACATGTTGGCATTCATGGTTCCCTCAATGAACTGTAGCTTCCCAGTTGCGGCAGCACTCGTGCAGCCACAGATCATGACACTCCTTTAAAGCAGCAATCCGTGCGCCCTAGGCGGCTGTCTAATTTGCCTAGTGGTAGCACCGGCCCTGGGGAGAACACTGTGTTGATGAGGGGATTTTCTTTCCTGCAACTTGTGGTTAAATTCTGAACCAACTGAATCCTGCTAAACTTGCTGAGATTTAAATGGTCTATGGCAGATTTAAGTATGTTCTTTATCGGCATGGAAAATGCCCTCAGTACATTGATTGTTAGAAATGTCCCCAGTTCCATGTCCTTTCCAGAAGTAGAAAAAATGGCTCCACTCCCATGTGTATTGACTGGAACTATGCTAGCATGGATGGGTTCAATCGACCAAAAATTAGTCTGTCCTTCTCTTTCCCAGGCCAATACCTTGAGGACTCAGAGGCCAGGAGGTGGTAAAAGCAGCTGTAGCATAATTTAACCTCCTGTAGTAACACTACTGAGCATGACCCATTCAAGTTAAAGCAATGCAAGTGGTTGCATTGCAATGGTTAGGGCATTTGAGGGGTAAAACAGGTGGTGAGGAGGTAACATGTTGCCACCCAGCCATCTGTCAACCACCCTCTGAAACCACTGTTTATGGTGTTTCAGAGGGGTGGCAGGGGCTGCAGCATGTTTGAATGAGTCCTTAGTATGTTCGTATTAATATCTCACAATAAATGTAGCTCTAATCTGGCCCCCATTCACCTGCCCCTGACCATATAGCAGCCATCTGTAGAGGTAGTTATGCTAAGGAGCATTATTGGCACATAGTAGACCATAGTGACCTATCAGTATTGTAGACAGATAGAGGGGACATTAATTTTCCTATGGGTTATTGCACTGCTCTTTTTCCTAAACCCTTACCTCTGACTCAAGCCGACCCTTTAAGGCATGGGTATTCAACCTGCAAGCTGTTGCAGAACTGCAAATCCCATGAGGCACTGCAAGGCTGGCAGTTACAAGCATGACTCCCAAGGACAGATGCATGATGGGACTTGTAGTTCCGCAACAGCTGGAGGGCCACAGGTTGAGCACCCATGCTTTAAGGGGTTCTTTACATAGTTAAATAGTTAGTCCAATTAAAAAACACAAGACAGTCTAGTTCAACCAAGAGGCCAGTAGACAGGCTCCCAATCATGTAATCACCGTGATTGGCTGTCACAGTAGTCACATGATCAGGAGCCTGTCCCACTGCATCCCAATAGTAAACAGTGACCAGGAGCTATCAGTGACAGCTCAACCACAATGCTGGGGGTGCCGAGTGAGCATGCTTCCAGCACACAACAGCGAAGCCAGCGGTATGCATACTGTATATGTGGCAGTAGAGCATTAAAGCTCATCATTGCACTGCCACACATATACAACCTGTGGTGTTAATATATAAGCCTGCATGTGTTTGTTTTGTAAGCGAAATTAATGGGTTTTCCTTCTCTGTAGGGCTACCGTATTTTTGTATACAGTGGAGATACAGACATGGCGTGCAACTTTCTAGGTATTGAATGGTTTGTGCATTCACTTGAACGGGAGGTAAGTGTGTTTATGTCTACTTTTTAATATTAAAGCTTACCTACAGCCTAAACAATTATGAATATAATAGAGATCAATTAGAACCCTTGTCAGCTTTTCATTGCTTTCTATAGCCCTATTTGGGAGCTTTATCCTCTCTCCTTGTCTTCATAACAGGTCTAGGCAGAACAGGAAGTTCTCCCCATTTCTTGTTTATTTGGCAAGTTTCAGACAGAACAGTAAATGAAGGAAAATACCCCAACAGGGACACGGGCAATACTAAAAACAAATTTTCTAGTGGATTAACCTGAACCAGTAAGAGAGGCCTATAAAATTACACAATTATGAATCTGTAGGGAACACTGCACTTTATATACCTGTCCATTAGGGCATTGACTACAACTTCACACTGTAGCATAATCCTTGACGCTGATACTTATCAAATCCTTGGGTTAGTTGAATAGCTTGTCCCCTCGGCCTGATTCTTCCTGCTGAACCCCACTAACTGCAGTAATGACCTAAGGGTTGTCAGGAACAACGACAGCGGCCAGAGAGGGGCATGGCAGGCCTGTATGTATAAAGCTGTTTTCCTTAAGGGTTAGTTCATTTGTGACTTTGCAAAGGACTTGGCATTGAATACATTTTAACCACTTCCAGTCTGGCCACTGCATATATGTGGCTGAGCGGGACAAGCATCATTCTGGGAGGATGTGCCTGTGCGCCCCCCCACTTCCAGCACGATCTGTGACCACAGCAATGGATATTAAAAGTCTACACTCCCCCATTAAAATGTCAGGTTTCTGTGATGTAAAGAAATAAGACAAAGATAAATCATTTCAGAACTTTTTTGCACCTTTAATGTGACCTATAAACTGTACAACTCAATTGAAAAACAAACTGAAATCTTTTAGAGGGGGAAGTAAAAAATAAAAGAATAAAATAATGAGGTTGCATAATTGTGCACACCCTCTTATAAATGGGGATGTAGATGTGTTTAGATTAGAATTAAGCAATCACATTCAAACTCATGTTAAATAGGAGTCAGTACATATCTGCCATCATTTAAAGTGCCTCTGATTATTCCCCAATAAAGTTCTTAGTTGCATCCTACAGCAAAAGCCATGGTCCGCAGAGAGCTTCCAAAGCATCAGAGGGATCTTATTGTTAGAAGGTATCAGTCAGGAGAAAGGTACGAAAGAATTTCCAAAGCATTATATATACCATGGAACACAGTGAAGACAGTCATCATCAAGTGGAGAAAATATAATGAAACATCAGTGTCATTACCAAGAACTGGACATCCCTCCAAAATTGATGAAAAGACGAGAAGAAAACTGGTCAGGAAGGCTGGCAAGGTGCCTACAGCAACAATAAAGGAGCTGCAGGAATATCTGGCAAGTAGTGGCTGTGTGGTACATGTGAGAACAGTCTCCTGTATTCTTCAGGTCTGGGCTATGAGGTAGAGTGGCAAGAATGAAGAAGCATGGTGGTGGCAGTATCATGCGTTTGGGATGTTTTTCTTCAGCTGGAATAGGGGCCTTAGTCAAAGTAGAAGTGTGTTGGATTCGGACCAGAACAGTCCTCAGATATATCTACTGCCTTCCCAATTGGTGAGATTAATGTGCGCACACTGAAATGACCAAACTCTGACAATCGTCAAAATAGTTCATTCTGATTTTATTACTTCCTCTTTATCTTTATAAAGACTGAGGAAAGTTATTTCCAGGAAATAGTCATATATAATACGTATAAGGTGGTGATTGGATGATTGGAGTATCTATGTGTCTAGAATATGTCTGAATATGAACAGTTCCAAATACCAGTCAATATTGGCACAAAACCTTCAGGCTTCTGCTAGAAAGCTGAACATGAAGAGAAACTTCATCTTTCAGCATGACAATGACCCAAAGCCCAAATCCAAATCAACAATGGAATGGCTTCACCAGAAGAAGATTAAAGTCGAAGCCAGAACCAAGACCTGAATCCAGTTAAAAATCTGTGGGGCAATCTGAAGAGGGCTATGCACAGGATATGCCCTCACAATCTGACAGATTTGGAGTGTTTTTGCATTGAAGAGTGGGAAAATATTGTCAAGATGTGCCATGCTAATAGACTCATACCCAAAAAGACTGAGTGCTGTAATAAAATCAAAAGGTGCTACAACAAAGTATTAGTTTAAGGGTGTGCACACTTATGCAACCATATTATTTTAGTTTTTTATTTTTACTTCCCTACACCTAAAAGATTTCAGTTTGTTGTTCAACTGAGTTGTACAGTTTATAAGTCACATTAAAGGTGGAAAAAGTTCTAAAATATTTTATCTTTTTCTCATTTTTTTACATCACAGAAACCTGACATTTTAACAGGGGTGTGTAGAATTTTTATATCCACTGTATGTTCACTGGACACAGTGGATCACCGACTGGGGTACCGGCCTGCAGTGATTGACCCTGGAACCTTGTGATTAATGTGACCAAATGCATTAGGTAGTCGGGAAACCAGATGCATATATTATGCTCCATAAAGACCTAAAGGTGCTTCCTGGATTTTTGGGACCCTCTATGCATTTAGGCTGTTATAATGTCTCACACAAATGGTATTCCCATTCGGGAGGAGTAGCAAAATGTGTTTTGGGTTCTAATTACAAGTAAGGCTATGCTGTGTGTGAAAAATAACAAAATGTCTTAGTTTTCCAAAAAATGTGACAAAAAAATTACAGCTTCCAGAAACTCACAATGCGTCTTGCTAAATACTCTGGACTGTCTATTTTCCAAAAGGGGGCATTTAGGGGGTATTTGAACTAGGGATCGACCGATTATCGGCAAAGCCATTATATCGAGGGCCGATATGCACTTTCCCCGATATATCAGGATTGGCCACCAAGGTGTCCGATATTGCCGATATTTCGGGAAAGTGCTTGTACCGAAGTGATGCCTGCAGCTAGAGGCATCACCCTGGTACCGGTGTCCATAGCCGACGGTCGGCTGTCTTGTAATGACAACCGATGTGACTGAGAAGCCGCTCGGCTGTCATTACAAGGAGCGGGAAGGGACGAACCCCCCTCCCACCGCCTTCTGCGGCTCGCCCGGGTCTCCCGTCCCACCGGGCAACCAGCCTGCATGGCCACCAAAGACCCGTTCAAAGCCGCATTTGGCTCTGATCGGGTCTCCATGCAAAAACCCAGAAGTGATATCATGAATGACATCACTTCCGGGTACTGTCTGGCGCCAGATTTTAAAAAAATTACAGCATTCAAAACAGCCAAACTTGGCGTTTTGAATGCTTTTAAGTGCAGAGGAGGGGTTTGGGGTCTTTTAGACCCCCAGATCCCTCCACAAAAGTAACTGTCAAAAAAAATAAATACATTTTTAAATGTACAAGAATATCGGGAAATACCGATATGCATTGGCTAAAATATCGGTATCGGCAACGAAAAACCGATATCGGTCAATCACTAATTTCTACTGCCATGGCATTTTAGGGCCTTAACAATGAGATGGGCAATCAGTACATCAGGATCCATCAATTTTGAAACATATATACCATAATTTGTGGACTCTATAACTTTCACACAGACTAAAAAATATATACACTGATTTTGGTTAATTTTTGAAATGTAGCAGAATACATTTTTGCCTAAATTCATGAATAAATATTATTTATTTATTTATTGTTTATATAAAAAAAAAGTGTTGAAAAAATATCACTAAAAGAACACTTTACCTGTCTCAAAAAAATGATAAAAATTTAATTTGGGTACAGTATTGAATGCCTGGGTAACTGTCATTCAAAGTGTGACAGCTCTGAAAACTAAAAAAATAGCCTGGACAGGAAGGGGGTGATTTCTAGATGGTTAAAAAAAAAAAACTATCATAAAAGAAATATAGAGGCTGTCACCCTACTCTGAAAGTGTTGGTCCACTAGTTATAATCAATACTGTATAATATAATTTAAAGTGGTTGTTAAGCCACTTTGTTCTCTTCATACATTCCCGTGCGTTACATAAAGTTATGTGCCCCAGTTTATGTGCTTTATAAAAAATATGCCATTTTATACCTTATTTCAGAGCCCTGCTCGGCGATCACGTGCTGCTCTCCTCTCCTTATATGACAACTATGCGGGAGGGGCTGAGAATCCCCCGCTGACGTCAGCCAGAAGGAGGGGAGGAGAGCGGTGTTATTTTAGCAGCAGGATGGGAGGGGCGGGCACTGACACTGGCTGGAAGGAAGGGGGTGGAGGAGAGACAGCGGGATGACAGAGGCACATAAACTGACCACGGTAATCATGGATCAGCAGCCATAATAAACCTGGTCCGTTTACAGAGGGGAGGGCAGCACCAGGTAGGATCAGTCAGGTATTTTATATTTTAGATGATAGAAAATGACAAATAACACAGCACAAGCACTGTGCTGCTTTTCATACTTTTTTTAGGGTAACAACCACTTTAAGTCTCTGACCTGAAACAAGTATACACAGACCTTTTGTTCAGCAGGAACGTGGAGGAACGCAGGTCCGGCACCTTCACCATTGAATATACTGTATGCAATAGCAAGGGGTGCTGGGATATGCTAGAGAGTCCATTGATTCTGACTGCTGGGGGATCTATTGTCACTGGGAGGAATCTATTGTTGTTGGGGGTGAATTTTTGTAGGGGGGTTCTACTGTTGAGGAGGGGTCTACTGAAGCTGACTGCTGGGAGATATATTGTTGTTGGCAGAGGTCTATTGTTGTTAGGTTGGATCTATTGTTGCAGGGGGTGATTTTGTTGTGAGGAGTCTGTTGTTGATGGGGTGATCTATTGTTGCTGCGGGGGGGGGTCTATTTTACTGCTTTTCTTGCTATCACTAACACATTCCATACAAATTATTTAGCCTGACAAAATGGTATTTGCTTCTGTATTCTCTAAAAGGTGCAAAACAGGGAGGTGGGTAGGGGGTGGAACCAACAGAAGTGGGTAGGAGGTGGAGACAAGGGATGACTCAGAAGGAGGGAGTGCCTGTACCTATTCTCTGAGAAAAAAAGCCCTGAGTATACATATCAGGAATTTGGAGAAAATTAGAAATTGCATTAGACATAATTAGTAGCTGCTTCCATGTTCCTCTTATAAAAGGTTTACATTAGGCACGGATCTTAGTATTATGTTTAAAGCTGTTTGGTGATAGGAGATCTCTGGATCACACAAGAAAGGATTAGCCCTCTTGTAATATCTAGCTAACCTTGGAACTCAGTGATATATGGTCTCTGGCTTTAATATGAGGCATTGAATAACTTGATATTTTACAAAAGGGTCCTACTGTTATCAATGAATAGATATAAAATTGTCCTCTGCTATTAAGTGATATTTTCATCATATTATATCCTATTTTGCACACTGGAATGTGTTTTTTATAGTTGCAGGCACCCTACAATGCATGGCTGTATGAGGAAGAGGGCCATCCACAGGTTGCGGGACTTGTAAAGCAATACGCCAATCTCACTCTTTTGACTGTGAAGGTAACGTATCACTAGCTTTTCTTTTTTCCCTTGATCAAGAAGCAAAGCATAAACATTTCCCTACCCTTCACTTCTTAAGACACTAAACATTTCTCATCCTCTCTGTAGGACATTAATTACATAGCTTCTCTTTGACCACAGTTTTCTTACTTATGTTGTTACAGTCTGTGTCTCTATCTAACCCTTTGAGGTCTGTTTATAACAAATATGTGTGAATGTCTCAGCATTCACTGCAAATTATCCCCATAATCTGCCTAAAAATTGAAATTCTATTGATCATCAGCTCTATATAGTGGTCATAATTAGGTATTTTCCTTAATCAAGGTATTTTAGGAAAATACTGCATTATGGCCACTAGGTAGCGTTGTTCTCAAATCAAAGGAAATACACAAATGTCACACATTACAGGGATTGTTTGCGAAAACTCTGTGAATGCAGAGACATTCACACAGCATTTTTTTTAAAAACGGATCACTTTGTTTCTCTAGTAGTCTTTTCACATTGTTAACACACTTCCATCCATGCTTACCAAAGTCATACTGTTTATCCTAGAAAGAAACACCAGAGAGTGCGTAAGTGTAGCATTGGAAAGAGTTTAATTATAAAAAGCCAATAAGCAACTCACACATCCTGGTACAGATCCCATGTGGATGGATGGCAGATCAATCCATTCCAGGAAACAGCCTCACAACCACTAGCCAGATGGTATAAACCAGAAACCAGATGTTGCTGGAAGGCAAGCCTAGGTATTAAAAAGGAGCCTGGGTGGCTCTGAAATACATAGCCATGCCTCGTTTGCCCTCCAGCAACATCTGACATCATTTTTGGTCCAATCTGTATTCCACCAAGATCCTTGGCTTTCTCGTTCCTGGTTCTGAGCCTGCTTTCTGGTTTCTTCCATTGGGCCAGCGTTGGTAAGGTTGTTCCCTGGAATGGAGTGATCTGCCATCCATCCATATGGGATCTGTACTGGTATGTGTTTATGATAGGCGCCATATTTTGCTACCTTTGTTACATAGTTACATAGTAGTTGAAGTTGAATAAAGACAATAGTCCATCCAGTTCAACCTGTGTAGGCGCGCGTGGCCGTAATCATCTCTCATACCCCTTAATGTTCTGATCCTTGAGATGTACGTCTAAGAGTCTTTTGAAAGTAGCCATACTTCCCGCAGAAACTATCTCTTGTGGTCGAGAATTCCACAATCTTGTAGCCCTAACAGTAAAAAACCCCCTGCGTTGCCTGAGGTCAAAACGCTTCTCCTCTAATCGCATTGTATGTCCTCGAATTCTCATGCAATCCTTGCGACTGAATAGCTTTTTTTCTATGCTGAGATCACCATTGAGGTATTTATAAATTGCTATCATGTCCCCTCTCAGGCGTCTCTTCTCCAGGGAGAATAAATCAAGCGATTGCAGACGCTCTTCATAATTTAGGTCCTCCAATCTCCTAATTAGTTTAGTTGCCCTTCTCTGGACTCTCTCCCGCTCCAACACATCCCTCCTGAGAACTGGCGACCAGAACTGGACAGAATACTCCAGATGCGGTCGGACCAGAGTTTTATAAAGTGGTAGGATTATAGATTTATCTCTGGAATACATCCCTTTCTTTATGCATGCTAATATTCTGCCGGCTTTGGCAGCTAAAGCTTGACATTGCATGCTATTGCTCAGTCTATCCTCTACCAAGACTCCCAGATCTTTCTCCATTCTTGACTCCCCCAAAGGTTCCCCACCTAACGTGTATTGTGCTTTTATGTTTTTAGTCCCCAAGTGCAAAACCTTACACTTTTCCACATTAAACCTCATTTGCCATGTCGTTGCCCACTCTGTTATTTTGTTCAGGTCATTCTGTAGGATATCTGCCCCATGCTGTGCAGTTATTGCCCTGCCCAATTTTGTGTCATCTGCAAAAACTGATATCGAACTACTGACCCCGTCCTCAATGCGGTTTATGAATAAATTGAACAAGGTTGGTCCCAGGACTGAGCCTTGGGGGACCCCACTTTGTGAGTTGCTTATTGTCTTTTTATCATTAAAGTCTTTTTAATGCTACACTTAGGCACCCTCTGGTGTTCCTTTTCTATCATTACAGAGATTCTTCACTCACTTCACTGTTGTTAACGCATACAAGCTATTTTTCGTTACAATGACACTTTGGAACTGTTCATGCTCCCACAGTTGTCCTTCTTGAGCCATTATTCAGCCACTAAGCGAACCACCTGTGTCATTTTTTATTTTCCTTTATTATATACTGTTTATTCGATAAAAACTATTTTTGGGTAGGGATTATTACTGAAAGAAAGCTGGGTTCCAAAAATATTAACTCCATTGCATTTTAACTAATATTTCAGAAGTGAACACAAACACAGCTTTTTAAACTTTGGAATATTTCTTGCACAATAGCTTCATTAAAAGAAATACAAGAAGTTAACATGCCCCAATGTTAATATAAAACCGTTAACATCCCAAAACTAACAAACAACATCAAAGCAAAAACCATAGATCCAAGGAAGCAGGTCCTTTACAGCACATCCAAAATTACGATCCATTGGTCAGCTACACCATCCACCATACACCAGCTGGTTAGGTACATACCATAAAGACAAAATTCAAACCTTGCCATACTCCCTTCTTCAACTCCCATGAAGCTCAAGCATAGTTTATGTGATGGATGCATGTAAAAACTTGTCAGTCAGTATAACCTTATAAGTGATTTTCTTTACTTTTTGGCACTGTCGAGGACCTGTGGTTGGTGTAAAGAAAACTCTTCCTACTAATTTACCATCATCGTAGTAAACTCTAACAAATTCAACACAAAAAGGGGGAGGGAGGGTAGGAGAAATGTTCCTTCAAAGCTCATTGTCCTTTGGTCCGTGGTCTTACAGATTTGCTTCACCTCTTTTCAGATGCCACTTCTATCCTTTACCAGATCCTACACGCCTCCGTTCTCTCGTCTATTAGCCCACCCTGTCATGTGCCCCTTCACTTAGGGTTGTGCCATTCAGGGCAATCTTTACTGTTGGTCATAGTAACCAGTCAAATTATGCAATTTAGTTTGTAACCTGCCTTAGAAAACAATTGCTGGAACTTTTCTGCACCTCCTTTCCTTTCTCTACGTTTCCACATGGGGACCTTCTCTTGTTTTGTGCTGTGTTAATAGTTAAATCATTTTGTTATAGACCAAAAGGAATTCCTAAAATTAATAGGTATCACCTTTTTCTTTCAATTGTTTAACCACTTAAGCCCCGGAAGATTTTACCCCCTTCCTGACCAGGGGGTATTTTGCGATTCGGCACTGCGTGACTTTAACGGACAATTGCGCGGACGTGCGACACTGTACCTAAACAAATTTGGCGTCCTTTTTTTTCCCACAAACAGAGCTTTCTTTTGGCGGTATTTGATCACCTGTGCGATTTTTTGATCACGCGCTATAAACAAAAAAAGAGCGTCAATTTTGCTAAAATAGCAATATTTTTCCCTTTTTTTTATATGAAATTCCCCCAAAAATAAATGTAAAAATCAAAATTTTTTAATATTTTCGGCCAATTTGTTTTATGCTACCTATGTTTGGTAAAAAAAATCGCAAAAAGCGTATTTTGATTGGTTTGCGCAAAAGTTATTGCGTTTACTAACAAAGGGAAAGATTTTTGTCATTTTTGCTGTTTTTTTTTTTAACGCGTAATGGCGGCGATCTGCGATTTTTTTTGCGGTACTGCGACAATGCGGCGGACAGATCGGACCCTTGACTGACATTTTTGACACTTTTGGGGTTACCAGTGACATTTCTACAGTAATCAGTGCTATATATATGCACTGTTACTGTAAAAATACACTGGTAGTGAAGGGGTTAACTTTATTTGAGAGGGAGGGGCTGTGTGTGTCCCTAGGGGCGTGCTTCTAACTGTGATTGGCTGGGGCTTCAACTGTATGCAGAGTGATCAATGGATCTACATAGTAGATCCATGTCATCATCTCTCATACAGAGAGGAGAATGACAGGCAGCTTGTTTACACAAGCTGCCTGACTTTCTCCCTCTCCCCTGCCGATCGCAGAGTGGCCGGCGGCGATCGGGTCCGCCGGTCACACGCGCGGGGGGGTCCGTGACCGCGCGGGAGTGGGAGCGCGCCTCCGGCGGCGCGCGCTCGCTCCCTAAACCCTCACAGGCGAGCGACGTAGACCTACGTCACTTTGCCTGTGAGGGGCTGACCGCCCACGTAGATAGTCGTGCGGCGGTCGGCAAGTGGTTAAAAAAGGAACATGATCCCCTGATGACGTCAGCGCGTCTGACGAAATGTGCGTCGGGAACGTGAGACCGTGGAGTTCCGGGTTGGTGATACGCAGGAACAGAGGAGCGTCCCGTACACCGAACCCATGCTGCATTTACCCCATGAAGGCATTCTGTATATGATGTTTGAGTAAGTGCATTTCTATTAATAAACCCCATTATTAGAACATACTACACTATCGGAGTTTCCTTATCTTTCTCCCCATACCACCCTGGAAATACTTGGAGTTCCTTGTGCGAGCTGAGCCATATTAAGGGACCTGAAGGATAGCTTGGAGGCATTTGTGGACCATATATGCTGTTTTAGACCCCCTATAATTAAGGGGTCCACCAGCTTCGGTAAGAAGTATTTACCCTGAGCACTGGGTGGAGAAAGTCCCTATGGTGGAGGTCCCTCACTTGAAGCTAAAGTGATTTTCAGTCATTGCTGAGAGATACGTATTGCACTGGGCACTTTAAGGACTGTTGATTTATTTCACTAAGGACTTTTTCACAACATATTTATTTATTTATTTATTCATATATATTTATTCACTAGTATATATATATTTATTTATTTATATGTTTATGCACACAAGCACTTTTTTGGTTGTGTTTTAAGTGTTTAAGTGCAATATATTCACCCTTTTTCACAAAAAAGGAACATGTTAACCTGCCGCACAGCAATGTAGAGATGGGCTGAACACCCCCGTTTGGTTTTCAGCAGAACTCCCGATTAGGGGAAAAGTTCTGACCAAAACGGAAAACCCTATTAAAGTCTATGGGAGCCGAACAGGAAAAACCAAAAGTGCCCATTTTGAAAGCTTATATGCAAGTAATAGGCCATTTTTTAAAAACAATGTTTTTTTTTCAGGAGCAGTGTTTTTAATGGCCCTTAAAGTGCAACAACAAAAATGAAAAATCCCTTTAAATATGGTGCCTGAGGGGTCCCCTTAGTCTGCATGTGAAGTGGGGCATGTGTAGCATGCATAGAATATGCTGCAGCAAAACTGCAATTTCTAAAGAAAAGGAAAATGAGCCAAATCACATTTAAATTGACTTGTGGTTTTAGGGGAACCCCACGCAAAAAAAAATATTGGGTCCCCCCCCAATATCCATACCAGACCCTTATCTGACCATGCAGCCCACCAGATCAGGAAAAGGTGGTGGGTTATTTTACCGGAAATTTTTTTTTTTTTTATTTAGCTGTCACCAGAGAAAGCCCATTGACAGGTGATGACTTGGCTGCCTTTCCGGCCCCGCTCCTTAACAACCAGCTTTTACTGCACCCTGATTGGGCAAAGCTTTGCCCAGTCAGGGCGCAGAACATGCATTGCAGGGCGTTTGGCGGGATGAACACCCACCAAACACCCTGCAAATTCGGGGGTTTCCCCGAACAGAGTGAATAGCCACCGTTCAGCCCGAACTCATGCTCGGGCCAAACCGTTCGCCCAACTCTACAGCAATGTTAATCATCTAATCATAGATCCCTTTCCTTTTTGTTGTCCAAAGGCCATTTACCAAACCACTAAGGTCTAAAACAACCTAACCCACCAAAAACCTTTGCTTGTGTTGGGTAAAGCAAAGTCTTCCATCCAAAAAATATCTGTCAACAGGCAGAATTGAAAATCCGTTTACATGACCAGATCTGCTTGTGCATAGGAGATATTTTTAAGACCACATTGATTATCTCCCACATAATCTGGAAGTCTGGCCCAAGTGCATAGGCGTGAACAAGGGGTGTGCCTAGGCATACCCTATTCCCTATGTGTGGTGTCAATTTCCCCTACTGCCCGGGCTTCCCTCATGTTGTCCCCCCCCCCCCCCAGCAGTGCTGCTGGCCTCCCTCCTCTGCTCTCCCCCCACCCAGCTGCTGGGGGGCATGTTTCAGGATGGAGAGCGTGAGTGGGGGGGGGGGTAAGTATGTAATTTACCAGCACCTTTCCTTTCTCACTCACTGTGTTCATTTATGAATGAAGCATAGTACACTGTATTTACTATGCTTTAGTGTGCGTGAATGAACAGGACGCCACTCAGCTCAGCGCACTTCCCATTCATTCACTGTTCCATGTACAGTACCGGGGCAAGGTCATCCAGCGCCCAGTGCAAAGATACCAAACTGCGCCCCCCTTCTCTAAGGGTTAGCAGTGATGTTGCTCTCACTACTGCTTTCAGCCTTGTAAAAGAAGCATCTGGCACAGGGCTCCCCCATCCCTACAATAAACCATTGCGCCCAGGGCAGCCACCTCTCCTATCCACCCCTTGTCTCAGACCTGCCTGTGCAGCTGAGGCTGCAGAGAAAGGCATGTGTGTTTGAGCTTTGGGGTGTACACCCTAATGCAGGGATCTTCAAACTACTGCCCTCCAGCTGTTGCGGAACTACAAGCCCCATGAGGCATTGTAAAACACTGACATTCACAGACATGACTAGGCATGATGGGAATTGTAGTTCTTAAACAACTGGAGGGCCATAATTTGGAAACCCCTGCCCTAATGCAATAGGCTGCACACACCTATACTCAAGTGTCCAAACTCTGGATCTGATAATGGTATCAACATTTATGGAAGATTAGTGACCTGAACAGGCAACCCTAGTCTTAATTTCCTGTTCCTGTAAATTACCAATGATTAATAATGATTTCCCTTTCATTTTTTTTATTTTTTAGGGAGCTGGCCATATGGTAGCAACAGACAAGCCCAAAGAAGCTTTGATATTATTCCAACATTTCATCAATAATAAGCCCTTCTAGGTCATGGCCATCTGTGACGCCAACACACAAACCTTCAACTACTAGATTCTTCTGTAATTCTCTGCTGTGTCTGTTTGCTATACATTTTGTTACCAATCACAACAGTTTACTTTTTCTTAGTGATGGTAATGTCCTTTAGATGAGTTATTGTTTTCCAGAATGATAACATCTGCAATAATAAATGCTTTTTGCTGGATAGATACTTATGTCTGCTGATATTTTAGCTAGGTAATGTTTATGTGTGATTTTTGTGGTTAGGTTTATATAAATATTTTAACATGCTCATGTGTTCTCAAAAGTCCTATTTAATACTTTCTTTTCTGTAGTTTTCATTAACCACTTCAGCGCCGGAAGGTTTCACCCCCCTTAACCACTTGCCGACCAGTCACTGGGACTGTACTGTGGCAAAGTGGCTCGATTCCGTCCAGCGACGTAGACCTACGTCGCTGGACTCCTCCCCTTGTGGGCGGCGCTCGCGCGCCGTCGGAGGCTCGCTCCCGCTGTTTTCAGTCACAGCGGGAGTCGGGCCAGTGGAGGAGCGGCGGCGATCGCCGTTGCTCTTCCCCGATCGTCAGGGAATCGAGTCTGGAGATCCGCCCGCCTGTGTAAACAAAACGGGCGGATCTCCTAAGTGACAGACAGTGACAGATTGCAGGGTTCAGCATAGCTGAACATGCGATCTGTCCCTGTGTCACTCAGTCACCTCCCTCCACACATGTCAGTAAGCACCAGGCATACATTAACCCCTCCCTCTCCAATAAAATTAACCCCTTCCCTGCCAGTGTCATTTTTACAGTAACAGTGCATATTTATAGCACTGATTACTGTAGAAATGTCACTGGTACCCCCAAAAGTGTCAAAAATGTCAGTCAAGGGTCTGATCTGTCCGCCGCAATGTCGCAGTCCCGCAAAAAAAAATCGCAGATTGCCGCCATTACTCTTTAAAAAAAAAAACACCAAAAATGACAGAAATCTTTTCCTTAGTAAGTAAACGCAATAACTTTTGCACAAACCAATCAAAATACGCTTATTGTGATTTTTTTTACCAAACATAGGTAGCAGAAAACAAATTCGCCAAAAATTGAAAAAAATTTTGATTTTTACATTTTTTTTGAGGGAATTTCATATAAAAAAATTTACGCTCTTTTTTTGTTTATAGCGCAAAAAGTAAAAATCGCACAGGTGATCAAATACCACCAAAAGAAAGCTCTGTTTGTGGGAAAAAAAGGACGTAAATTTCGTTTGGGTACGGCGTCGCACGACCGCGCAATTGTCAGTTAAAGTCACACAGTGCCGAATCGCAAAAAGTGGCCTGGACTTAAGACAGCAAAATCCTCCGGTGGTAAAGTGGTTAATGACCAGGCCATTTTTTGCCATACGGCACTGCGTTACTTTAACTAACAATTGCGTGGTCGTCCCACGCTGTACCCAAATAAAATGTATGTCCTTGTTTTCCCACAAATAGAGCTTTCTTTTGGTGGTATTTGATCACCTGTGTGGTTTCTATGCTTTGCTCTATACACAAAAAAAAGACTGACAATTTTGAAAAAAATATATATATTTTTTACTTTCTGCTATTAAACACATCCAAGAAAAAAAAATGGAAAAAAATCGAATTTCTTTATCAGTTTAGGCCAATATGTATTATGCTACATATTTCTGGTAAAATAAATCCCAATAAGAGTATATTGATTGGTTTGCGCAAACGTTATAGCGTCTACAAACGATGGGATATTTTTATGGAATTTAAAAAAAATGTTTTACTAGTAATGGCGGCGATCAGTGACTTATTGTGGAACTAATGACATTGCGGTGGACAAATCGGGCACCTAACGGACACTTCTGACACTTTTTTGGGGACCCTTGACACCAATACAGTGATCTAAACAAAATGCACTGTTACTGTACTAATGACACTGACAGAGAAGGGGTTACCATCAGGGGCAATCAAGGGGTAAAATGTGTCCATAGGGGGTGCTTGTGAACTGTGTGGGGGTTGCTCTGACTGGGGGAAGACAGAGATCCCTATCAGATTGGTGAATAGCCTTGTATACATTGGCAGACCGCCAAACTGCCTTTCTCAGGAACGATCGCGGGTGGCCCACTGATTAGCTCCCCTTCTCTCCAATCAGCGCACATTCGGGTCTCTGGGGGGCACGCGCGCCACCTAGAGGCTATTGCAGGAAATTACGTACAGGTACGTGATTTCGCACAATAGAGCCAACCTGCCACAGTAAATGTATGTTACGCAGTCGGCAAGTGGGTAAAGTAATACCTGATGATCCTTTCATTAACGCCCTTTAAAGTATACAGGTCCCTCTCAAAAAATTAGCATATTGTGATAAAGTTCATTATTTTCTGTAATGTACTGATAAACATTAGACTTTCATATATTTTAGATTCATTACACACAACTGCAAGCCTTTTATTGTTTTAATAGTGATGATTTTGGCATACAGCTCATGAAAAAACAAAATTCCTATCTCAAAAAATTTGCATATTTCATCCGACCAATAAAAAAAAAGTGTTTTTAATACAAAAAAAGTCAACCTTCAAATAATTATGTTCAGTTATGCACTCAATACTTGGTCGGGAATCCTTTTGCAGAAATGACTGCTTCAATGTGGCGTGGCATGGAGGCAATCAGCCTGTGGCACTGCTGAGGTGTTATGGAGGCCCAGGATGCTTCGATAGCGGCCTTAAGCTCATCCAGAGTGTTGGGTCTTGCGTCTCTCAACTTTCTCTTCACAACATCCCACAGATTCTCTATGGGGTTCAGGTCAGGAGAGTTGGCAAGTCAATTGAGCACAGTAATACCATGGTCAGTAAACCATTTACCAGTGGTTTTGGCACTGTGAGCAGGTGCCAGGTCGTGCTGAAAAATGAAATCTTCATCTCCATAAAGCTTTTCAGTAGATGGAAGCATGAAGTGCTCCAAAATCTCCTGATAGCTAGCTGCATTGACCCTGCCCTTGATAAAACACAGTGGACCAACACCAGCAGCTGACATGGCACCCCAGACCATCACTGACTGTGGGTACTTGACACTGGACTTCAGGCATTTTGTCATTTCCCTCTCCCCAGTCTTCCTCCAGACTCTGGCACCTTGATTTCCGAATGACATGCAAAATTTGCTTTCATCTGAAAAAAGTACTTTGGACCACTGAGCAACAGTCCAGTGCTGCTTCTCTGTAGCCCAGGTCAGGCGCTTCTGCCGCTGTTTCTGGTTCAAAAGGGGCTTGACCTGGGGAATGCGGCACCTGTAGCCCATTTCCTGCACACGCCTGTACACGGTGGCTCTAGATGTTTCTACTCCAGACTCAGTCCACTGCTTCCGCAGGTCCCCCAAGGTCTGGAATCGGTCCTTCTCCACAATCTTCCTCAGGGTCCGGTCACCTCTTCTCGTTGTGCAGCGTTTTCTGCCACACTTTTTCCTTCCCACAGACTTCCCACTGAGGTGCCTTGATACAGCACTCTGGGAACCGTCTATTCGTTCAGAAATTTCTTTCTGTGTCTTACCCTCTTGCTTGAGGGTGTCAATGATGGCCTTCTGGACAGCAGTCAGGTCGGCAGTCTTACCCATGATTGCGGTTTTGAGTAATGAACCAGGCTGGGAGTTTTTAAAAGCCTCAGGAATCTTTTGCAGGTGTTTAGAGTTAATTAGTTGAATCAGATGATTAGGTTAATAGCTCGTTTAGAGAACCTTTTCATGATATGCTAATTTTTTGAGATAGGAATTTTGGGTTTTCATGAGCTGTATGCCAAAATCATCAATAATAAAACAATAAAAGGCTTGCACTACTTCAGTTGTGTGTAATGAATCTAAAATATATGAAAGTCTAATGTTTATCAGTACATTACAGAAAATAATGAACTTTATCACAATATGCTAATTTTTTGAGAAGGACCTGTATATAAACCTTGTAAAATAACCCATTCAGTTTAAAATAGAAATGTGTATACAAATAAAAAAAACATTATACATTCTTCCCTCTCTCCCCTTTTAATAGGTGATCACAAACCCTCTGCTTTCAGTTGCATTAGGATGTTAGAGAAGTGGGGGGAGGAGATGCAGCACCACACTGGTCTTCTTAGTGAGTGGCTGTGCAGGGAGGGCATGTCAGCACAAGTGTGATATTTGGAGAGAACTGAGCATACTGTGCTCTTATGCCTAGTATGGTCAGTTTTTTTATTAGGAAAGCAGAGGAACTGTCAGGAACACCAGGTACAGTATTTCACTCAAAGGAACTGGTACAGCAGGCACATATCAGAAATATGAAGTTTTAGGTTGACATCATTTTCTTTAAGGCACATCCTATTTTAGGGTGACAACCCTCTGTTTCTGTCTTCCAACTGTACTCCTGTGTTGCCACCCTATCAGACAGGCTTCAGACGTAGACCATCGCATTTTTTTATACGTTTTTGTGGGGTGTTTTCACATGTTTTATGTGCATTTTTTGGTGTCTTTTCATGCCTCCTGCATTTTTTTTGTTAGTAGGAGCAGACTGGTTGTAATCACAAAACTCTACCAAAAATGCACTTAAAACACATGTACATGCGTTTTCTTTTATGTGGTTCCATTGACGTCTAAGAAGCCCAAAACACACCATTCTCCATGTAAAAAATCCCTGCACCATTCCAAAAAATGCATTGCAGGAAACAACAAAGATGTGAATGGGACCCTTAGGATATAACGTTAAGTAGATTATAGTGTATTTTTGCAGATCTGCATACGCACTGAAAACACATAGATGTGTATCTAGCCTTAGGCAGACTTGGTCCACTGTTGACACTTTTGGGAAAGCCAGCCAAAGGAATACTATGCAGCCATTGCTGGAGTTGCAAAGAGGCTATAGGATATCAGAACCATTAAGCTAAAAAAGTGAAAATAAGTATTTTACTGAAACAATGGCAGTTGTTTATTATACATAGTGCTCTAGCAAACTAAATGTAATTCACTTAGGGTTTACATTTTCTTTAAGAACATTAGGCATATGAGACACCAAAAAAAGAGTGCACCTGTGTCCAGATCATGCCACATAAAATATTCACATATTCTGAATAGGCAGTAAAACCATTTTAAAACAATCCATCATTTTCTCTGTATCTATAAGCATTATGGAGAAATACATTTTCAATGTTCACAGCAGGGGCCCAGCTTTGTTTTTCTATAAAGAGCAGATCCTGGCAGACTTCTAATTGGAAACAATTGCTTTAAATCACTTAATTAGGATCTTAGAGAAAATTGAGTCTTTAGATTTAGATCTAGATAGCATTAGTAAATAGATAGGAAGGTATATTATATTTACTTGGTTTAAACTTTCTACATTTCTTCAGTTACTTCCTGGTTTACATGCCTCAGCAAATGATGTCATACATCCCAGGAGTCTTCAGGAGGGGAGGAGGGGTTTTCTCAGCTAAGCACACCCTCCAGTCTGCATGCCTGAGCTAAGGACAGATAGATTCTAGGAAGTAAATGCCAAATGAATCACCTGCCCTTACTAAAGATGGCCACAGCCTAAAAAGCTAGGGGTGTTTTTCAAAGTGATATCTCAGCAAAATAAAGCATGGAGACATAAATGGATGGGGCAGTTTGTTTTGAATAGCTAAACTTAATTATTTCGGCTTTTTTGGTTTGTGGTAGTAGTTCGCTTTATGTTGCTACTAAACCCAGGACCCTGCATTCACTATATCTGGTCTCCCACAGTACACAGAACATGGAAATGCAATAGTTTTAGTAAATATACTGTAAACTGCTAAATACCTTTTCTCGTCAGCAGTATATATCAGTATTATGACTTCTATCAGTGTCCCGCCGATCACTGGTTAAAGCTTGTAGGAGAAGTTTTCATTCTCCTCTGACTGTCCTATAAGGCTACATGACCCCTGGCCATGCTGATTGGCCCTGTGCTGATCACATGCACCCTCTAGCAATATACACCAAACTGAGCATATGCAGTTCCCCCAAGGCTCTGTACTATCAGCAGATGGGTTGGGGACAGTAAAAGAGGGGGAGGATCAGAGAAGGGGTTTTTTACACAATGTGTAGGATTAACCTCTTACAGTGAGTATAACAAGCATGCTTTACTCAGTAAAAATATTAATATCATCAGCTACGCCTGGTAATAGTAAAAAATATATAAAATATTTAGAGAAAAGCAGCTGGCACAATATTGTGAAATAAACAATATAACAGCATAAATAATAAAAGAAGTGCAGTGTTAATCAAATAGCCCACATCCAGAGAGAGTCCCAGTGGAAAGCATAGAGCATATTTTCATTCCCTATTTGAGGACCACCACCGACACCCAATCACACAGCCTCTTAACATATACAGTATCTCACAAAAGTGAGTACACCCCTCACATTTTTGTAAATATTTTATTATATCTTTTCATGTGACAACACTGAAGAAATGACACTTTGCTACAATGCAAAGTAGTGAGTGTACAGCTTGTATAACAGTGTAAATTTGCTGTCCCCTCAAAATAACTCAACACACAGCCATTAATGTATAAACTGCTGGCAACAAAAGTGAGTACACCACTAAGTGACTATGGGCCCAAAGTGTCAATATTTTGTGTTGCCACCATTATTTTCCAGCAGTG
The DNA here is from genome assembly GCF_965119305.1 of Pelophylax lessonae. Lineage (NCBI taxonomy): Eukaryota > Metazoa > Chordata > Amphibia > Anura > Ranidae > Pelophylax > Pelophylax lessonae. The sequence goes on along the minus strand of NC_138778.1, from coordinate 57,423,781 downwards.
CCTTAACCCTCTTGGGCATGGAGTTCACCAGAGCTTCACAGATTGCCACTGGAGTCCTCTTCCACATCTCCATGAGGACATCACGGAGCTGGTGGATGTTAGAGACCTTGCACTCCTCCATCTTCCATTTGAGGATGCCCCACAGATGCTCAATAGGGATTAGGTCTGGAGACATGCTTGGCCAGTCCATCACCTTTACCCTCAGCTTCTTTAGCAAGGCAGTGGTCGTCTTGGAAGTTGGTTTGGGGTCGTTATCACTTTGGAATACTGCCCCACGGCCCAGTCTCCGAAAGGAGGGGATCATGCTCTGCTTCAGTATGTCACAGTACATGTTGGCATTCATGGTTCCCTCAATGAACTGTAGCTCCCCAGTGCTGGCAGCACTCATGCAGTCCCAGACCATGACACTCCCACCACCATGCTTGACTGTTGGCAAGACACACTTGTCTTTGTACTCCTCACCTGGTTGCCGCCACACACACTTGACACCATCTGAACTAAATAGGTTTATCTTGGTCTCATCGGACCAAAGTACATGGTTCCAGTAATCCATGTCCTTAGTCTGCTTGTCTTCAACAAACTGTCTGTGGGCTTTCTTGTGCATCATCTTTAGAAGAGGCTCCCTTCTGGAATGACAGCCATGCAGACCAATTTGATGCAGTGTGTGGCGCATGGTCTGAGCACTGACAGGCTGACCCCCCTCCCCTTCAACCTCTGCAGCAATGCTGGCAGCACTCATACGTCTTTTTCCCCAAAGACAACCGCTGGATATGACGCTGAGCACGTGCACTTAACTTCTTTGGTCAACCATGGCGAGGCCTGTTCTGAGTAAAACCTGTCCTGTTAAACTGTTGTATGGTCTTGGCCACTTGCTGAAGCTCAGTTTCAGGGTCTTGGCAATCTTCTTATAGCCTAGACCAGTGATGGCGAACCTTTTTGAGCCCAAGTGCCCCAAACTGCGACACATAACCAACTTATTTTTTTTCAAAGTGCCAACACTGCAATTAATAAGAGCCACAGATAATGGCCGAAAGGGCCTCTCACCAATCCCAGGGACACAGCAACACTTCCTCCAAACAGATGTCCACTCACACTCGGTTGCCCATGGCAAGGCCCACAAATGCCACTGCAGGTGGGTATTCTCACAGCCTCTCTGTCCCCTGGCTCACAGTGTGTCTTTCTCACGGTCTAAATGTCCCATGGGGCACTTGTCAACCTCCTCATTGGTACTTAGCTGCAGCCAATAGGGAGGCAGGAGGAATCAGAGCGGGCGGCGATCTCTGCAAGTGTTGCGCTGTCCCCATCCAGTGCTGCTTGACAGAAGGGGGGCGAGCGAGGAAATACACTGACAGTCCACGCTTGCTTCCCCCCTTGTCACAGCGCCACTGCCATGCGATGGGAGGAAGGATTATAGAGCTCAGGCATCAGCGGCAACAGCTTCCCAGTATAGCTGGCGTGCCCACAGAGAGGGCCCTCCGTGCCAGCTGTGGCATGCGTGCCATAGATTCACCATCACTGGCCTAGACCATCTTTATGTAGAGCAACAATTCTTTTTTTCAGATCCTCAGAGAGTTTTTTTGCCATGAGGTGCCATGTTGAACTTTCAGTGACCAGTACGAGAGAGTGAGAGTGATAACACCAAATCTAACACACCTGCACCCCATTCACACCTGATACCTTGTAACACTAACAAGTCACATGACACCAGGGAGGGAAAGTGGCTAATTGGGCCCGACATTGTCACTTGGGGGCGTACTCACTTTTGTTGCCAGCGGTTCAGACATTAATGGCTGTGTCTTGAGTTATTTTTGAGGGGACAGCAAATTGACACTGTTATACAAGCTGTACTCTGACTACTTTTCATTGTACCAAAGTGTAATTTCTTCAGTGTCACATGAAAAGATACAATAAAATATTTCCAAAAATGTGAGGGGTGTACTCACTTTTTTGAGATACTGTATCACAGACCCTCACTAAAAAGGTCCATGTAAGCGGTGTTATATACAGTACAACAGGCAAAGGTGATAGTGGAATCCTCCAATAATCCTCAGAGGCTCTAATAGGCTAAAAAAAAAAAGGTGGGCTCAGGGCACAGAGCACTGTGCCCCGAGCCCACCCAGTTGTGTGACAATAGCCAATGAATGTTTGCTATTGTCACACAGATCCTCCTCCTGGCCAATCAGGAAGCGGGTCCTGAGACCCATTTCCTGATTGTCCAAAAGTAGAAGCCATGCCATTGGTCATGGAGGAGGAGGGAGGAGACGCAGAAGAATGAGGGGGAAGAACCCGAAGTCGCTGACGTTGCTGCTTCTGCCTGCCCTCCCTCCACATGTCCAGGCAGGGTGAGTGAGCCGGCGGGGGGGGGGGGGGGGTATGGTGTGCGGCCTGGTGTGGTCCGAGGGGGCACTGGCACCAGCCGCCACTGGACCTGAGGATAGATATGACTTATAGCATCTGACTCTAATATCGCTGAATAAACAAGAAGCCCTATAAAATAGCTTTCATAGTGATATGGCTGGCTTGGTTTATTTTCACTGTAACCATTGCTTCTAGAAGTTTCAAAAAGAAAAAAGTGCAAACTTACAATATTGGACTATTACATTTCACAGGAAGAAAACAGCTCTGTGTAAGCACATATCCTAGTTTCAGACTTTAGGCATCCTGGGAGAAATTGACTTACAGTGATTTAATTGCTCACAGCTTCATTTATCACAGAGAGAAGTGTTGGTATGACTCCAATAATCAGCATGGACTATTGAGCAAAATGCGGTCTGGTGTGGTCCGGCGGGGGGGGGGGTGTATGGCGTGGTCCGGGGGGGAGGTATGGTGCGGTCCGTCTGCCGCCCCCCCCCCCCCGGCCTTTGGAGCACCAGCCGCCACTGGTCATAACCAACATCTCTTTCAATTCCTGCAACTCTTTCTCAAGCGCTTTATTCTTCTGCACCTCGCGGCAAAGGGCCTGCACAACTAACCACCCAGTAGTGGCAGCGGCTTTCCACTCTTTCTTAGAATATATGGTCAAATCTCAACGCAAAACCTGCGTACCAAGTTCAGTATCAAGGTCTAGAAAAATTGGAGCAGCACATTTAATCAATTCCTCTGCAATGGGTTTCCAGTACCCAGAACAGACCCATGCTAGAATCTTTCCAAACTTAGGAGTTGATTCCTTCCCTCCCGATTGGGGGCCTTCTGGGTGTCATCGGAGCGCAGAGGAATGCGCCCCGACACTCCCCACTGTGGCGCTGTCCTGGCTGTGATTGGTCCAGACTCTAGCCTGGACATCCCGGGTGACGCTGCGTGGGAGGCGGTGCGTGCGTTAGTCACGCACCATCCCGACGTCACCTTCCCGCCCGCCATCAGACCGAGGAGGACAGCGGCGCGCATGCAGCAGGTCGATGAGGAGGAAGAAGAGAAGACATCCAGATGAGAGGAGAGACCAGCAGTCACCAGAGCAGAGTGCCAGAGTCCGACCGAGTCTCCCGACTCCGAGTCCCGGGCCATCAGCAGGAGCAGAGAGAGCAGAGCAGCCAGCAGCACGCCTGCCTCCAGGCAGTGACAGGGTCGGTCGTCCGGTCGGCGTGATTTGTGAGAGAGAGAGCCAGGCCAGCCCAAGAGCAGGACAGGAGGTAACTGATTCTGCAGTGCAGCCGCTGCCTCAGACTCAGTGCCTCCCTCCTCCTGTGTGAGGGACTGCGGCCAGGCCAGCAGCCTGCTAAGCAGTGTGTGCACAATATAAGACAGTGCAGGCCAGGCCAATTACATTGTACATCAGGTAAAGTGCTATGCTAACTTAGCATAGCACTTTACCTGTGTACAATGTAATTGGCCTGGCCTGCACTGTCTTATATTGTATACACTGCTAAGCAGGCTGCTGGCCTGGCACTATATATTTATTAATAGTAAATGGCACACAGCGGCCTGGTATAAGATGGTTCCCAACTTGGGAACCATCATGTACCAGGCCGCTGTGTGCCATTTACTATTAATAAATATATAGTGCCAGGCCAGAAGCCTGCTCAGCAGTGTACACAATATAAGACAGTGCAGGCCAGGCCAATTACACTGTACACAGGTAACGTGCTATGCTATACCATCACCTGTGCCATGCCTATACCATCATCTGTGCCATGCCTGTACCATCACCTGTGCCATGACCTGTGCCATGCCCTTACCATGACCTGTGCCATGCCCTTACCATCTCCTGTGCCATGACCTGTGACATGCCTGTACCATGACCTGTGCCATGCCTGTACCATGATCTGTGACATGCCTGTACCATGACCTGTGCCATGCCTATACCATCACCTGTGTCATGTCTGTACCATCACCTGTGCCATGCCTGTACCATCACCTGTGCCATGCCCTTACCATGACCTGTGCCATGCCTATACCATCTCCTGTACCATGGCCTGTGACATGCCTGTACCATGACCTGTGACATGCCTGTATCATGACCTGTGACATGCCTGTACCATGACCTGTGACATGCCTGTACCATGACCTGGGCCATGCCTGTACCATCATCTGTGCCATGCCTGTGCCATGCCTATACCATCACCTGTGCCATGCCTGTGCCATGCCTGTACCATGACCTCAAACTCACGCAATGTTTTACCGCGTTTTTGCCGTGAAGCAATACCTATTACATTTTACTTTTTGCGCCACCCACCCCCCAAAAAAAAATTTGGAGCACCAGCCGCCACTGCCTAGGAATACCAAATCCTTCACACTGACATTTGCCCATCAAGGCATTTTGATATTTGCATAACCACTCCCAAGATAAAGCCCACTCTTTGCATCATGCCTGAAGGCTCTCAAGAAAAGTACAGAAGCAGGGTGCTGTGATGATTTTAGGAAGCTATGTAAAGCACCCTGCTGGTATCTACTGACAGATTGGTGCCAGATACCACAGCATACCTTTAGGGGTCTAGTGGCATCCATGCCTTAACGGGTAAGGTCCATTTTGACGGCAAAAGGGGGACCTACTCATTATTAGATGTGTGGTCATAAAGCTATGGATGATTGGCATATGTACATGTTCACTTCCAAAACTGTGTGCCCTCTCCCACCTTAAACTCTGCTTGGGAGCCAGTGAGTGCTCCAACTTAAAACTCTGTTGGATAATAAGTGATTGGGTCCACCTAAAACTCTGTTCGATAACCATTGAGTACATCCAACTAAAACGCTGCTGATCCAAAGAGTTTTAAGCACATCAGAAGGGAAGGAAAAATGAAAGGGTTAAATGCTCCTTTAGGTCTAGGGAATTGTTAAAACTTTACTTGCACAATCCTGGGCTCTGCATTGATCTTGATGACATTATTGAAGGCATCTGACCACTGGAGCTTAGGGGAGAAAAGGCTTTGAGGCCCGATCTTAGAGCCTGGAGGAAGCCAGTGAGTACACATACCTCCAACTTTGTTGAAGAACCAGTGGGTATACCACCTCGAACTCTGTTGGTGAGCTACAAAATACACCAAGGGCTCTTTCACACGGACGTTCCATATGTCCGTAAATCACCCCATCCGTTTGCGGGTGATGTACGGACATAATGAATGTCTATGGGATTGCGGATGTCAGCGGATGACCATGACCGATTTTCATCCTTTTTTGGAACAGAACAGAACCCTATTTTTGTTCCGTTTAAAAAACGGAACGGACGCAAAATAGGATGTCAGCGGTGTCATCCGCTGACATCCGCAATGCCCATAGACATACATTATGTCCATATATCATCCGGCTAATAGACGGAATAATATGCGGACATAAGGACCGGATGACACAAGTGTCATCCGTGTCTGTGAAAAAAAAAAAAAGTGCCAGAGCGGATCGCAATACGGTTCGCTCCGTGTGAAAGAGCCCCAACTCAGAGAGCCAGTGAGTTTACCCACATTAACCCTGCTGGAGAGCCATTGAGTTACACCCACCTCACACTATTTTAGAGAGCCAATGAGTATATCCACCTTAAACTCTGCTGGAGAACCAGAGAGTACACCCACCTCAACCTCTACCAGAGAGCCAATAAATATAGTTATAGTATATCCACCTCAAACTCTGTCAGAAAGGCAGTGAGTACATCCATCTTAAACTCTAATGGAGAGCCAGTGAGTACATCCACCTCAAACTCTGTAGTGTGTATGGACATTTTAAAGCCTGGTACACACTTCAACCAGCGGGTTGAATGAAAAAAAAGCTCAAAAGCTCAGGTTGGAGCCCCTGTACTAACAATTCAATGTTAGTACACCGATCTCCCCTGCTGTGCTATTTTGTTCTGACAGGGGGACGGCCCTTCACCAGAACACTCTTGTCAGTCAGTCTGATTGGGATTTGGGAACCGGTAGGCTGCTGGTTTTCGGCTGGCTTCTGTCGGACCAGTTGCCATACACACAGGCCAAATGTTGCCCCTTTTTTTTTTTTTTTTAACCGCCCGTCTCCCCAAATGAGTCACTTTAAACTATATATCACTCTACAGGAACCCCCTGGTATCATATTGTTTGCCAAAAGTATTAGATTAGGACAACATGATTCTTATTCTTGACTTTAATGATAGGAGCACACACAGTTATATTTAGCTAGCAAAATACATTTAGTAATGGAGGCATAATAAAAAGCAATAGGTCATTTGAAGTGCATTACAATCACTTGAAAAAGCAAATTGTATAACTATTGTGATCTGTAACACAATAGCTAGAAGATATTTTAGATTTATGTTCCGATGTCATGGAGTGGAGTCATCTAGAAAGGCTTGTTATTGATAAAGTGATGGAATATGATGAAAGCTTCTTTGGGTTTGTCTTCTGCAACCATATGACCAGCTCCCTGTAAACAAAGAAATGGGAAATTATTTTCTTCAAGAAATGGTAATTATGGGTAACTGGAATACTTGTGAGGAGGTGAAAGAATAAGTGAAAGGGTTTTAAATTTTCAAGGCAGGTCTTACAGAAAAAAAGGCAAAGCGTGCATTTTATTATATTAGGGCATCTTCCCCACCACAAATTACTGCTCTACAGTAAGAAAAAGCCCTGTATTGAAAAACATTAAGGGATAAGTTCAGCTTTCATAACATGTTACATGTCATACATTCATGTATTATACCCAGGATACCATATAAATACATACAGTCAGGTCCATAAATATTGGGACATCGACACAATTCTAATCTTTTTGGCTCTATGTACCACCACAATGGATTTGAAATGAAACAAACAAGATGTGCTTTAACTGCAGACTTTCAGCTTTAATTTGAGGGTATTTACATCCAAATCAGGGGAAAGGTGTAGGAATTACAACAGTTTGTATATGTGCCTCCCACTTTTTAAGGGATCAAAAGTAATGGGACAATTGGCTGCTCAGCTGTTCCATGGCCAACTGTTTGTTATTCCCTCATTATCCTATTTAGAAGGAGCAGATAAAAGGTCCAGAGTTCATTTCAAGTGTGCTATTTGCATTTGGAATCTGTTGCTGTCAACTCTCAATTTGAGATCCAAAGAGCTGTCACTATCAGTGAAGCAAGCCATCATTAGGCTGAAAAAACAAAACAAACCCATCAGAGAGGTAGCAAAAACATTAGGTGTGGCCAAATCAACGTTTTGGAACATCCTTAAAAAGAAAGAACCGGTGAGCTCAGCAACACCAAAAGAACCGGAAGACCACGGAAAACAACTGTGGTGGATGACCGAAGCACACTCTCCAGGAGTTAGGTGTATGTGTGTCAAAGTCAACAATCAAGAGAAGACTACACTAGAGTGAATACAGAGGGTTCACCACAAGATGTAAACCATTGGTGAGCCTCAAAAACAGGAAGGCCAGATTAGAATTTGCCAAACAACATCTAAAAAAGCCTCCACAGTTCTGAAACAACATCCTATGGACAGATGAGACCAAGATCAACTTGTACCAGAGTGATGGGAAGAGAAGAGTATGGAGAAGGAAAGGAACTGCTCATGATCCAAAGCATACCACCTCATCAGTGAAGCATGGTGGTGGTAGTGTCATGGCGTGGGCATGTATGGCTGCCAATGGAACTGGTTCTCTAGTATTTATTGATGATGTGACTGCTGACAAAAGCAGCAGGATGAATTCTTCAGGCAATATTATCTGCTCATTATCAGCCAAATGCTTCAGAACTCTTTGGACGGCGCTTCACAGTGCAGATGGACAATGACCTGAAGCATACTGCGAAAGCAACCAAAGAGTATTTTAAGGGAAAGAAGTGGAATGTTATGCAATGGCCAAGTCAATCACCTGACCTGAATCCGATTGAGCATGCATTTCACTTGCTGATGACAAAACTGAAGAGAAAATGCCCCAAGAACAAGCAGGAACTGAAGACAGTTGCAGTAGAGGCCTGGCAGAGCATCACCAGGGATGAAACCCAGCATCTGGTGATGTCTATGCGTTCCAGACTTCAGGCTGTAATTGACTGCAAAGGATTTGCAACCAAGTATTAAAAAGTGAAAGTTTGATTTATGATTGTTAAAGCGGTTGTAAACCCTATAAAAAAAAAAATTAAAAAAAAAACCTGCAAGACAAAGGCATAATGAGCTAGTATGCATCGCATACTAGCCCATTATGTTTAACTTACCTTAAAACGAAGCCCCGACACGGACCCCCGGACATCGATGCGGGCGCTGCCATGATCCCTCGTCGTCTCTTCCGGGTTCGGCGGCTCCGGCGCGCTGATTGGCCGGAAGAGACGGCTCCAGCGCGCTGATTGGCTAGAGCCGCGATGACGTCACTCCCGCGCATGCGCGCGGGAGTGATTTTTCCGGCAAGCTCCCGGCAAGTTAATTGAAGGTCCCTCCGGACCTTCAGAGCGCATGCGCCGCTCGCGCGAGCGGCTGCATGCACTGTAAATATCTCCTAAACCGTGCCGGTTTAGGAGATATTATTTGTACCTACAGGTAAGCCTTATTATAGGCTTACCTGTAGGTAAAAGTGTCAAAAAGCGGGATACAACCGCCTTAAACTGTCCCATTACTTTTGGTCCCTGTAAGGCACATATTTAAACTGTTTTAATTCCTACACCTTTCACCTGATTTGGATGTTAATACCCTCAAATTAAAGCTTAAAGTCTGCAGTTAAAGGACATCTTTGTATCATTTCAAATCCATTGTGGTGGTGTATAGAGCCAAAAAGATTAGAATTGTGTCAATGTCCCAATATTTATGGACCTGACTGTAAATATATTATATATAATACAAGGAATGTTTCCATTTCTACAAAGCTAGTCCACATAAGAATCGCGATGCATTACAAAAACACTCTTTCTTCCTCAGGAGCGCATGTGAACACATATGATGACCTAAAACAGGTCAATACAATAAAAGCAATGTTAAAAGACCTTGTCTCATTCAATAAAGTTTCAATGAGTCAGCAAACATGAAACAGCAGGGAGCATGTAATGGATCAAAGGCTCATGCACCTAGCATCAACAATTTACGTTAACCACTTCAGCTGAGGAACATTTTACCCCCTTCATGACCAAGACATTTTTTTCTATTCGGCACTGCACTACTTTAATTGGTGACTGCGCGGTCATGCAATTTATATCTTTTTCTTCACACTTTTTTTTTGGGGGGTTATAAATTAACCACTTGCCGACCAGCCGCCGTACTTATACTGTGGCAGGTCGGCTCTGTCCCACCAAACGATGTACCTGTATGTCGCTTCGTGGGACTGCTAGCTGGTGCGCGCCTATTTGCCACAGGGTGAGCCGATTAGCTGGTCCGGCGGCCACAATGTCTGCCGATCCCCTGCGATTGCTCCCCAGATAGACAGAACGGCGGTGTACTGTTCTGTCAGCAATGAACACAGGGATCCTGTGTTCCTCCTATCTAGGAACAAAAGGTCTCTGTGTTCATCCACTAAGTGCATCCCACACAGTTAGAAAGCACCCCCTAGGCACACATTTAGCCCTTTAACTACCTCCCACCCGGCCATAGTACATATACGGCCGGGCGGGAGTCTCGTCCTTCTGAATGGACGTTCCGGAACGTCCTTCAGAAGGAGAGAGATCGCGCCGCCGCGGGCACGCGCAGCGGCGCGATCTCGATGTGCCTGTGTCCCTCGGACACAGAGCGACATCATTCGGCAGGAGGGCCCTGTGATTGGCCCTCCTGATCACATGACGGCTGTGTCCAATCACAGCCGTCATGTAATGTAAATAGAGCCGTTGTAACAGCTTCGATCTCTTCTCCTCCTGACAGATCCTGTCAGTGAGGAGAAGATCAGAGGATCGGTGCTGCTGCGGGGGTGATCAGTGAGTATTTCTAATTACTCACTGATCACAGGGGGGGTCTGTGCTGGTAATCAGAACATTGATTACCAGTGCAGCCCTGGGGGTGGGAGGGGTGCCACTAAGCCACCAGGGATGCCCACCCATGACCACCAGGGATGCCCACTATGGCCACCAGGGATGGCAAGCAGGGCTCAGAGAGCCCCCCAGTGCCCTCCCTATCAGTGTTGCCCACCAATGGCATCTATCAGTGCTGCCCACCAGTGCCATTATTGCCATCTATCAGCGCCGCCCACCAGTGCCCATTATTGCCCACCAGTGCTGCCTATCAGTGCCCATCAGTGCCCCCCATCAGTGCAGATCAGTGCCACCCATCAGTGCCGATCAGTGCCGATCATTGCCGCCCATCAGTGCCACTATCAGTGCCCATCAGTGCCCATCAGTGCCGCCAATCAGTGCCCATCAGTGCTGCCTATCACTGCCCATCAGCGCTGCCTATCAGTGCCCACCAATGCTGCATATCAGTGCTATCTATCAGTGCCACATATCAGTGCCCATCAGTGCTGCATATCAGTGCTACCTATCAGTGCCCATCAGTGCTGCATATCAGTGCCACCCCATCAGTGCCACCCCATCAGTGCCACCCCATCAGTGTCTCCTCATCAGTGCCTGTCAGAGCGGCATCATCAGTGCTCATCAGTGCAGGAAAAAACATATCTATTTACAAAATTTTATAACCTAAACAAAAAAACTTTTTTTTTTTTTTTCAAACTTTTCAGTCTTTTTTTATTTGTGCACCAAAAAAGAAAAAACCTGACGGTGATCAAATACCACCAAAAGAAAGCTCTATTTGTGGGGAAAAAATGACACAAATTTGGTGTAGGTAAAGTGTTGCATGACCGCGCAATTGTCATTCAAATTGCAACAGCGCTAAAAGCTGAAAATTGGTCTGGGAAGGAAGGGGGTTTAAGTGCCCTGTATTGAGGTGGTTAATCGCCCCTGGTGTTAACCCTCTCCCTGTCAGTGTCATTATTACAGTAACAGTGCATATTTTTAGCACTGATTACTGTAGTAATGTCACTGCCCCCCCAAAATTGTCAAAAATGTCAGTTAAGTGTCTGATCTGTCCTCCGCAATGTCGCAGTCCCAGTAAAAATCGATGATCACCAGCATTACTAGTAAAAAATATAAAAAATAAAAATGACATAAATCTTCCCCTAGTTTGTAGATGCTATAACTTTTGTGCAAACCAATCAATGTACACTTATTGGGATTTTATTTACCAAAAATATGTAGCAGAATACATATTGGCCTAAAATAATGAAAAAATTGGATTTTAATTTTTTTTGTATTGGGAATGTTTTATAGCAGAAAGTAAAACATTTTTTTTTTCAGAATTGTCGCTCTTTTTTTTGCTTATAGCGCAAAAAATTAAAATCGCAGAGGTGATCAAATACCACCAAAAGAAAGCTCTATTTGTGTGGAAAAAATACATACATTTTATTTGGGTACAGCATTGCACGATAGCGCAATTGTCAGTAAAAATATCGCAGTGCCGAATACCAAAAAATAGCCTGGTCATTAAGGGGGTAAATCCTTCAGGTCCAGAAGTGGTTATAAAAGACCAAAACTTTTGAAAAAAAAACACAATATTTTTTACTTTCTGCAATAAAATATATTCCTTCATTGATTTTGGCCAAAATGTATTCTGCTACATGTTTTAAAAAAAAAGAAAAAGATAAGTGTATATTGATTGGTTTGCGTGACAATTATAGCGCCTACTAATTATGGTAAATTTACTGGCATTTAAATTTTTTTTTAAATCTGACACTAAGGGCTATTTCACACGATCCGCTCCGTCGGCGGATCCGTGTTGCTCAGCAGGGATCGATCCGCGATCCCCGCTGAGCCGGGCGGATGACAGCTCCGTCTTCGCTTGCAGAGCGGAGAGGGAGGTGTCTCAGCCCCCGCTGCCCTCTATGGGGGATCGGATGAGAGCGGACCGCTTGTCCGCTCTCATCAGATCCGATCCGATCCGATTACTGAACGGATGGAAAAATAGGGTTTCCATCCGTCCAGATTTCACGCACAGGATCAGATGCGGATGGCAGCGGGTGTCAGCGGAGGTGTCTCCGCTGACACCCGCTGCCCCATAGAGCTGCATGGTGGATCCGATCAGATCCGCCTAAAAAACTGACAGGCGGATCTGATCGGACCGCCCGTGTGAAAGAGCCCTAAAGCGTCATGCTTATGTGGACCACTTTTGTAGAAATAGAAACATTCTTTGTATTAAGCTGCATTCAAACCTGACCATAGTGTCTTTGAGGGTTTTTCCGGCCTTTTTTTGCGCATTTCTGTGCGCAATTTTGGCGCATTGTTGAGCTTTGCCATTTTTTTTAGCCAATAGTGAAAATTATCATCTGTTGCATCATTTGTTGCTTTTTTAGCTTTTCCATTACCTTTAATTTATTTTTTTTATTATTATGATGATTAATTTATTTTATTTATTTTTTTCGTTAGGTTAAGGAATTAGAGTTAAAGTGAGGTTAGGGTTTGGATTGTATGGTTGGGTTTCTTTACTGTTTTTTGTTTTTATTGGTTGAGCGAGATGGTCTTTTTTTCAGCCTGACTAACTAACTATGTAACTTTTATGCAAATAAAGACGACCCAAAAAAACAAAACGCTCAAATCTGCCTGATTCGAGCTACAAAAAAAAAAAAGCTCCAGAACTTTTTTTGAGCTTCAGGCGTTTGGCTTCAGGTGACTTGGAGTGGAGATGTGAACCATCTCCATAGAGAATAGTGGATTTTTTTCTCCTCCAGTGTTATGCAGCTTTGAGCTTCGAGCTACAAAACGCTGAGGTATGAATGGGGGCCCTATAGATGTGAACTTCACCTGGGTATAATACATGGATCACTTATTTGTCCTTTTAAACCTTTGTAAAATACATTTGGAATTTTATGATACATGTTTTTCTTTTGTTGGCCCTGCTCACCACCTGTATGCCCTCCTACATCCCCTATGCTACAAAAACATTTTGTTATATCATCAGTGCAATGGGTGCTTCTTTACTGGCTTGTAAGTTGGGTCCATTGTACTGTAGATATGGTTGAGCATAGGCCTAGAGCTAAGTCAGCATGTTGCCATAAAGAAGAGGTATTTACATTTAGATGTACTTTCAGACCTTGTAGTGCATGCTTTTAGATAATAATTAGTTGGACACCTTTTCTTTTTATAAATAAAAGGTTAGTTTAGTTAAAAATCAGAATGTATATACAGTATCTGAGCTCCACAGTAACTCCCACCAGACAATCAGAAAGTTTTCATTAGTCCAAATGCTGTTTATACTACGTTTATGTAGAACAGTGGTCTCCAAACTACGGCCTGGTGGACTGATGTGGCCCTTTGCTTGCTTTTATCCATCCCTTGGGACCAGGGCCGGTACAAGGATTTTTGACACCCTAGGCGAAACCTCCTTTTGCCGCCCACTTGGCCCCGCCCCTGACTCCACCTCCCTTTGCCCTGCCCATGAATACCCCATCTTTTTAAATGACTGCTACCATTTTTGGGGGTGTCACAAGCCCAAGGCATGATACGTATGCAGCATATGTAGGAGCCTAGGGGTGGCAGGGTGGAGATTTTTGTGGCGCCTCTCCACCAATTTCTTCACCCCCAATCCATCCTCCCCAACCCCTCCATCCTGATCACACACCCCAGATATTCCACCACCCTGATCATACACCCAGATACCTCCCCCCCCCACACACTGATCACATCCCCCAGATACCACTCCATCCTGATCACACACCCCAGATATTCCACCACCCTGATCATACACCCAGATACCTCCCCCCCCCACACACTGATCACATCCCCCAGATACCACTCCATCCTGATCACACACCCTCAGATTCCCCCCACCCTGATCACACGCCCAGATACCCTCCCCCACTCTGATCACACACCCCCAGATACCCATCTATGCTGATTACACACCCTCAGATGCCCCCCCCCCACCCCGATCACACGCTCAGATACCCTCCTCCGCTCTGATCACAACCCCTAGATTCCCCCCACTTTCAAACCCTCCAGATACCTCCCCAACTCTGAAAATCACCCACCAGATACCCATCCCCACTCTGATCACACCCCCTAGATATTCTCCATGCTTATCACACCACCTAGATACCCCCCCACTCTGATATCACCCCCCAGATACCCCCTTCTGATATCACCCCCCCAGATAACCTCCTCTGATATCACCCCCAGATACCCCCCCCCCACTCTGATCACACCCCAATTACCCCCCACTCTGATCACACCCCCCCAATTACCCCCCCAACACTCTGATCACACCCCCAATTACCCCCCAAACTTTTATCACACCCCCCAATAACCACCCACACTTTTATCACACCCCCCAATTACCCCCTACTCTGATCACACCCCCAGATTCCTGTCCATCCTGATCACACACTACAGTCTTGCTTTACATTACAGTGCCTTCCCTGTCTGGGGACACTTACTTGTGTTGGGCTCCAGAGAGGGGACAAGGCAGGGGACAGCTGCAGACATCAGGCACACTACAGGCTCCTGAGGGAGGAGCTGAGTGCACAGGGGTGGAGCCTTGTGTATAGCTCTGCATGTCGCCTCCTGCGTGACTTGGTGTTGGGCTCCAGAGAGGGAATACGACGGGGGACAGCTCCAGACACCGGACACACTACAGGCTATCAGGGGGAGGGGAGGAGCCGAGGGAAGAGGGGTGGAGCCCTGTCCAAAATGCTGCATGTGGCTCTTCTGATTGATCCTCTGCTGTGGCCAATTGGAAGGGAATAGGAGTGGACAGAGCCGCTCTCTCTTCTCCCGCACTGCCAACAGGAGAATGGGGGGAGGGGCGAGCGAGGGAAACACTGACAGCCTGTAGCTCGCCTTTCCCCTGTGTCACAGCACCACTGCCTGAGATCTCTGGTGGATCGAGCAAGGGAAAAGACCGTACTTTCACCGCTTCACTCACGTGGGGTGGGCGCCCCTGACTGATGTGCGCTCTAGGCCGGCACCTACCTTGCCTGTAGGTAGCGCCGGCCCTACTTGGGACACTATTTCTCCCAATGATACCAATGGTGGGTCCTTCTCATACCAAATGTCGTGATGCTCACTCCCACTGATGCCAGGAAAATTTCCACTCCTGCTGGCTACACTCTGGTCCCCCATAAAGTCCGAAGGACAATAAACTGGCCCTTTGTTTAGAAAGTTTGGAGACCCCTGATATACTGTAGAAGAAATTGAAGATAATGGGGTTGAAATATAAAGGAGTAAGTTCAAGAGTAGAGTAATTAAAAAGGGCCTTTTCAGCCAAAGATTAGGATATTTTCTCAAACACAATTGGATTAATGAAAGTCGGCACAACATTACATCATTCACTAAGCTAGGCGAAAATTGATAAGTGATAAGGCCTATAGTTCTTTAGTAAATCAGCTCCAATGCATGAATTAGTAGATTCATGACTTTGGAAAGCACAGTACAGAAAGTGTGAAGATGGCGTGGAAAGATTTGTAGAGACACGATGTAAGATGTGACAAAGACAAAGAAATGAGTAAATGAGAAAAGTGAAATAATAGGAATTGTACGCAATGATCAAGGTAGGAGAAGCTGCAACATAAATATTACTAATATGGTACCTTTACAGTTAGAAGTGTAAGATTGGCATATTGCTCCACATAACCGGCAATTTGTGGGGGATCCTCCCCTGTGTACCACCATGCATTGTAGGGTACTTCCATCTACAAGGTATAGAGAATACATTACACAGTGAAAGCTGTTGAACGACATGCAAAAAAAATGATTCCAAGGTGAGCTGAATTTAAAGTAAAACTTCAGCCAAAAGCTTTATTTAACTTTGGATATAATGTTGAAAGTTTAGAACATAACATTTTTATTGTTGTCTGCGTCAAAGTTGAGGAGCAAAATATAGGAATTTTCTTCTGGAAAAAGGACCCAAGGGCACCACATCCCAATTGAAGAAGTTGAGGAGCGCCATTCACTTATCAAACACTTTCTATTTGTCGCTGGACTTTCAGTGGTAATACTGGGATGATACCTGCAGCTGCAGACATCACCCCAGTATAGTTTTTTTAAGACGGCGGAAGGAGACTCCCCCTCCCACGGCTCGCTCGGGCTCTCCCATCCCACCAGGAGACCCAAGCAACCAGCCAAAGCATCTGCCGGCTGGCCGGACAGCCAAGCAAAGTTGGGATCGGCTTTGAACGTCTGTTCGTAATGGTAAACCAGATGTGATGACATTGGGTTCTACGTAATTTTCTAGCAAAAAAATATTTATTGTTACATGTGAAGAAAAAGGACCAGAAAAGGCCCGGACTGGAAGTTGTTAAATATATAATTTACCAGTTGTCACTGGAACAGATGAAGATGGCAGTCCCTCTCATTGTGGGGAGATGTTCCTACACTTCCCGTGTTGTCTTTAGGACAGGATAAGAGGGAACATCTTCTCAATGGTAACACAAACAGCAATATAAATTTAACAAAGGATCTGACTCATGTTTAAAAAAATGGCTGGAGAGACACCTCAATTTACTATTAAATATGTATTACTTTAACTGTGTGTTACAGAGATTTATGGGAATAAAAGTTACCTGCATGAAAATACGTTCGTTCTCCATGGCCCCACCATATATAAGAACATAGCCACCCTCTCTTGCTCACACCTCAGACAGACAATGGGATTTGTAGCATGCATAGAGCAGTGCACATAACCACAACTAACATGCACAGCTGTTTCCAAACAAACAGATGTCAGGGGGAAGAAAGAGAGGTTCAGTTGCTCAGGGAGGATATTAAAAGTAGTCAGAAACAATTTCATGAAAATTAGATTACAGGGCCAAGTAGTGGATGTTTATAAATTATTTTTGGAGAATATGGATATTGTTTAGTGTCAATTTAACAGCCGCTACTACTGAGAGAAGTTGTACAGCTCAACCCCCTCCCCCCCACCCTCCCCTCTACCCTCCCCTCTTCTGCCCTTTCTGCCATTCACAGAATTCCTACTGTTAGAATCTCTTTCTGTGAATGGCCAGCAGAGATCCTGTTAATCATCTGCTCCTTCATTCACAAAACACGATGTATTATGGGACAGTAATAGCATAAGTTCTGTGAATTGCAAAAGGGGACAGGCGAGTGGTGCAACTTATCTCAGTAGCAGTTGCTGGTAACATTTACAGCACCGGAAGAAGACAGGTGCTCAGGGCAGTATCTGGTGGCTCTGAAGGAGACACTGCAGGAAATGGTTGTAGCAGCAGAAGCCTGCAAGTAATGCGATACACGTCATTAGACATAATGAATGTGTATGGTGCTGCATCCCTAAAAAAAAAATTACAAATACGTCAGCTTTAATTATTATAAAAGGTGCTAATGTATGTTATTTATTTGTTTGTAAAAGTTCATTTTCCCTATTAGGCCCCTTTCACACTAGTGCGACTTGTCCCGCGATTTTGGACCGCAAAATCGTATGACAAGTCGTTTTCCATTATTTTGAATGAGCCCCATTCATATCAGTGCGTTTTGAAGTCGCACCGACTTCAAAGTAGTTCCTGCACTACTTTGCCACGATTTGATTGCGTTTTGAGCCATAGCCATTGCTTTCAAAGTCGCGGCAAAATCGCTGCAAAGTCGCGGTAAAATCGCGTTGCATAAGTGTGAAAGGGGCCTTAGGGTTTAGGAAGAAGATTCTGGTGTGCAATGATCCTTATGTCCATGCTGAATGGCTTGTCTGCCCTCACCACTTGAACCTATAGCCCGCAGCATACAGGGATACACATACCTTCAGTTTAAGTGAGGTTATGAACCATTCAACACCCAGAAAATTGCAAGCCATATCTACATCTCCGCTGTACACAAAAATATGGTAGCCCTATAGAAAAAAAGACACCAACAATTATAATAATAACAGTAACAAATACATGCTTACAGTATATAATAGGGCAAAGCAGCCTGTTTCAACCAAGGTGCCCAGGCACACTGGGGTGCCTTGAGGTTTCTTCAGGGGTGCCTTGGCAAAATGCCTAAAAATTGCCCAAAAATGTTATAAAAGCTAGCTTGTGGATGAAGCCTGCCTTTTAGTTACACAAAGTCACAGGTTTTCATTGTGCACCATTACAACCTTCTAGCTCCTGGCATTCTAATGACCAATGACATTGTCAGTTGATATGGAGGAAGTCAGTCGTCTGCATAGCATCCTTGTTTGACTCTCCCCTGCCCCTCTCCATCAAAGTTGGGTGTCACATTAGCTGACTGATGGAGAAAGACTGAGGGAGAAGAGAAACATTGGAATACTAGGCAGTACCAGTTTACCAAAGTGTATTTGCTTTGGAAGAATAAATCACCTCTAACGTTGGGTGTCCTACTTTTGTGGATGTTGCTGCAGTATGAAAATCAATTAGAATAGTTTTTACATTTTAGAATGGGGTGCCTGGAGAATGTCCATAATTTTTAACGGGTGCCTTGACTGAAAAGAGGTTGAGAAACACTGGGGTAGAGAGCAGTGTACTTATGGCAGTCATTAAGGGAAGAATTAATTCTGAATTCAGTTAAGTGATATCTAATAGGTTATTATTGGTAACAGCACTTTGTGTACCATCATTGCACCTTGACTAACCTTGACTTAAGATAAAGTCCATTCCTATCTCAGCAAGAGAGGTGCAGCGCATTTTAGAGGTTGTTGTTTTTTTATGCATTTTTGGGCATTTTATATTGTTTACCACTCATTTCTACTTGGGGGGGGGGGGGGGGGGGGGCATTTTATACAGTATGTTGTACCACTCATACCTACTGAGGAAATGGTACGGGTATGTCACTGGAGCTCAAGTGGTTTAAATGTCTAAAAACAATTGAACAAGGAAACCTGCTGCAAATGTGGAAATACACTTTAAATCTTCTCTTTCATATGCATCTCTTAAAAACGTATATTTCACATTTGAAGTCAGTTTCTTTAAATGCTTTTTACCAGCTACATTAAATGATTTGCTAAGGATTTGGTATATAGTACATGAATTTTGCCAATGCTTTAATCTGGGGATAGGCAACCTTTGGGGAAACTACAAATGCTGTGGCTGTCAATCTTGTAATGCCTGGTTTGCCAAGGCTGCCTACCCCTGCCTTGACTCCTTTTAAAGTCTAATTAATAAATATTTTGACGGGGTTTGTGTAGCTAGTTAGAGTCTTATTATTAATGGAGGTGTTAGTCTATTGCTACAATTATTTTGATGATGATATTCCTATGTCCTTTTGCTGTAATCTGTTTTTTGTATTTGTATCTATCTGTATCTCCATTAAAATTTGTGCTTCCATTAAAAAAATAAAATACCTACCTGAGAGGACATTTTTATGGAAACTGTCAACTAGAAGAAAGAAGCAACCTACTTTTTTTTAAATCCACCAAACCAAAACCAAGTGTGTAAATACCTCTAATTCAATATACCCACCACTTAAAGCTAAACTTTTGGCAGTTTTAAAATACTCAAATTAATGGAGCCCTGTATTCTATGCATTCATCTATACATCATTAAATTTATCTTTTAATGCAAGTTAAAGTATCTCAATTTGACCTCTCCTAAGGATACTAGTTGCTTGGCTATCATCCTCTGACACTGAGGGAGATTTACTAAAACTGTGGCACACAGAATCTAGAAATCAGATTCCAGGTTTTAATGTCAAAGCTTAACTTCTTAAGGATCACCCACCCGCCCGCCGCAGATTTACTGCGGAAGGCAGCCCCTCCTGCGCGAACCGACGTACCTCTACGTCGGTCGCGCGCCTGCAGCTAGGGAGCGAGTGTGCGCCGCCGGCGGCACGCTCCCGCCCCCACTCAGCAGCGGGGACTCCCATGCATGGTGTCAGTGGCAAGCTCCTGCCCCCACTCGATTGCTCTGATTGCCGCCAGCACCCACGATCGTTCCCCGCTGTGTGAGAAGAACGGTCAGCTGTTGTAAACACAGTTGACCATTCTTCTCTCTGGAATGATCAAAGAGCGGCTGTGATCCTTCTATATCGGATCACAGGTGTCTGTGATCATTTCAAAAGCCCAACCCCCATACAGTTAGAAATACTCCCCTAGGCTTACATTTAACCCCTTGATCACCCAATGTGTTAACCCTTTCCCTGCCAATGTCATTATTACAGTAACAGTGCATATTTTTAGCACTGATTACTGTAGTAATGTCACTGGTCCCCGGCAAAAGTGTCAAAAATGTCAGTTAGGGGTCCAATAGCTGTCCGCCGCAGAGTGCTGGCGAGGTAGCCGAGAAGAGAAGGATTTGGGCTGCTCTGTGCAAAACCTCTGCACAGAGCAGGTAAGTATAACTTGTTTGTTATTTTTTTTAAAAACAAGACATTAATAATACTTTAACTGAACAAGCTGAAGTTAGAAGCTGATTGGTTACTATGCACAGCTGCACCAGATTCTGAGTGCTCCCGTTTAAGTAAATCTCCCTCTGTGAGTCGAGTCTGCCCCAAAACAAGCATGCAGACCAGGAGCTCTAACCTCATCCTGAGTTCCCTGGCTGCAAGCTTGTCCTGGGTCAGCAAAGTAATAAAGGCAGACAGCCATGCAGGTGGCATTTTTAGAAGACTCTCAGCAATACCAGCCTCTATATTTCCTTTATGATGGTTTTTCTTTAAACAAGCCCGATATGTTAACAAGTAAAAATGTATGTAAATCCTAAAGTTTAAGTTCACCTTTTTTTGCAGAAAAAATTACACCTTACACCCTACACCCTACAACACCCCCCCCCCCCCCCACCTTCCCTGTCTACCACTGCACTTACCTCGATGGGTGATACAGTTTCACTGTCCACACAGCCTGGTGCAGCAGTCCTGGGGTTATTCTTCCTATTGTTTCTTTAGGGACACTGGGACAGATTAGAGCAGTTCTGATTGGTCAGAGTCAACATGTGACCCCACTGACCAATCAGAACCGATCTCATGCATTCTGGTGTCCCTAGGAAAAGAAGAGGAAGAACATCACTCTTTTCAAACCCCAGGACCGCCGGCACCGGCTGCATGGGTGGTGAAACTGTATCATTCATGGAGGTAGGTGCAACTGGAAATACGGGAAAGGGGTGAGAAGGCTGTAGGGTGTTAGTTCACCTTTTCCTTTTCTTATTTGCTCCCTTCTGATTTGTTAAAGCGGTTGTATACTAAAAAAAAAAATAAAAATAAAAACCCTGCAAGACAAAGGCATAATGAGCTAGTATGCATCGCATACTAGCTCATTATGAAATACTTACCTTAGAACGAAGCCCCGACACGGACCCCTGGACACTGCTGTGGGAGCTGACATGATCCCTCGGCGTCTCTTCCGGGTTCGGCAGCTCCGGCGCTGTGATTGGCCGGAGCTGCGATAATGTCACTTTTTCGGCAAGTTCCCGGCAAGGAACGCTAAAGGTCTGCCGGAACCTTCAGAGCGCATGTGCCACTCGCGTGAGCGGCTGCATGCAGTGCAAATATCTCCTAAACCATGCCGGTTTAGGAGATATTAATTGTACCTACAGGTAAGCCTTATTATAGGCTTACCTGTAGTTAAAAGTCGCAAAAAGCGGTATACTACTGCTTTAAATATAACACTGAGGTCGGGTTCACACTATGTTCAGCGTGGCTCACAGCAGGGGGTCAGTACATCCCCATTCACCGCTTCAGGTCTGAATTTGCCTGAATTTAGACCTGAAATGGAGCCAAAGACGCACAGAACCCTTTTTCAGTGTGGGCCATGGGAGCCCCCGAGCTGTGTGAACCGACTATATTGAGAGCTGGTCACAGTCTCCTGTCATGCAAATTGGATGCAGGGAAAACCGCATCCAATTTGCATAAGTGTGAACCCAGCCTAACTGTATCTGTACAAGTGCAAAAAATAACTGTTGACCCTGCCAAAAATCTTGTCAACTGATACGTTTTCAACTCTCTGCCTCTGCTGCGTTTTTATCAGTTACATTGTTACCGGCTATCTCCGCAGAGTACAGGAAATCTCCCCCCCCATGTGATGTAGATGAGAAGAAGGGGAAATGTCCACTGCCCTAGGGTGACTACACTGCTACTCCATAGATACAGTAAGCTAACTGCTTGCCGACTATTTACTGCTGCGGTCAGCCCCTCACAGGCAGAGCGACATAGGTCTACGTCGCTAGCCTGTGAGGGTCTAGGGAGCGAGCGCGCGCGCCCCCGGAGGCGTGCCCCCGCTCCCGCGCGGTTACGGACCCCCCCGCGCGTGTGACCGGCGGACCCGATGTCCGCCGGTCACTCGGCGATCGTCGGTACAGCGGAAGAAAGGCAGGCGGCTAATGTAAACAAGCCGCCTGTCATTCTCCCCTGTGTAGAAACAGTGATCATACGGTTCTACTATGTAGGACCGTTGATCATTGTTCCTACACATCAAGCCACAGCCAATCACAGTTAGAATCACGCCCCTAGGGACACACATAGCCCCTCCCTCTCAAAAAAAGTTAACCCCTTCACTGCCAGTGTAATTTTACAGTAACAGTGCATATACAGTGGGTACGGAAAGTATTCAGACCCCCTTAAATTTTTCACTCTTTGTTATATTGCAGCCATTTGCTAAAATCATTTAAGTTTATTCTTCTTCCTCATGAATGTACACATAGCACCCCATACTGACAGAAAAACACAGAATTGTTGACATTGTTGCAGATTTATTAAAAAAGAAAAACTGAAATATCACATGGTCCTAAGTATTCAGACCCTTTGCTGTGACACTCATATATTTAACTCAGGTGCTTTCCATTTCTTCTGATAATCCTTGAGATGGTTCTACACCTTCATTTGAGTCTAGTTGTGTTTGATTATACTGATTGGACTTGATTAGGAAAGCCACACACCTGTCTATATAAGACCTTCCAGATCACAATGCATGTCAGAGCAAATGAGAATCATGAGGTCAAAGGAACTGCCTGAAGAGCTCAGAGACAGAATTGTGGCAAGGCACAGATCTGGCCAAGGTTACAAAAAGATTTCTGCTGCACTTAAGGTTCCTAAGAGCACAGTGACCTTCATAATCCTCAAATGGAAGACGTTTGGGACGACCAGAACCCTTCCTAGAGCTGGCCGTCCGGCCAAACTGAGCTATCGGGGGAGAAGAGCCTTGGTGAGAGAGGTAAAGAAGAACCCAAAGATCACTGTGGCTGAGCTCCAGAGATGCAGTCAGGAGATGGGAGAAAGTTGTAGAAAGTCAACCATCACTGCAGCCCTCCACCAGTCGGGGCTTTATGGCAGGGTGGCCCGACGGAAGCCTCTCCTCAGTGTATGACGCATGAAAGCCCGCATGGAGTTTGCTAAAAAACACCTGAAGGACTCCAAGATGG
Organism: Pelophylax lessonae; assembly: GCF_965119305.1. Lineage (NCBI taxonomy): Eukaryota > Metazoa > Chordata > Amphibia > Anura > Ranidae > Pelophylax > Pelophylax lessonae. Next base: position 57,400,165 of record NC_138778.1, on the reverse strand, counting down.
TGAGAAATAAGATTCTCTGGTCTGATGAGACCAAAATAGAACTTTTTGGCCTTAATTCTAAGCGATATGTGTGGAGAAAACCAGGCACTGCTCATCACCTGTCCAATACAGTCCCAACAGTGAAGCATGGTGGTGGCAGCATCATGCTGTAGGGGTGTTTTTCAGCTGCAGGGACAGGACGACTGGTTGCAATCGAGGGAAAGATGAATGCGGTCAAGTACAGGGATATCCTGGACAAAAACCTTCTCCAGAGTGCTCTGGACCTCAGACTGGGCCGAAGGTTTACCTTCCAACAAGACAATGACCCTAAGCACACAGCTAAAATAACGAAGGATTGGCTTCACAACAACTCTGTGACTGTTCTTGAATGGCCCAGCCAGAGCCCTGACTTAAACCCAATTGAGCATCTCTGGAGAGACCTAAAAATGGCTATCCACCAACGTTTACCATCCAACCTGACAGAACTGGAGAGGATCTGCAAGGAGGAATGGCAGAGGATCCCCAAATCCAGGTGTGAAAGACTTGTTGCATCTTTCCCAAAAAGACTCCTGGCTGTATTAGATCAAAAGGGGGCTTCTACTAAATACTGAGCAAAGGGTCTGAATACTTAGGACCATGTGATATTTCAGTTTTTCTTTTTTAATAAATCTGCAACAATGTCAACAATTCTGTGTTTTTCTGTCAGTATGGGGTGCTATGTGTACATTCATGAGGAAGAAGAATGAACTTAAATGATTTTAGCAAATGGCTGCAATATAACAAAGAGTGAAAAATTTAAGGGGGTCTGAATACTTTCCGTACCCACTGTATATAGCACTGATTACTGTAGAAATGTCACTGGTAACCCCAAAAGTGTCAAAAATGTCAGTCAAGGGTCCGATCTGTCCACCGCAATGTCGCAGTACCGCAAAAAAAAAATCGCAGATCGCCGCCATTACGCGTTTAAAAAAAAACAACAAAAATTACAAAAATCTTTCCCTTTGTTAGTAAACGCGATAACATTTGCGCAAACCAATCAAAATACGCTTTTTGCAATTTTTTTTACCAAACATATGTAGCAGAAAACAAATTGGCCAAAAATGTTAAAAAAATGTGATTTTTAAATTTTTTTGGGGGGAATTTCATATAAATAAATGTGAAAAATATTGTTATTTTTGCAAAATTGACGCTCTTTTTTTGTTTATAGCGCAAAAAGTAAAAATCGCACAGGTAATCAAATACCACTAAAAGAAAGCTCTGTTTGTGGGAAAAAAAGGACGTCAAATTCGTTTAGGTACAGCATCGCACGACCGCGCAATTGTCCGTTAAAGTCACGCAATGCCGAATCGCAAAAAAAACCCTGGTCGGAATGGGGGTAAAATCTTCCGGGGCTTAAGTGGATAAACAAGCATTGTCATCATACAACAGGAAGTACTGAATTTTACTGGCAGGATCATCAGATTAAAAAAAAGCCTGGAAAAAAAGAAAATGAACACAGTCACCACATCTGAGCACTGGTAAGCTACCATGTGTTACATTTTTATTCTATGGTTTACACACACTTAAACTGTTTCAAGAACACATCCTTTCAGTCTCTGAGAACAATCTTCATACCATTACTAGAATCCAGGGAAACCAATTATTTTACAGGATATATCTTAAAGGAATTATGTCAGTAAAAAGGAGCTGTGAAGGCCATATGGATACATTCCCTGCCTTTTCCCCCTAAATAGGAGTTGTTAGTGACATCTTGTAAATACCGGACTGTCTTTCCATGCCTCGGGCAAGCTTGGGAAGAAGAATGTAACCCTCAGGATAGGGGGATCATTTGATAAATAAATCAAGGTGAAGTATGTCTCCTGTGTGAAATAAGGTCACTGAAAAATGTTCACAATTCACCTTCTATACAGTTTGGTGATTTATTATTCTGCTATAGCACATAGCTAAATATTCCCAAGGTAAACCGATTTTACATCTTTTATATTTCTCTTCCTAGCTTGTATTAACTTCTTGCCGACCATGTAATGCATACATGCGGCAGCAGGACTTTCATACATCCATGAGGCTCTGAGGTTCTGTGCTAAGAGCGCTCTCACTACATTGACATCTCTCGTCACTGTTTGAGATTGGATAGACTCCAGATCATGTGACTACTGTGACAACTAATCACAACGATCACACGATCAGGAGACACCTCTGTCAGCCTGCTTTTTATGCCCACCTAAAAGGCCACCAAGACACGGCAGCAAGGGGTTAAAGTGTCTATGACTAGACAAAACAAAAACATATGGACTATATCTCTTCGAAACATGCACATATTCAATCCTATCCATATAAACCTGGATTCATTGTGTAGCACCCTCCTAGACAGGTGCTAGGTAAAAGCATCTATTTTGCTCCTGCTGCTTTATCAGGGGAGCTGATTTGTTAGTTTTGCCTGTCACATGTTTCCAGGTGTGATTCACTGGGTCTGAGGGAGTGTCCCCACTGTATCCAATGAGGGAGCTGGTTGGACAGTGGAGGAAACCCAGCCAGTGACACATCCTGTTTCATGGCAGTCCCAGTGGGAAGGCATGTGGCAATGCATCCTGGGATTGGCCATAAATAGGGCCGGAGCATGTGACAGTGCATCTTTTGGCAGGAGCAATGTCCCAGGAGGAGGTGGACGGTTGTCTCTCCTCCTGCAGAGTGAGGAAGGTGGTCCAGGCGGTCGGCCTAGGGACCAGGAGTGGAGCTAGGCTGCAGAGGATCCAGTGTGCTGACCAGTGGAGCTGTTGGGCAGAGGACTTTGGGAAAAACAGTATCGTGAGTACCAAGGGATCTGTCTAGGGGTCTGCCTAAGAGAGGGGACCACTCCAGAGAAGTTAGGGGATCAAGGAGCCAGCTCTCAGAGTGTTACAGTAAAGGGGGTGCCGTATAGTGAACCCTGAAGATTAGGAACAAAGGGGGTGCCAGGAAGGGTCCTGAAGTTGTTCAGCAGTACAGTTCAGTTGCTTCAAAGTACATAGTTACATAGTAGGTGAGGTTGAATAAAGACAATAGTCCATCCAGTTCAACCTGTGTAGGTGTGTGTGGCTGTAATCATCTCACATAGCCCTTAATGTCCTGATCCTTGAGATGTGCGTCTAAGAGTCTTTTGAAAGCCACCATACTTCCCGCAGAAACCACCTCTTGTGGTAGAGAATTCCACGATCTTGTAGCCCTAACCGTAAAGAACCCCCCACGTTGCCTGAGGTTAAAACGCTTCTCCTCTAATCGCATTGTATGCCCTCTTGTCCTCATGCAATCCCTTCGACTGAACAGCTTTTTTTCTAAGCTGAGATCCCCATTGAGATATTTATAAATTGCCATCATGTCCCCCCTCAGGAGTCTTTTCTCCAGGGAGAATAAATCGAGGAATTGCAGACGCTCTTCATAGTTAAGGTCCTCCAATCCCCTAATCAGTTTAGTTGCCCTTCTCTGGACTCTCTCCAGCTCCAACACATCCCTCCTGAGTACTCCAGATGCGGTCGGACCAGAGTTTTATAAAGTGGAAGGATTATAGTCTTATCTCTGGAATACATCCCTTTCTTTATGCATGCTAATATTCTACTGGCTTTGGCAGCTGCCGCTTGACATTGCATGCTGTTGCCTAATCTATCATCAACCAAGACTCCCAGATCTTTCTCCATTTTTGATTCCCCCAAGGGTTCCCCTCCTAACGTGTATTGTCTTTTTATGTTTTTAGTCCCCAAGTGCAAAACCTTACACTTCTCCACGTTAAACCTCATTTGACATGTCGTTGCCCACTCCGTTATTTTGTCCAGGTCATTCTGTAGGATATCTGCTTCATGCTGTACAGTTATTGCCCTGGCCAATTTTGTGTCATCTGCAAAAACTGATATTGAACTACTGATCCCGTCCTCAATGCTGTTTATGAATAAATTGAACAAGGTTGGTCCCAGGACAGAGCCTTGGGGGACCCCGCTTACTACCTCAGACCAGTCTGAGTATGCGCTGTTTACTACCACCCTTTGGACACGCCCTCTTAGCCAGTTCCGTATCCAAGAGCAAACCCTGCTGTCGATACCTGCAGACCTTATTTTATAAATTAAGCTCTTGTGGGGAACTGTATCAAACGCCTTAGCGAAATCCAGGTACACCACATCCACTGGTCTGCCCTTATCTAGCTCACAGCTCACCTCCTCGTAGAATGTTAAGAGATTGGTTTGACAAGAATGCCCATTTGTAAACCCGTGCTGATTACTGCTGATGATGTTGTTGTCTTTAGCATACTCTACGATATAGTCCCTTATCATCCCCTCCAGAAGTTTACATACTATCGATGTCAAACTGACAGGCCTATAATTTCCCGGGATATGCCTCTGCCCCTTTTTGAAAATCGGAATCACATTAGCTTTCCTCTAATCCCCTGGTACATTTCCTGTCATAATACTGTCAGCAAAGATCAGGAACAGTGGTCTAGATAGAACCATACTGAGTTCCTTGAGTACTCTCGGATGTACGTAATCCGGGCCTGGTGATTTGTTTGTGTTAAGTTTATCCAGCCTTTCCCTGATTTCACCCTCTGTTAGCCATAGTGGCAAATCCTGTGTATTACTACTAACCATACAGTCATGGTCAGTGTACCCCTCCTTTTCCTGCGTAAAGACTGACGAGAAAAAAGCATTAAGCACGGTTGCTTTTTCAGTGTCCTCTGTAACCATCCTCCCATCATTGTTAATTATGTGTGCAATATGCTCTGCCCTAGTTTTTTTGCTGTTGATATATTTAAAGAATTTCTTTGGGGTTTTTTTTACTATCCTCCGCTATTTGTCTCTCAAAGTTGATTTTAGCCATCTTGATTTCGTGTTTACTTTTCTTATTTGCCTCCTTGTATTGCTCGAAAGCCGATACTGTGCCCTCTGCTTTATATTTCCTGAAGGCCAATTTTTTTCCCCTAATACATTTTTTAACGCTACGGTTTAGCCAGCCAGGTTTGGCTTTGTCTCTTCTAAATTTATTTCCCATAGGAATGCACTGCAAGATGCATTTGCTTAATATGTTCCTAAAGCATTCCCATTTTTCCTCTGTGGTCAGTGATCCCAAGGTTTGGTCCCAGTTTACCCTTTCCATCAATGAGCACAATTTTGGAAAGTTTGCCCTTCTGAAGTTTAGGGTTCTTATGTTCCCCACTTGCCTTGTTATATTGTTATTTACACTAAATGTGATCATCCTGTGATCGCTAGAGCCCAGATTGTCCTGGACTCCTACCTCCGAGATTAGGTCTGGGTCATTAGTGATCAATAGATCCAGGACTGCGTTTTCTCTAGTAGGCGAATCCACCAACTGTGACATGTAGTTGTCCTGTAAGGTTTCCGTGAATAGACGGGCCTTTTGTGAGTGTGTAGTCCCCTCTTCCCAGTCAATGTCGGGATAATTGAAGTCCCCCAATATGATGACTGATCCCAGTTTTGCCACTTTACCCAGTAGTGCTAAAAATCCCAGCTCTACCTCCTCCTCTTGTTTAGGTGGCCTATAGCAAACCCCCACAATTACTTTTCCCTTTTCTCCTTCCCTATGAAGTTCTACCCACACAGATTCTAAATCCATGCTCATCCCATCCGTAATGTCACTCCTCTCTATCACCTTTACATTGTTCTTGACATAGAGACATACCCCTCCCCCTCTTTTTCCTACCCTTTCCTTCCGGTACACCGAATACCCCTGGATATTGGCCAGCCAGTCATGTGAGGGGTCGAACCAAGTCTCCGTTATTCCCACAAGGTCTAGGTCATCCTCATGTACTAACATTTCCAACTCATCCATTTTATTAGCTAGGCTCCTGGCATTAGCATATACCCCTCTTAGTTTTACGGAAGTGAAACGTGATTGGCGGTTATGTTTATTCCTGTTTGGGCTGAGATTTTCCCGCACAGACCTGCCAATTGACGTTATGGACCTACTGTCGCTGCTGACCCTACAACTGCCTTCAGTCCTTTGCTCCCTCCTGACTGACTCTACTTCTGAGCCCTCCCCCCCGTCTCCTAGTTTAAAAGCCCCTACAACTTGGTGGCCATCTTTCTCCCCAAAAGAGCTGTACCGTCCCCATTAAGGTGCAGCCCATCCTTACTAAAGAGCCGGTAGCCGACTGAGAAGTCAGCCCAGTTCTCCAGGAACCCAAACCCCTCCTTCCTACACCAATTCCTCAGCCACTTGTTAAGTTCTCTAATCTCCTTCTGCCTCTCTTGTGTGGCTCGAGGTACAGGCAGTATTTCAGAGAAAACCACCTTGGAGGTCCTATTCCTCAATCTATTACCTAAGTCCCTGAAATCGTTCTTTAGGATCCTCCACCTTCCTTTTACTTTGTCATTAGTGCCCACATGCACCATGACCGCTGGGTCAACCCCAGCCCCACACAATAATCTGATGTGCCGAACGCGGGCGCCCGGTAAACCACAAACTGTTCGGCTACCGAGATCTTTTTTACAGATTGCCCTCTCTGTCCTCTTGATAATTGAGTCCCCAACTACCACAACCTGTCTAACCTTTCCTGAGTCAACGACCCCCTTCTTCCTGGAGCCGCCCCTCCCCTGGCAGCTGGGGGAGGGCCTCTTCTCCAGCTCTGCCACCCCTGAGCTGATATCCCCCTCAACCTGCAATGTGGCAAATTTGTTAGGGTGTACCAATTCAGGGCTGGCCTCCCTGACGCTCATCCCACTAACCTTCCTAACGGTCACCCAGCTGCGTACCTCTGCTGCTTGCGTCTCCTCTTCTCCTCCCTCCTCTGTGCTGGCCCCTGCCAGCGCCTGATGGGTCATGTCCAAGCTCCTTTCCAGGTTGTTGATGCGACGCAGTCATGCCACTGTGTTCTCTAGATCCAGGATCTGGTCTTCCAGAGCTACAAGTCGCTCACATCTTGCACAGCAGTATTCGTCCTCGATTGGTTCATCAAGGAACGCATACATGCAGCAAGAAGTGCACTGAGTGGCATCACCAATCCTGTCGGACATTATTACCCACTACTCTATGGGGATAATATTAACGACCTGCTGTTCCTTACCTACACTACCTCTATCTCCCCTGGTACTAAACCTGGGGCACTCACCAGTCGCTAATATCCTCACCAGTCACTAAGATACTCACCAGTCGCAGAGATACTCACCAGTCGCAGAGATACTCACCAGTCGCAAGGATACTCACCTGTCGCAAGGATACTCACCTGTCGCAAGGATACTCACCAGTCGCAAAAATACTCACCAGTCGCAAAGATACTCACCAGTCGCAAAGATACTCACCAGTCGCAAGGACACTCACCAGTCGCAAGGATACTCACCAGTCACAACCAGTCGCAGAGATACTCACCTGTCGCAGAGATACTCACCAGTCGCAAAAATACTCACCAGTCGCAAAGATACTCACCAGTCGCAAAGATACTCACCAGTCGCAAAGATACTCACCAGTCGCAAGATACTTACCAGTCGCAAGGATACTCACCAGTCGCAAGGACACTCACCAGTCGCAAGGACACTCACCAATCGCAAAGATACTCACCAGGTACTCACAGAGCCTCAATCAGTGTTCAACCTCAGTCACCAGTCTTGTGTGTGTGTCCCTTTAAGCCTGGCACTTGCAGTTCCTGACCTCCTCCCTCAGGCGGTCAGTCTTCTTCCCAAGCTCCTGCCTCCCTCCTCTGTCACTTGCCGATCAGTCTCCCCTCAGCTCCTCTCCCTGCCAATGACCAGGTCAGGTATTGTACGTCTCCTCTGCTCCCCTGTCTGCCGCCCGCTCTTGCAGGGGGGGGGGGGGTTACCGCACCGCTCGCTGCCCGCACACCACACGCTCTTTCCTCTTGGCGGGGGGGTGTTACCGCACCGCTCGCTGCCCGCACACCACAAGCTCTTTCTTCTGGGGGGGGGGGGGTTCCCACACTGCTCACTTCTCTTCTTAGGAGGGGGGGGGGGGGGTTCACACACACTCACTCGCTCCTTTCAGTCACACACACGCGCTCCTCACACACGTCCGCCCTGTCAGCCTCTGTTCCCGCGCTCTGCTCTAGTCCGCAGCACAGCACCACCTGTCTGTAGAAAGCCGCAGCACAGAAGAGTTTGCCGCAGCACGGCAGAGTTGTACAGATTACTTCAGAGTACAGATTACCTCAGAGAATTACTTCAGTTCTGCATCACAGCTAGTGACAGACTGAAATCAGCGGCCTAGCCGTGACTAGTTTGATTTCAGTGTTACCCAGCGTTAACCAGCATTTATTCAAATTGTCCCTGCCTATCGTGCATAGTTTTGTTCAGTTGGAGTATCCCACTCATCCCTTCTCCTATCCAAGTTCCTAATAAAATATAAAAACCAAAGAAACTGGACTGATTCTTGTCTGAGGTAAAAACACTTGGAAAATGCCAGATTGTTCTACAGTTGCTAATGGTAACCCATTGGGACCCGTAACCAGCAGCTCCCTTGGGAGTAGTGCTACAATTGACTGCAGTTTTTCCTGATTTTCACAAATTTTGCCAACACTTCATTGGATATTAACATTTCAAACTGAAATAATCATAGCATAAGGCCCAACTCAATACTCATACTCTCTTCGACATTATCCTCCACAGAAAGTTTACTGACTCCGGTAGCTGTTCCCCACTTCCCAGCTGAATGACACCAAGCCTCACTCAGTGTCCATGTGTTTTAGGTACAAAAAAAGGGGCTCATATTTAGGGTCAGTGTGTTTGGGAGAAAAAAAAAAGCAAAATGCACACAAATGTGGTATCCTAAAGCACGTCAGGTGGTGGATCATGGCAATGGCAGAAAATATACAGCTATAGTTTAAAAAAAAAAAAAAGAAAAATCTGTGGATATCTGTTATTATCTACCACCGAATGAAGTCCCAATTTGTTCTGGAAAAAAAACAAGGTATAATTTCCCTGATGTGCCTCATGATTTTGCATACTTTTGCCGGGACTGAATAATAGTTGAGAAACACTGATGTGCGCTACCCACCTCTGCTGGCTGGCACACAACTAATTTTTTCATATATCAGAAAGTTACCTTCTTCAGGAGTTCCAAGTACTGATCCTGTACATCCTTCAACTCAGTATCAAAAAGTCCGAACACTTCATCACTAAAAGAGAGCAGAAAGACAATTGCTATAATCCTACAGCGATGTTTTTACTGATCATGGGCAGTTGCAGAATTTACAGAATCAGTAATGGGCTAACAAAAATGGAGCTCATCTTTTAGGGCACATGTGTCAAACACAAGGCCCGCGGGCCAAATATGGCCCTCCAGGCCATTTCATGTGGCCCTCACACCTCTCCTGGAGCTGCAGTAGAGCTCCAGCCCTCCTTTGAGCCTTCTGCAGACCCTGCACTTTCTGCTTCCCAGCTCTGCCACCAGCTTCTTCCCAGCAGCAACACAAGGTAAGGGGGTTCACTTTGATGTAAGGGAGGGTTTGGGGTGGACTCTTAACATCAGATATAAGGGGTTTGGGATGCTCTGGACATCTAGTATTACAGATGCAACTGGCCCTTTGAGGGTAATCATAATGCTGATGCGGCCCTCGATGAAGTTGAGTTTGACACCCCTGATTTAGGGGCTAAAAAAAAGACCAGCTTGGCTGCCCAATTAGATTCTTCCTTTAATTTTCTAACCTTTCTTGGGAATTTTAAATGGAGAAGCTAATTGGGTGCTGTCACCAACACAAGCAGTTCAGTTCCAGTTAATTAAGACTCTATGGGGGAAATTATCCAAGACTTGCACAAGTCTTCTAAACTGAGAACATGGAGCAGTTGCTGCTTATAATTAAAAAGAGGGGCACAATCCCCTTTGTTAAAGTGAAAGTTTATGGTACATAATAAAAATGGGTAAAACGGCAGGACGACACATCACTGGAGTCAAAGTGAGTATAGTTCTGCTTTAATTAGGAGCAGACCCTTTCTGTTCTGTGGCTGTGACAGACACAGAACAGAGAACGGATAAATAGAGCTGCAAGCTCTGATCTCACAGATGCCCATGCCCCCCACTAAGCTCGGCATGGGAAGGGAGGGAGGAAGAGGTTAACCCCGTGCAGCCTCTGCTCCTGCTGTGTTAACTGCACTGGTAGAGGGAGGGATGTGAGCTGTCTGCTGGCAGCTCACATTCAATTTGACAGGTCACACCTGGTGGGAATATGAGGAATTTTTGCTAGTCTTTGTTAATGTGGTACACACCAATTCTGGCAGTTATAATTGGAGCAGGAATCTAAGTTAATTCTTAGGCAATTGTCTTATGTTCCTGCTTTGCTATCTGCTCCTGAAAACTGCCCCAACCTCACTGTCTGCAGGCACTGAGCTCCTAGTCAATGTTCTGTCACCCACAAGAGCTCCTTGTCCACTGCTCACCTACATATATCCCAGCCAGTCTGTGGAGGTCGGACATGCAGTTCTGCTTGCACCTCGTGTTTATTTAGGTAGGTGTTGAGACTTGTGTAATTTGAACAGGGTATGCTCAGTCTTATTGGCTTCTCTAGCTTAGACAACTTTTTCAGTTTCTGTAAAACAAAAAAAGAAGAGTATGATTAAAATTGCTAGTGAAGGAAATTTCTCAGTGCAAAAAAAAAAATAGTGTGCCACCTCGATGTGCTCCCTCGAGGTGGCACACTATTGTTTTTTTGCACTGAGAAGGAATTGCACGGCGGATCAAGCAATACGAGGAAGGACTGGATCACTAGTCTGAGGCAGCTCCTGGGAGAGAGGAATATACCAGCATACACCACCCCATATTGGATCCATTTAAACCCAGGAGAGGATAAAGGATCAGATCTATTAATAGATCTAGAGGCGCATTGCTGTTAGCATTGAGGGGAGCAGTTAGCACACCTAGAGGTGATGAGCACTGAAGATCACTTGTTTCACAAGGGATAAAGGTGGAAGGAAGTTGTATTTAATCCACAGAAGAGGAGTTTCATTTATAATTTTTGTTTGGACACTTGAACACTATTTATGAACTTTATGATTATTGTTTCTTTTGATTGGGACACTATAAGGATTGGCACAGAGCACTTTAATATATCACACATATCACTGGATTTTGAATAATAATATCACCATAAGCACTTTATTATTATATTTTAATAGATTTTTTATCAATTAATAGTAGTATAATTTATGGAGTTTTTTATGGATTATTAGCAGAATATTTGATTAGATTGGGATATATAGGACACAAGGGTTTTAAATGAATTATTAGTAGAATATATGTCCAGAGAAGGGCAACTAAACTGATTAGGGGGTTGGAGGACCTTAACTATGAAGAGCGGCTGCAATCGCTCGATTTATTCTCCTTGGAGAAGAGACGTCTGAGGGGGGACATGATAGCAATTTATAAATATCTTAATGGGGATCTCAGCTTAGAAAAAAAACTGTTCATTCGAAGGAATTGCATGTGGACTCGAGGACATACAATGCGATTAGAGGAGAAGCGTTTTAACCTCAGGCAACGAGGAGGGTTCTTTACGGTTAGGGCTACAAGATTGTGGAATTCTCTACCACAAGAGGTGGTTTCTGCGGGTAGTATGGTGGCTTTCAAAAGACTCTTAGACTTACATTTCAAGGATCAGGACATTAAGGGCTATGTGAGATGATTACAGCCACACACACCTACACAGGTTGAACTGGATGGACTTTTGTCTTTATTCAACCTCACCTACTATGTAACTATATGATTTGAATATAGATGACACAAATTTATAATTTTGATCTTATAATTTTATACATTGATTTATGGACTTTGTATTTTACTCACTCACCATTTGAATATTTATTGATATAGATCTATTAATTATCCCTGAAGCACGGTACTCCCCCTCTATTTATTTTATTTAACTGAGTGGTCACCAGTAACAGTACAAGCAGCATTAAGGGCATACACATTTTTAATATCTACCAAGACAGCGCAAGAATCATACCCATATAAATATAACTTTAATAGTGCGATCTCAGAAAAATAAAAGGCTTATGCAGCTCATTTTGCACATCTGCCAAGTAACATTACAAATCATTGGTTGAAAAAAAAAAAGTATTCCCCCAAGGTTGAACTTTTTTTCCCTTAGCAGTGTACATGAACAAGATGAGATGCATAATGTCATCATCAGGTTTCTGACCACCAGGGGACACATAGCATGCATGCTGGGGAAACAACGCAAGGAGGAGGCAGGTAAGTACTGCTGCGTTTATTTGTTTTGTTTAATAAAATGTATTTAGGTTTATTAAGGTATGTGTGATGGGGAGCGGGGTGCTATAAGTTAGGGCATCCTATTAATTATGAACAGTTTGCCAGTGTACCACAACAAATCAAAAAATGCACCCTTTTTTAGCAGCAGACCATAATGCATGTGCATTGTAGTACGCAGCAGTGTGTCATATGTTGAATCCTACTGTACAGTGCTTTCGGTGCCATTCACAATTATTGTCACCACAATGTAGCGCACATAGAGCTGGTGCATTGTGTCAATGTACATGTTTCTCCAAGCGTTGCTGCAACATGCAAGTTTGAATGGGTCATAGAGCGGGTCAAAAACAAAAGCACATCTTATGCTTTAGACCAGGGGTCTCCAAACTTTCTAAGCAAAGGGCTAGTTTACTGTCCTTTAGGCTTTAGGGGGGCCAAACTGTGGCCACTGGGAGTAGAAAATGCTCAGGCATCAATGCCCCATCATTGGTTTTGATGGGAGGAATAGTGCCCCATTGCTGATAGTAATGAGAAGAATAGTGCATCATTGATGGTGTCAGTAGGGGGAATCGTGCTCCATCACTGGTGTCAGTTGGTGGAATAGAGTCCCAAGGACCAGATAAAGGCAAATAAAGGGCCACATCCGGCCTCCGGGCCGCAGTTTGGAGACCACTTGGAGCGCTATAAGTTAAGGCATCCTATTAATTATGAACAGTTTGCCAGTGTACCACAACAAATCAAAAAATGCACCCTTTTTAGCAGCAGACCATAATGCATGTGCATTGTGGTGCGCTGCAGTGTGTCATATGTTGAATCCTACTGTACAGTGCTTTCGGTGCTATTCACAATTATTGGCACCACAATGTCGCGCACATAGAGCAGGTGCATTGTGTCAATGTACATGTTTCTCCAAGCGTTGCTGCAACATACAAGTTTGAATGGGTCATAGAGCGGGTGAAAAACAAAAGCACATCTTATGCTTTAGACCAGGGGTCTCCAAATTTTCTAAGCAAAGAGCTAGTTTACTGTCCTTTAGGCTTTAGGGGGGGGGGGGCAAACTGTGGCCACTGGGAGTAGGAAATGCTCAGGCATCAATGTCCCATCATTGGTTTTGATGGGAGGAATAGTGCCCCATTGCTGATAGTAATGAGAAGAATAGTGCATCATTGATGGTGTCAGTAGGGGGAATCGTGCTCCATCACTGGTGTCAGTTGGTGGAATAGAGTCCCAAGGGCAAGATAAAGGCAAATAAAGGGCCACATCCGGCCCCCAGGCCGCAGTTTGGAGACCACTGCTTTAGATGTACAGTGACTTCTATCTTTGTAGCAAACAGCATGCTTTGAAGGAGGTACTTAGGAAAAGTAGGCACTTCCTTTGTATGCCTTGCGTGTATTGGACGAGTGATATTAAAACTGCACTCCAGGTGGATATACACAGCACAAATTAAAGCAACTATGTATTCATCACCATATCTTTACATGCAATCCCCTAAACATCAACAATCAGACTAGGAGAAAGAGAAGTAGCACTAGGAGAGACTACTGCTTCCAGATAGAAAACAAGGGTCTCCATCTACAGAATGCTGGCAGGTCAGAGGCCTCCACGAAGGCTGAGAGTAAAACAAATTGTATGACTTTGTACACCTTTTGCTTTGATTTAATTGGACTGTAATCAAAAGGATATACAGAAGCATGTATACATTTTTCTGTGATACCTGTAAATTGTACGTTTAATATATTTATGTAGCATTTGGGTACCTACCGCACGAAAATGGGAATGGACTTCAGCGCTGTATTCACAAGGATGGTATGCTACAATGTGGTCTCCTAAATCCCTGGGGGAAATAAAAGATATAACTTCTGTTAAAAGAAACACTGAGGGCCCATTTGAAATGGCAATGGCAGTGTACAATAAAGAATGAAAAATTGGACATTTACTGTTTTTTAACAACAACTCTCACTCCAGGACCCCCTCCATCCATTGAGACCCCCTACTTCACCCCCCTTTTTCCCCAAGCAGAATTGTATGCTTTTGTCTACTTGTATACCTTCCTTGTCTTCAGACCAGCCACATAATACACAGGGTCCTGTTTGGTCTTCTTTTCATAATGGGCCGTCTAAAATTTTGCCCTCGATGCAGCACTGTCATGCATCAATACACTAAGTGTAGGGCACCATGGTGACGTTCATACAAAGGATGTATCTAACCTGCAAAGAAACCTCTCGTCTCTAAGCTTCCATGGTACACAGCAAGTGATGACAACTTTAGAAACTTAGCATGAAGAAAGGCCAGCAATCAATATAGGAGATAAGTCTTTTACTGAAAACAGTAGTAATGCTTTGAGAAGGAGGACCTGTGTGCAGTGCTGTATCTTGGCCCAGGCCAACAAGGCCCAGGCCTAGGACGGCACTTTGCAGGGTGGTAGCAAAAAATCAGTGACCTGCAAGAAAAAAAAACAGCCTTCTCCCGGCTCCTACACGAAAAGGGCCCCCACCGGCTTGCGCTATACGTTTAGTATAGTGCCAGTCTAATGGGGCAAATTGGGCTGGAGGGCAGGGTCAAAGAGGCAAATCAGTCTGGCAGCCCCATAAAGGAGTCCCACTGTTACCTGTGGGTATGATAATACCGGCCGTTGAGGACATTCGGACAGACCGCAGGCCGCCGACCACACTTAATACAACTGGCCTGACGGCCGCCAATGCTAGTAAGTGTGGCACTGCAGCCTAATGCTCTGCCTACCCTCCTCCACCCCCAGGTATGGCAGGCATTATGTCAATATTATAAGGAGTAATCTTACTAATCCCATGACATGAGGCTGTACTAATGGGCACTGATGGCCACTGATGAGGTGGCACTGATAAGCTGCACTGAGGTGCTGCACTTATAAGGCATCACTGATATGCTGCACTGATGAGCACTAATAGGCTGCACTGATGGGCACTAATATGATGCTCTGATGGCCACTGATGAGGCGGCAATTTTGGGAATTAATAAACTGCACTGATGGGCACTAATGAGGCTGCAATGATAAGGCAGCACTGATATGCTGCACTGATGGGCACTGATGAGGCTGTACTGATGGGCACAAGGCGGTCCTGATAAGCTTCACTCATGGGGCTGCACTGATGTGCTGTCCTGATGGGCACTGATATGTTGCACTGATGAGCACTGATGAGGCTAAGCTGATGGCTCTGCTCCTTAGAGCTTACAATCTAGAAGGGAAGGGCAGTAATGAGGCTGCACTGATGGGCACTGATAGTCTGTGGTTGTGGTCTGTGGTTTACAGATGACAGGGCGGGTCATAAACAGGAAGGGGTGTGGCCTTTACAGGCAGGGGTGAGTCATATTAAAATTAGGGGGTGTCTAAGTTTAGTCAGGCCTAGAGCAGCACAAAACCTAAATACACCACTGCCTGTGTGTCTACAATTGTAAGTCAGTGATTGCTGCTTGCAGTAAAAGAGCCATATTTCATGTGGGGTACTGGTCTTTTTTCATGGTGATGTCCATACTGCTCTCACTCACAGTATGTCCTTAAACCAGTGAATTGCCACAGTTCATCTTTTATCTTGAAGAGCAATCATAAACACATGGTTGGAGGCACAAAGGTCCTATTGGTCAAGAATCACTAGCTGTCTTATATGGATTTCTGGCCTTTCTTCATGCTGAGTCTCTAGTGGTGTCACAGCTGGCTGTGCACCATGGAAGTTTGGAGGCCAGAACCTGACATATTTAGATCTAAACATTAAAGGAAAATTGTTGGCCAACAAGCCACTGCATCCAATCCAATGCACCCACTGTTCAGGTATTCTAACAGTTGTAGGTGCCAGCTGTCAAAATATAACTGACAAGGTAGGTTCCTACATCCATGCTGCTTAGAGTGGATAGCAGAATCAATGGAGAAGGCACCTTTCATACATATAGACCGTTTGTAAATTTTTCATCCATCTACTGACAGATGTAAAACAGACATTAATGTATCTCAATGGAAAAATGTTGTGGCAAAAAAATGATATGGGCGGATTTCTGCCAGTTACAGGCTATGTCACACCCCTATGTCACACCTCTCCAGCCTGTGTCTTAAAATAAGAGGGAGGTGAAACCTCCATCACTCACGATGTAATATCTTACCCCCATTGTGTTTAGCTGATTAAAGGGCAAGGAGGAGGAGGAGGGAGGGAGTGGGCTGTCATTTACCCCTATGTATATGCCCACATGTGTGACTCTATAGTCACATAGGCTGCTCAGATGTGATAGGGAGGAAATGCTCTGCATAGAAAATCACTGAAAACTGAGCTGGTGCAGAGTTGCCTCAACAGCTGCAAAATCCCGAACAGAATTGGGGACATTAACAAAAGGTGAAGATAGAGAGCAGCAGGATCAACCAGGTTTTTTGCAGAATACAGAAAATGAATCTCATAGTGACTGATTATGAACAGCATGCAATACAGCATTTATTGATAGTCCTCTATTCTAGGCTAAGGAGCAAACTCTGTCAGAGTAGGTCTGGTGCCACCTCACAAGGAATTCATCTACCTTAGATGCGGCTACTGAGATTAATTTAGGAGGCGCCATGCTGACTGCAGAAAAAAGTTGGTAACAAGTCAAATAAACAGAGATTGGGTGTATGGATCAATGTGGCAGATCGTCACTGAGTGGGAGCTCTCAAGGAGTCCTACTCCATCTGAAGTAAGACTATGCCACCAAAGTTGTTTTACATTTAAAATAGTTTTCCATTATAATTTATATAATTAAGGCTTTCTGGTCCTTTAAACAATGATACAGTGAATGTTGAAAAGCTAGGAAGATCCATTAACATATTTTATTAATTTTATATCCCTCTTTATGAAAAGAAAATGACTAGAGTTGAGCGGACACCTGGATGTCCGTGTTCGGCGGGTTCGGCCGAGCTTGAAAAAAAAGTCCGGGTCCGTGTCCCGGACTTTTTCCGAACTTTATCCAGAAACCGAACCCCATTGAAGTCAATGGGGACCCGAACTTTCAGGCACTAAAACGGCTCTAAAACACCAATGGAAAGGGCTAGAGTGCTGCAAATGGCAGAAAAACGTAGTTAAGAGCATGGCAAGTGCTCTGCAAACAAATGTGGATAGGGAAATAACTTAAAACAACAAAAAAAAAAAGAAAAATAAAACAATTTTCTTCATCTGTGAAGGACGAGGCCCATATGGAGTAGGAGGGAGGTTGAGGTGGTGTTGGATGTGGCGGTGTAGGTGGAAGCAGCGGTGGAGGAGGACGAGGTAGCCAAAACTGCTTTTTTTCAGTCATTTTAAATGAGGGTATACCCCAAAAGAGTGAGAAAGATAAAAAATATAACAATGGCTGGGTAAGGTCGGTATCCATCTCTATTCTGCACAAGGTACGGAAAAGTCCTGTGGGATCCATGCCTGGTTCATTTTAATGAATGTGAGCTTGTACACATTGTCTCTGGACAGGCGGCTGCGCTTGTCTTTGATAACGCCCCCAGCCGTGCTAAATACACGTTCAGATAATACACTGGCTGCAGGGCACGCCAGCACCTCCAAGGCATAAAGGGCAAGCTCAGGCCATGTGCCCAATTTGGAGACCCAGAAGTTGAAGGGGGCAGACCCGTCATTCACTACATGTAGGCGTGTGCACACATACTGCTCCACCATGTTGGTGAAATGCTGCCTCTTGATAAGACGTTCCATATGAGCTGCTAGTGCTGCTGTCTGTTGTGGCGTGCTGACAAAGCTTTTCCACATTTCGGACATGCTAACCCTGCCTTCTGAGGTGCTGGCGGTGCCCTGGTTGAGTTGACAACCTCTTCCTCCTCCTCCTCTGCCTTTGCCTTGTGCTTCCACTGTGGCCCCGCTGTCAGGTGGGAATGCCAGCAGCATCGCGTCTACCAGCGTGCGCTTGTACTCGCGCATCTTGTGATCACGCTCCAGTGAGTGAATTAAGGACGGTACGTTGTCCTTGTAACGGGGATCCAGCAGCGTGGCCACCCAGTAATCAGCACAAGTTAGAATGTGGGCAACTCGGCGGTCGTTGTGGAGACACTGCAGCATGTAATCGCTCATGTGTGCCAGGCTGCCCAGAGGCAACGAAAGGCTGTCCTCTGTGGGAGGTGTATCGTCTGTGTCCTCTGTATCCCCCCAGCCACGCACCAGTGATGGCCATGAGCTGGCCTGGGTGCCACCCTGCTGTGAACATGGTTCCATCTCCTCCTCCATCTCCTCCTCCTCATCCTCCTCATCCTCCAGAACTCTGCCCCTGCTGGACAATTGTGTCCCTGGCGTTTGTGTGTGCAGGAACCCACCCACGGAGCCACTTGCGAATGACTGCCCTGAAAGCCTTGGAAATGTTACCTCTTCATCCTCCTCCTCCTCCTCATCCTGTGCCACATCCTCTTCCATCATCGCCCGAATCGTTTTTTGAAGGAGGCATAAAAGTGGGATAGTTAAGCTGACAACGGCGTCATTGGCACTGGCCATGTTGGTGGAGTACTCAAAACAGCGCAACAAGGCACACAGGTCTCGCATGGAGGCCCAGTTATTGGTGGTGAAGTGGTGCTGTTCCGCAGAGCGACTCACGCGTGCGTGCTGCAGCTGAAACTCCACTATGGCCTGCTGCTGCTCGCACAGTCTTTCCAGCATGTGCAAGGTGGAGTTCCACCTTGTGGGCACGTCACATATGAGGCGGTGAGCGGGAAGGCCGAAGTTACGCTGCAGCGCTGACAGGCGAGCAGCAGCAGGGTGAGAACACTTTCTGCAGCAGCTCTGACATATCGGGGTAATTTTGAAGGAACCTCTGCACCACCAAATTCAGCACATGCGCCAGGCAAGGGATGTGCGTCAAACCGGCTAGGCCCAGAGCTGCTATGAGATTTTGCCCGTTATCGCACACCACCAGGCTGGGCTTGAGGCTCGCTGGCAGCAACCACTCATTTGTCTGCTGTTCCATGCTCCTCCACAACTCCTGCACGGTGTGGTTTTTCCCCCAAACAGGCAAGTTTTAAAACTGCCTGCTGTCGTTTACCCCTGTCTGTGCTGAAGTTGGTGGTGAAGGTGTTACGCTGACCGGATGAGGAGGCGGTAGAGGATGAGGAAGCGGAGTAGGAGGAGTTAGGAACAGGAGGCAAACTGAAGCGCCCTGCAATCCTGGGTGGTGGAAGGACATGCGCAAAATTGCTGTCCGCCTCAGGCCCATCCGCCACTGCATTTACCCAGTGTGCCGTTAGGGAGATATAACGCCCCTGACCGTGCTTACTGGTCCACATATCGGTAGTTAGGTGGACCTTGCCACAGATGGCATTGCGCAGTGCACACCTGATTTTTTCCCCCACTTGGTTGTGCAGGGAAGGGATGGCTTGCCTGGAAAAGTAGTGGCGGCTGGGCACGACGTACTGTGGGACAGCCACCGACATAAGGCTTTTAAAACTGTGCGTCTCCACCAGACGGAATGACAGCATTTCAAAGGCCAAGAATTTTGAAATGCTGGCATTCAGGGCCAGGGATCGCGGGAGGGTAGGGGGGTACTTCCTCTTCCTCTGAAGTGTTTGGGAGATGGAAAGCTGAACGCTTCCACGGGACATTGTGGAGATGGTTGGTGACCCAGGTGGTGGTGTTGCTGACAGATCGTCTGTTTGCGGGGTGGCAGGTGCCGGTATCACTACAGAGGTGGATGAAGAGGCCGAGACTGCAGCAGAAGAGGAAGCAGGAGGAGCCAGAGACCTTTCTTGGTTTTGAAGGTGTCTACTCCTCTGCAGCTCGTGCTTTGCACTTAGATGCCTGATCATGCAGGTTGTGCTCAGGTTGAGAAGGTTTATGCCTCGATTCAGGCTCTGATTGCACAGGGTGCAAACCACTCGTGTCCTGTCATCAGCACATTTTCTGAAGAACTTCCACGCTAGAGAACTCCTTTGAGCTGGCTTTGGTGCGCTCAGTCCCTTGCAGCGTTGGGCAGTAGCAGGCGTAGTGTCTAGGGCACGGCCGCTCCGCTTCTGCACCCTGCTCCCTCTTCTGCTGTGCTGGTGGCTCTGTGCGACCACCGCCTCTTCCTCCAAACTACTCAGGTCACCTGCATGACCTTCATTCCATGTGGGGTCGAGGACCTCATCTTCCTCCACATCATCTTCCACCCAGTCTTCACCCCTGCCCTCCTTGTCGGTCTCCACAATTCTGAGTGCCGCAGCAGTTGGCACCTGCGTTTCGTCAGAATCGGAGACGTGCTGCGATGGTCCTTCCATGTACTCATCTTGAGAAATAAGTGGTTGGGCATCGCTGCACTCAATCTCTTCCACTTCTGGCGCAGGGCTAGGTGGATGGCCCTGGGAAACCCTGCTGACAGAGTCATCAAAAAGAAGAAGACACTGCTGCATGACTTGGGGCTCAGACTGCTTGCCTGATTTGCAAGGGGGTGAGGTGAAAGACGGTTGGACATCGGCTGCAGGTGCCAACTCTGACCTTTCTGCAGTAGACTGGGTGGGAGACAATGTGAAGGAACTGGAGGCACTGTCAGCAGCAACCCAATCTACTATCGCCTCTACTTGTTCTGGCCTCATCACTTCTAGAGGCGCACGATGCCCTACCAAATACTGCTGCAGGTTCTGTCGCCTACTCACACTTGAGGAAGGTGTTTCACTTGTGCGTGTAGCTGGCACAGATCGACCACGTCTTCTCCTTGCAACAGGAGCTCTACAAGGAGCACCACGACCCAGGCCACGGCCCCCTATTTGACGGTCTCCTCATATTTCTGTAATTTATGATCTTGCCCTAGAAAAACAGTATACAAATACAACGGGTGTATCTCACAGTCAAATATGTAAAGTATGCCGCAAATTTAATTTTTTTCACCCCAAAAGGGTGTATATTGAATAGCGGAATAGAAAAAAGGATATAAAATGGTGTATCTCACACGTACAAACACAGACTAGGCTCCGATTACAATTTTTTGTACCCTAAAGGGAGGATGAGGATGAGGAAGAAGAGTAGGAGGAGTTCAGAACAGGAGGCAAACTGAAGCACCCTGCAATCCTCGGCGGTGGAAGGAGATGCGCCAAACAAATTTAAAAAGGTGTATCTCACACGTACCGATACAGACTATGCCGTAATTTAATTTTTTACACTCCAAAAGGGTGTATATTGAATAGCAGAATAGAAAATTTTTTATAAAACGGTGTATCTCACACGTACAAACACAGACTAGGCCCCGATTACAATTTTTTGTACCCTAAAGGCAGGATGAGGATGAGGAGTAGGAGGAGTTCGGAACAGGAGGCAAACTGAAGCACCCTGCAATCCTCGGCGGTGGAAGATGCGCCCCAAAAATTGGAAAGGTATATCTCACACGTACCGATACAGACTATGCCGCAATTTAATTCTTTTTACCCCAAGGGTGTAGAAGGAATAGCGGAATAGAAAATATGATATCAAAAGGTGTATCTATCTCACACGTACAGACCCAGACTAGGCCCCGATTACTATATTTTGTACCCTAAAGGCAGGATGAGGAGTAGGAGGAGTTCGGAACAGGAGGCAAACTGAAGCACCCTGCAATCCTCGGCGGTGGAAGATGCGCCCCAGAAATTGGAAAGGTGTATCTCACACGTACCGATACAGACTATGCCGCAATTTAATTCTTTTTACCCCAAAGGGTGTAGATTGAATAGCGGAATAGAAAATATGATATCAAAAGGTGTATCTATCTCACACGTACAGACCCAGACTAGGCCCCGATTACTATTTTTTGTACCCTAAAGGCAGGATGAGAAGTAGGAGGAGTTCGGAACACACAGGAGGCAAACTGAAGCACCCTGCAATCCTATCATAGATTGAATAGCGGAATAGAAAATATATGATATAAAATTGGTGATTTTTGAATAGCACATGTGAACACAGCAGTATCTTATGTTTTATGTCACGGTCAGCTCTGCAGCAGGCTATGAAGAGAAAAAAAAAGAAAATTCCCCTTTAAGTTTGTAATTTTTAAATAGATTAGTACAGACTATGCCACAATTTAATTTTTTTTAACCCAAAAGGGTGTATATTGAATAGTGGAATAGAAAAAAAGTGTATAAAATTGAAAATCCCTCAATAGCACATGTGAACACAGCAGTGTCTTATGTCACAGTCAGCTCAGAGTCAGCACTGCAGCAAACAGGCTATGAAGGGGGAAAAAAAATAAATAATCCCTTTTAACTTGTAGTAAAATATAGCTGATGAATGCTGCACACAACTGACTGATAAAAATAGATTTTTTTTTTCTCCCTCCTCCTCCTCCTCCTCCTCAGTGGGCTCAAGTGAGGGCAAAAAGATTGTTCACTGCACCACCCCCCACACAGCAAAATCGATGTAGACTGTCCCTGCCTAATCTCCACCCTGTCTCTAAAATGCTCAAAAAAATCGTTCACTGCACCACCCCCCACACAGCAAAATCGATGTAGACTGACCCTGCCTAATCTCCAGCCTGGCCCTAAAATGCTCTAATAACTTTCCCTGCCTGCACTCCGACCTGTCCCTGCATTCTTTTCGGACACAATTTTTCACAGAATCACTGTCTGTCCCTAATCAGCAGCCAGCACGTATGATGTGTGCTCTCTCCCTAATACTACAGCAGAATGACGCAGCGCGCTGGGTCTCGAACTTATGAAGACATGGTCACATGCTTCAGATGGCCAATCACAGCTACTAATACATTAGTAGGCATGGCTGGGATGGCTTAAGGCACACCAGTTAAACGTTTGTTGATTGGCTGTTGAAAGCCTACCATTAAAAGCGCGCCATTACATACAAAACAGGAAATAAAATGACCGAACACGGATTTTAAACCCGAACATACAGTAAAGTTTTCGGGTCCGTGTTCGGGTAACAAAAATCCAATTATTCGGTACGAACACTAATAATACAGTCCGTGTTCGCTCAACACTAAAAATGACATATTCACATAGCTGAACAAACATACACTGCTTAGCCAAAAAAAAAGTCACCACTTGGAATTAACTAAGCAACTAACTAAACTAAGCATGCAGTAATCATCCTATTGGATAGTTACTGCATGTGCCAAAAGAATGAGGTCAGCTGAATACCATATACTGAATGACCAGGTTATTCCATTAATGGGTTTTTTCTTCCCTGATGGCATGGGCATATTCCAAGATGACAATGCCAGGATTCATCGGGCTCAAATTGTGAAAGAGTGGTTCAAGGAGCATGAGACATAATTTTCACACATGGATTGGCCACCACAGAGTCCAGAATCTAACCCCATTGAGAATCTTTGGGATATGCGGGAGAAGGCTTTGCACAGTGGTCTGACTCTCCCATCATCAATAAAAGATCTTGGTGAAAAGTTAATGCAACACTGGACGGAAATAAATCTTGTGACATTGCAGAAGCTTATCGAAACAATGCCACAGCGAATGTGTGCCGTAATCAAAGCCAACGAAATATTAGAGTGTGTGACCTTTTTTTTGGGTGGCCACTTTTTTTTTGGCCAGGCAGTGTATATATGTATATAAAAAAAAAAAAAAAAAGTTCCGGTTTTAGCAAAAGTTCAAGAGATGCAGTTAAAGAAAAATACCTAATTTGTCCGGGTTCCCCTTCTTCACATGGCTTGTACACATTATATATATTCAGGTTGGAAATTTTGATCCTAGCATGGGCAATATTCATCTACAAAGAGAACATCACACATTTACAAACCAAGCAATAACATTAGATACAATGTCTAATTATTAGAGAGACACTGCCATCTTGCCGATTCCCAGTGACAAGTGTCTGCAGATAACTTTCCCTCCCTTTCCCACACCATGTAGCTTCTCTACACCGCTGGAGCTCTCGCAGGCCCCTGCCAGAAGGGATGCCCCTCTAAACAAGAATATAACTAAAAATGTGTTTATTTTATTAAAAATGTATCTTTGGAAGCAATATTTTACTTGCAAACATCTGTACAAGGTTTTACTTTGGAATATTGTATCAGATTTAAATGAATTTTGGAAGCGCAAGTGAACCACACAGCTTGCTAATTTAAGTAGGGTAGCCTACATCTAACCTCAGAATGACTTTGTGCCACACATTATTAAAATGTGTGACTGTCAGTGACAAAGTAAACCCACTCTGTAGTTATTTGTCGTATATTTCCTGTATATGGGATGCCCACAAATCCAGAAGTTCCCCCGAGACTCCCAAGGTCTAAATCCTGCCCTCGCTTACACACAGAGATAGGCTGTAAGGCCAAGGCTGTAAGGCCAGAGTAAAAGGTATGCCTTGGAAAGTATTGAAACCCATTTTTTTTTTTTTTGCAGATGCTGTCACTTTGCCCTGATTAAGACAAAGTAACAGTGAAAATCGTCTACATAAATAGCATAAGACACTCTGAAAGAACAAAAAATGTATATGTGTATGTGTTTAAAGGGAATTTATAGAGTTTAATTGGCTGTAAATAGCTGTAAATAGTGATGTTCAGCACTAAAAAAAACTTTAATTGTGTAGGTTAGGTTAATATTAAAAATTACATATAAAATGTCACATTTAAGGCCCCTTTCACATGATCGGACCGATCTGGCCCGCCTGTCCATTTTTCAGGTGGACCCAATCAGGCCACCCATTGTCCTTTATGGGGAGGCAGATGTCAGTGGACATGTGTCCGCTGACACCCATCTGGCATCTGATCCGACAAGATCTGCTGAAAACAGACGGATGGCGATAAGTTTGCCATCCGTCCAGCGGGACGGATCGCATGGGATCGGATGAAAACAGACAGGCTGCCCATTTTTATCTGATCTCCCCATATTGGAGAGCGGGACTGTGACCGGTCCGTCTCTGCACAGTGAGTGGAGACGGACCTGTCATCCGCCTGCTCAGTGGGGATCAACGGAGTGATCCCCGCTGAGCAAGCAGAGTCCATCCAAAGGGATTTGCCCCATGTGAAAGGGGCATAAATGACCAGCCCTCGAATGGAGGACCCTCCGTTTCATGTTTATCAAACTGTTCTTATTTTGCTGAAAGTTTCCTTACAAATATCACTTTCACATACAACTAATTTAGCCAGATAAGTAGTCCCTGCACCCCTCCCCCCCCCCCTTCCCTCCTCACTCCATCTTTGAACATTAGTGAGAGACAGTCTGAAAGCAAACAGTTTTTGCTCTACTCTCTCTGTACAATACCCATAATGTTCTATAACACAGTGCGACAGGTGTACTCTGCAATAAATGTTTAATTGTAAAAAATGTAAATAAATAGTGAAGCAAAGATAGAAAATATAAATTTAAAGCTAAAACAGTTTTTTTTTTTAGGGGAAGGGTTATCAATCCCACGAGGCTTCCCTCCTTCTAATCGTCCTTGTAACCAAAACAGAAATGCGTAAAAATCCTACGGCTGTGACAACTGTGATAAAGAGAGGATTTGACTCCCTTTGGAGAGTTTTACTTTTACTTTCTTTTGTGTCTACAGGACAAACATGAAAAAAAAAACCTAAAGAAGACTATACAGTATATTTACCAGACACTGCTACTCCAGTGATCTCCAAAAACTGTCTTAAAATGGGGTTTTAACCATTCCTTACTCTATCCTACATGGCTTTAGAAATAAACAATAAATAACAATTGACCCAAAGTCATTATAAGTTTCCTTTAAAACACTTAAATGTAAAGTTTTAGTTAGAATATGATTAGATATGATTATTAAACTCACAGTTAAAGTGGTTCTAAAGGCAGAAGGTTTTTTATATTAATGCATTCTATGCATTAGGATAGAAAACCTTCTGTGTGCAGCAGCCCCACCTAATACTTACCTGAGCCCCCTCTCGATCCAGGGATGTTACAGGAGAGTCTCAACTGTCCGGGAATCAACCTTTTAATTGGCTGAGACACAGCAGCAGGCCAGGCGCTTTTGGCTTCCACTGCTGTCAATCAAAGTGGACCAATGAGGAGAGAGAGAAGGCAGGGCAGAGCCACGTCTCTGTGCCTGAATGGGCACACCAGGCAGCGGCTCAGCTCGGGTGCCCCCATAGCAAGCTGTTTAGTGTACGGGCACTTGGCAGGAGCGAGGGGGCCAAAAGCGCTGGCGAGGGGCCCGAGAAGAGGAGGATCTAGGCTGCTCTGTGCAAAACCACTACACAGAGCAGGATAAGCATACCATGTTTTTTTATTTTTAAACAAAAAACAAGACCTAAATATCACTTTATATAAAAATATATACTTTAGAAAAGCAACAAATTAGTTTCAATCCCAAAACTAGCCAAAACTATCAGCTTATTTTGATGCCTAATGAGGCCATCATATTATGGTATGTGCTTGTTATCTCACCATTATACATCTGAAACTCTAAATCATAGTATTTCTCTATGTTCAAACAAATCAGAATCCCATAACTGCCCCTGGGCAAAGAACAATAAAAACTTAAAGTGCTGTTTGCCACTTGATAAAACCTTGTGAATGTATGAACTGAAGATAAAGTAGTGTAAGATTCTGGTACCTCTGGTACCCTTATTTTCTATTTTCTTTCGATATGCGTCCCACCTTTCTAATTAGGTGGTACGCATACACCTTTAAGACGGATGACGTCATCGCCGAGCGCCGCAGAGCGGCTATTTCAACCGCCGGCGTTCTCTCTCACGTTGTTCGTTCAACCTGCCTGTGTGTCCACATGCTTACAAGCTTGTCTTGCTGCCGGAACCTCCAGCTATTCTCTTTTACTTGGAACAGACCGGAACCTCGCTACTGATCCCTGTATCTCACTACTGGATCACTCCCTCACTACTGGACCCTTCTACTACTAACCTTACTAGTGATAAGTACCCCACAGGGGAATCCTCCATAACCTTACTTACACTATCTACCTCTGCACATTAAGGACTGTTACTATCTATGCATACTAATTCTATCATATGCACTGTTACATAGATTGCTAGCTCTTGAGTCTACTACCATCTATCCTTGCACTGGGTTAGTCTATCCTGTATTTGTCATCTGCTGTCCTTACCACCTGTTACCATACTCGATTACTAACCTATCTGCATTCTACCTAATACCATCTAATACTCTCCTGAACATTTCTATCAAGTGCTTACCATCTCTGTCACTGTTCACACCTGTCCCTTCAGCACATCATCTTCATACTATCATATACATCCTATCACTCCAGGAACATCTTATTGAGTGTGTATATCTGTATGCTGAAGCTGACAGGCCCACAGTGATGAGTCTGGAGAGTTGGATCTGGTTATTCAACACATCTCTACATGACTACTGAGTGGAGATTCTGCAGCTGCAAATCCAGCCTACTACAAAAACGCAGGAGCGTTACAGATTGAACGAACCTAAAAAATGGATTCAGCAGAATTACCCACTCAAGTGACACAATTAACACAACAAGTAAATGCATTAATACTTGCTCTTACTGAAGTAAAAGAAGAAAATCAGACTCTGACACAGCAGGTAACCCAGCTCTCACGGCTTACTGCTGCTCAACCCCCTGAACCTAAAATAAACCCTCCTCTAGTGTTTACAGGTGATCGGAAAAAATTTTGTGAATTCAAAAACGCATGTCAATTGTTTTTTTTGTTAAAACCTCGTACATACCCTACTGATCAAATTAAAGTCTGTACCGTTATCTCATACTTAACGGGTGATCCACGGGCCTGGGCAGACTCTCTCTTTGAGAAAA
This sequence comes from Pelophylax lessonae, assembly GCF_965119305.1. NCBI lineage: Eukaryota > Metazoa > Chordata > Amphibia > Anura > Ranidae > Pelophylax > Pelophylax lessonae. Next base: position 57,372,353 of record NC_138778.1, on the reverse strand, counting down.
ATGATCAGCTTCTCAACTCCTATTCTTTATTCCTAGCGGAACTCGCTAGTTTATATGATGACCCCAACAGGCAGAGTACTGCTGATATTCAATTGAGGGCTTTAAAACAAGGAAGGAGACCTGTAGAAGACTTTGTAGCTGAGTTCAAAAGATGGACCCTTGATTCAGGGTGGAATGATACATCTCTGCGAACTCAATTCAGACTCGGGTTGTCAGAAGCTGTTAAAGACGAGCTCGCCCGAGCGGATTTACCTGGCACCTTGGATGCCTTAATACAACTCAGTATCAACATCGACAGGCGACTGCGTGAAAGAAAGGCTGAGAAAATGGGAATGCCATTGTCTAGTCCTTCTCGGATTTCGGCCATTGACCCTACTAACATGGAGGTAGGAACCATACGCCCACCTTTATCAACTACTGAACGAGCCAGAAGAAGATCCAGAAACCTCTGCATGTACTGCGCATCCCCGGATCATTTGATAAGCGTCTGTCCCCTTGTCCGCAAAAAAGAGGGTGAGTGTTCACATGTCTTGCTAGGAGGATTAACGACTTCCTTTTCTAACCCCTATCTCTTTGTTCATTTGACATTGCAGTGGGACCAGACTAGGATTACCACCAAGGCTATGATCGACACCGGATCTTGTGGAAACTATATTGATACATGTCTTGTTTCCTTAAATAAAATACCTATTATTTCAAAACCTAAACCTGTTTCTGTTAGTTTCATTAACGGTATTCCACTATCTTCTGGTCCAATCACCAACCAGACACAAGCACTCCTTGTCACTGCTAACGAGTCTCATATGGAGACCACCACTTTTGATATACTATCTTCACCCCATTTTTCTATTATTTTGGGACTCCCCTGGTTGCACACACATCAACCAATCATAGATTGGAAAAGACGGACTTTGTCTTTCCCTTCTCACTATTGCGAGATTACGTGTAACCTCCCATCTTATGGAAAGATCCTGTCTGTGGTGTCAGATGAGATTGCACCACTATGCTATCAGGATCTGTCCGAAGTATTCCTTGAAAAAAATGCTCAAGTGTTGCCTCCCCATAGGGATTACAATTGCACTATCGATCTACTCCCCAACAGCAAATTGCCTTTCGGTCATGTTTATCCTCTTTCACAGGATGAACTTTCTCATCTCAAGGAATACTTGGATGAGAATTTGACAAAAGGGTTCATCAGACCCTCTACTTCTTCCACAGCTGCAGGACTTTTCTTTGTCCGCAATAAGGATTCAAGTCTTGGGCCTATTATCGATTATAGGCAATTAAATACGATTACAATAAAGGATCGCTATCCTCTACCGCTCATCCCTGAACTCATTGAACAAGTGCGTGGGGCTACTTACTTCTCTAAATTAGACCTGAAAGGGGCATACAACCTAATCCGAATCCGTGACGGAGATGAGTGGAAAACAGCATTTAGAACCAGATACGGATTATTCGAATATCTTGTGATGCCATTCGGGTTGTGTAATGCTCCCGCAGCTTTCCAAAGGTTCATAAACGACATCTTTAGAGACTTACTTGATGTCTGTGTTGTAGTATATCTGGACGATATACTTATCTATTCTCGATCTCTCTCTGAACATATAAAACATGTAAGACTTGTGTTATCCAGGTTACTCGCACACAATCTATACGTGAAATTAAAAAAATGCCTATTTCATAAAGAAGAAATATTATTCCTAGGATACATCATATCCAAAACCGGAATTAAGATGGATATGAGCAAGATATCCTGTATTCTGGACTGGCCTATACCAACAACTCGTAAGGCATTACAGCAATTCCTTGGGTTTTCAAACTTCTATAGAAAGTTCATCAAGAACTTTTCTGCCATTATGAGACCTCTCACACAACTGACAAGTATAAAGAAACCATTCAAGTGGTCAGAAGAAGCAAATCAAGCTTTCTGCTTGTTAAAAATCAAGCTTTACTTCTGCTCCCATACTACGCCATCCAGACCCATCCCTCCAATATATTCTGGAGGTAGATGCGTCAAATATGGCAGTAGGAGCAGTTCTCTCCCAACGACCAACAAATACTTCACCACTCCACCCAGTTTCTTTCTTTTAAAATCATTAAGCAGCCCAGAGGTGAATTACCCAGTGGGTGAAAAGGAGTTGCTTGCCATAAAACTGGCACTGGAGAATTGGCGACATCTACTTGAGGGTACCCGGTTACCAATACTCATATATACAGATCATAAAAACCTTCAATACCTCCAGACTAACAAAACTCTCTCCCACCGGCAGGTACGATGGTCATTATTCTTCCTAAGATTCAACTTCTTAGTGACCTACACGCCTGCAGACAAAAATAAAAAAGCGGATGCGCTATCACGATTAACCGAAGATAACTGCGCTGAAATCCCTTCTATTCCTATAATACCCTATGAACGTATTATTGGGGTTGTTCGTTCCCTGAAGGAAGAGATTTTGCACAGTATAGGATTGGATTCACCTTCACCACAACTAAGTACTGATGCAGAAGGCTTCCTCTATTACAACGACAAACTCTACATACCCCCTACTATGCGCACCAAGATCTTGGAGTTATCACATGATGTGCCCATGGCAGGACATATGGGTATGACGAAAACCCTTAATTTGCTTACCAGGCAGTTTTGGTGGCCTGATATGAAGACGTCTGTACAAAAATTTGTATCTTCATGTGACATCTGTGCAAGGTCCAAAATTGACACTACAAAACCATCTGGTCTACTCTGCAGTCTACCAATACCCCAGGTTCCATGGGAAGTTGTGTCCTTAGACTTTATAGTAGAACTACCACCCTCTAAAGAATTTAATACCATTCTCAGGGCCGATCCGAGGCGGGTGCGGGAGGTGCACTGCACCCAGGCGCCGCGTGAGGGGGGGCGCATGCCGCACATAACTTTAATCTCCCGCAAGTCGCGGGATTCTCACTGCAGCCACTACAATTATTTTTTTTTTTATAATTCCGGCACACAGGCGGAGTCAGGGCTCGAGTCCTGCAGGAGAAGCCAGAGAAGTTATGTTACTTCGTAGCTTTTGTGGGTGGTTTGATGTCCCACACGCTACAATCTCTGGCTGCTCTGTACGGCACCCAGCATCTGCCTCCCCCAGCCGCCCTTTACAGAGCAGAGTGAACCCGCCCCTCCTCCCTCGGCTCTGTCTGATCTGTATACAAACAGAGGAGCTTGGGAGGAGGAGATCGCTGTGGAGTGTCCATCTTCCGTGTGGATCTCAAGTCTGTGATTAGAGCAGACACACAGTCACACACACTATGCATAACTCCTGCGGGGGGGTCAGAGGCACTCAAGGAAGGAGAGTGAGGGAGGGAGACAAGCTAAAAGTTAATTCTTGCAGGGAATTAGGTGTGTGTGTGTGGGGAGGGTTCTAAGTTCTAACAGAATACCGTATGTCCTAGAGGGGCTTTGGAAGAAGAGACGACTTATGCTGGGGGTTGGATATGAAATCAGTCCACCCCCCCCCCCCCCCCCCACTCCCAGCACAAGTCATCTCTCCTTCCAAAGCCCCCCTAGGACATACAGTATCCTGTTAACCCCCCCCCACCCAAAATCAATGAGATGCTGGCTGCTAAACAGCTGATAGAGATGTAGGGCAATCGCCCATGTGCCCACATTAGTGCCCCCCTGCCAGGCAAGTCCAAGTCAGTGGAGCCAGGTAGGGTGCACTGATATAAAGGTTCCCCCATATATCAGGACCCACCCCTTCCTTAGTGCATTCCCTCTGCGGAAGGTGGTCTCTGGTGATCAGAGTCCCCCCTATATCAGAGTTATCGGCATTCCCCTTTACATTAGTCTGCAGGATTCCCCTTATAGTGCAAGGGGGAACTCTGTGGACGCTGACGTGAAGAGAAACTCTGATGTAAAGGGCAACGCTGAGGACCTTAAATAAGTGAGAACTCTGATGCAAAGGTGAACGCTATGGACTCTGATATAAGGTGGTCTCTGGTCACCAGAGCCCCTACCTTATATCAGAGTTCTCCTTTAGAGCATGATCTGCAGAATTCCCCGTCAGAGTTCAGTTGCACTGTAAGGGGAAATTATGCAGACTCTGATGTAAGGAGGGACTCCGTGCTGACTGGGTTACATTAATCGACCTTCGTGCACTGCCACCACAGAGCCCACACCACAGAGCCAGCACTGCCACCACAGAGCCCACACCACAGAGCCAGCACTGCCACCACAGAGCCCAGCGCCACAGAGCCAGCACTGCCACCACAGAGCCAGCACTGCCACCACAGAGCCCACACCACAGAGCCAGCACTGCCACCACAGAGCCCAGCGCCACAGAGCCAGCACTGCCACCACAGAGCCAGCACTGCCACCACAGAGCCAGCACTGCCACCACAGAGCCCACACCACAGAGCCAGCACTGCCACCACAGAGCCCACACCACAGAGCCCACACCACAGAGCCCACACCACAGAGCCAGCACTGCCACCACAGAGCCCACACCACAGAGCCAGCACTGCCACCACAGAGCCCACACCACAGAGCCAGCACTGACGCCACAGAGCCAGCACTGCCACCACAGAGCCCACACCACAGAGCCAGCACTGCCACCACAGAGCCCACAGAGCCAGCACTGCCACCACAGAGCCCACACCACAGAGCCAGCACTGCCACCACAGAGCCCACACCACAGAGCCAGCACTGCCACCACAGAGCCCAGCGCCACAGAGCCCGCACTGCCACCACAGAGCCCACACCACAGAGCCAGCACTGCCACCACAGAGCCCAGCGCCACAGAGCCAGCACTGCCACCACAGAGCCAGCACTGCCACCACAGTGCCCACACCACAGAGCCAGCACTGCCACCACAGAGCCCACATCACAGAGCCCACACCACAGAGCCAGCACTGCCACCACAGAGCCCACACCACAGAGCCAGCACTGCCACCACTGCCACCACAGAGCCCACACCACAGAGCCAGCACTGCCACCACAGAGCCCACACCACAGAGCCAGCACTGACGCCACAGAGCCAGCACTGCCACCACAGAGCCCACACCACAGAGCCAGCACTGCCACCACAGAGCCCACACCACAGAGCCAGCACTGACGCCACAGAGCCCACACCACAGAGCCAGCACTGCCACCACAGAGCCAGCACTGCCACCACAGAGCCCGCACCACAGAGCCAGCACTGCCACCACAGAGCCCAGCGCCACAGAGCCAGCACTGCCACCACAGAGCTCACACCACAGAGCCAGCACTGCCACCACAGAGCCCAGCGCCACAGAGCCAGCACTGCCACCACAGAGTCCACACCACAGAGCCAGCACTGCCACCACAGAGCCCGCACCACAGAGCCCAGCGCCACAGAGCCAGCACTGCCACCACAGAGCCCACACCACAGCCAGCACTGCCACTACAGAGCCCAGCGCCACAGAGCCCACAGAATACAGCACTGCCACTACAGAGCCCAGCACCACAGAGCACAGCACTGCCCCTACAGAGCCCAGGACCACAGAGGCCAGCACCACAGAGGCCAGCATCACAGAGGCCAGCACCACAGAGCCCGGCACCACAGAGGCCACAGAGCCCGGGAACCACAGAGCCAAGCACCACAGAGACCACAGAGCCCGGCACCACAGAGGCCAGCATACCACAGAGCCCAGCATACCACAGAGACTGGTACCACAGCCCAGCACACCACAGAGACCGGCACACCACAGAGGAGCCAGGAATCAGGACCAGCAGCCAAGAATCAACGACCAGCAGCCAGCCCCAAGGCCCCAGGACCAGAAGCCAGCCCCAAGGCCCCAGCAGCCAGACCCCAGGAGGACCAGCAGCCAGACCCCAGGACCAGCAACCGGAAAACAGACCAGCAGCTCAGCCCCAAAAACCAGGACCAGCAGCCGGGAATCAGGACCAGCAGCCAGGAATCAGGAGGACCAGCAGCCAGACCCCAGGACCAGCAGCAAAGCCCCAGAAGCCAGGACCCAGTCCCAGAAGCCAGGCCCCAGGACCAGCAGCCAGCCCCAGTACCCATTATTTAAGGTAAGTGAAGTCTTCTAGTCTTGGGCCTGGGCATCAAAGTGCTATTAATTAATATAATATGGTTTATTTTTCTATTGTTCAGTGACACTCTAATGTAGTTTCTCATGGGGGCTGGAGGGGACTCTTTCTATCAGAGACTCTCCAATAGGCACAGAGAGGGCCTCTGTAAGATAAACCCCCCTCCAGGTTCCATTAGACTCCGTTGTAGTCTGTAATGGGACCTGGTGGGGGGTCTTTCTAACATAGACTTTAAAATGCACACAGAGATGACCTCTGCTTGAGAGACCCCCCCTCCAGGTCCCATGATACAACCCCATTGTAGTCTCTAATGGGTCCTGGTAGGGGGGGGGGGTCTTTCTAACAGACAGTCTAACAGAGGCCCTCTCTGTGTTCCTTGGAGAGACCCCCCTCCAGGTCCCATTAGGAAAAGGGGAGGAGTTAGTAAGATGACCACGCCCACGTGGGGGCGCCATAAATATTTCTGCACCCAGGCGTCTGCTACCCTAGGATCGGCCCTGACCATTCTAGTGTCAGTGGACCACCTGACAAAGATGGCACATTTCATCGCTATCCGTAGACTACCTTCATCTAAACAAACAGCGGAGCTACTGATGAAACATGTGTTCAAGTTACACGGAATTCCAAAGACTCTTTTATCCGACCGTGGTTCACAGTTCATCTCCAAATTTTGGCAAGCTCTTTGTCAAATATTAAGGATTGAGCGAAAGCTCACCTCTCCCTACCACCCTCAGACCAACGGACAGACTGAAAGAGTCAACCAGTGTATAGAACAATATCTGCGTTGCTACACATCATACCTACAGGATGATTGGGTGGACGTTCTACCTCTGGCGGAATTTGCTTATAACAACGCAACCCACAGTACTACTAAGCAAAGTCCGTTCTACTTGAACTATGGGTTTCATCCAACACTTCTTCCACCACGCATCCTACCATCAAGTAACCCAGTAGCCTCAGACTATCTTACCCAAATAAAGGACTCTCTGGGTTTACTTAATACCACTATCTCACACGCCCATAGCCAACAAAAAAGGTACTACGACCTACGTAGAAGACCTTCTCCTCAGTATGCTATTGGGGACCTCGTTTGGCTATCGACAAGAAATTTAAGATTAAAGATCCCTAGCAAAAAGCTTGGACCTTTATTTCTGGGACCCTTCCCAATTAAGAAACTTATTGGAAAAGCTGCAGTACAGCTCACCTTACCAGCAGATCTCAAGATCCATCCCATCTTCCATGTGTCGCTACTGAAACCCCATGTTCCTAATCAAGGAATAAGGCCTACCATCTTGCCTCCACCTCCAGTACAAGTTGAAGGCAGAGAAGAATATGAGATTAAGGAGATTTTGGATTCTCGTATCCACAGAGGAAGACTCCAGTATCTCATAAGATGGAAGAACTATGGACCCCAAGACGACACCTGGTTGGATACCACTGATGTTCACGCACCTAGGCTTATACGAAGGTTTCACTCGAAATACCCGGAGAAACCAGTGCTATAGGCCTTCCGGAGCCTGCCTTAAGGGGGGGGGTACTGTAAGATTCTGGTACCTCTGGTACCCTTATTTTCTATTTTCTTTCGATATGCGTCCCACCTTTCTAATTAGGTGGTACGCATACACCTTTAAGACGGATGACGTCATCGCTGAGCGCCGCAGAGCGGCTATTTCAACCGCCGGCGTTCTCTCTCACGTTGTTCGTTCAACCTGCCTGTGTGTCCACATGCTTACAAGCTTGTCTTGCTGCCGGAACCTCCAGCTATTCTCTTTTACTTGGAACAGACCGGAACCTCGCTACTGATCCCTGTATCTCGCTACTGGATCACTCCTTCACTACTGGACCCTTCTACTACTAACCTTACTAGTGATAAGTACCCCACAGGGGAATCCTCCATAACCTTACTTACACTATCTACCTCTGCACATTAAGGACTGTTACTATCTATGCATACTAATTCTATCATATGCACTGTTACATAGATTGCTAGCTCTTGAGTCTACTACCATCTATCCTTGCACTGGGTTAGTCTATCCTGTATTTGTCATCTGCTGTCCTTACCACCTGTTACCATACTCGATTACTAACCTATCTGCATTCTACCTAATACCATCTAATACTCTCCTGAACATTTCTATCAAGTGCTTACCATCTCTGTCACTGTTCACACCTGTCCCTTCAGCACATCATCTTCATACTATCATATACATCCTATCACTCCAGGAACATCTTATTGAGTGTGTATATCTGTATGCTGAAGCTGACAGGCCCACAGTGATGAGTCTGGAGAGTTGGATCTGGTTATTCAACACATCTCTACATGACTACTGAGTGGAGATTCTGCAGCTGCAAATCCAGCCTACTACAAAAACGCAGGAGCGTTACAAGTAGCAGCTTTGCAAATCTGAACCATAGATACTTGATGATGCACTGCCCAAGAAGCACTCCCTTTAAGCCATAAGCTTGAACAATGACTTGACGAATCCACCTAGAGATAGTGGAAATAGTTGCGGCTTGGCCTTTCCTAGGCCCTTCTGGCAATACAAAAAAGGCATCAGTACTGCAGATTAATGCAGATGACTTCAAATAGACTTTAACTGCAGGAACCAAGTCTAGCGAATGCAACAATCTTTCCTCTGGAGTCTGAGGATTTGGAAAAAAAGGAAGGCAGAACTATATTCTGGTTTAGGTGAAAACCTGATACTACTTTAGGCAAAAAGGATGGATGAGGTCGAAAGACCACTTCATCCTGATGAAGGATCAAAAATGTCTCTCTACACGAAAGAGCCGCTAACTCTGAGACCCTCCTGGCCAAGGTTATAGCAACCAAAAAGACCAATTTCCTTATCAATAATACCAAGGGATTCTGCCTGATAGGTTCAAAGGTCTGCTTCTGCAGGGCCGAAAGTACAAGATTCAGATCCCAAGGACACAGAGGTGGCTTAATTGGCGGAACCATGCAAATCACACCTTGCATAAATGTCCGCACCAAAGAGTCAGTCGCTAAAGGTCTCTGGGGAAAAAAAAAACGACAAGGCTGAGACTTGACCTTTAATGGTCCCTAATGCCAATTTTAAGAGCACCCCTACCTGAAGAAAAGCAGGAATTCTACCAATGACATCCTTATGAGGATGCCATTTCTTGGATTCACATCAAGAGATAAAGGATTTCCAAACTCTATAATAGATTCTCCTAGAGACGGGTTTTCTGGCAATAATCAATGTAGACAAAACCGAGCCTGAGATCCCCCGATCCTTCAAGATTTTGGTTTCAATAGCCAGGCCATCAAATTCAGCGAGCATAATGCAGGATGGAATATGGGACCTTGGAAGAGCAGATCTGGACGACATGGAAGCAACCATGGCTCCCCCACGGCTAACCTCACAACCTCTACGAATCAAGGGCTACTGGGCCAAGCAGGAGCCACCAGGATCACCGGCTTCCCTTCCACCTGAATTCTGCTCAACAACCATGGCAGAAGTTGAATCAGAGGAAAAGCATACATCAGGCTGAATTGTGACCAAGGGGTCACTAATGCAGCTGTTCCGATAGCGATCAGGTCCATGGTTCTGAACACAAAATTCTCCAGCTTGTTGTTGAACCTGGATGCCAATAGATCTACGTCGGGAGAACCCCAATGTTGAGAGATCAGGTGAAACACCTGGGGATGCAAGGACCATTCCCCTGGACACAATTGCTGGCAACTTAGAAAGTCTGCCTGCCAATTGTCCACACCCGGGATGAATACTGCTGACAAACATGGAACATACCTCTCTGCCCATGTCAGTATGTGGTTCATATCTTATTGAACCAATTGGCTACTGGTGCCCCCCCCCATGGTTGATATAAGCCATCAGGGTCGCATTGTCGGACTGAATCCTGACAGGACAACCCCCGCAACCTGGTTGTCCAATGACACAGCGCCAAACAGGCTGCCCTGGTTTCCAAGATGTTGATGGGCAAGAGTCTCTCTACCCGAGACCAAGTTCCCTGGACAGAAAGACCCTCCAAGACAGCCCCCCTCAGCCAATCAGGCTGGCGTCTGTGGTACAATCTTCCAGGTTACTGGCAAAAAAGATTTTCCTTTGCTTAGGTTGATGAGAACCATCCACCAAGACAGACCCTGCCTGACCCCTGGAGCAAGAGACATAGGGGAATCCAACGCTTGGACCTACTTGTTCCAAGCAGAGAGAATATTGTTCTGAAACAGTCTGGAGTGGAATTGAGCATAAGGGACTGCCTCAAAAGAGGCCACCATTTTGCCCAATAGTATCATGCATAGTCGTATAGAGGGAAACTCCTTATGAACCGTACCAGACTTCCTAGAGCCACAAACTTTTGCCTGAACTGTGTCGAGGACCAGACCCAGATATTCCAAGACTGGAACAGGCTTTAAGGTCGATTTCTCTAAATTGATAATCCAACCCAAATCCTCTAGACACTGGATCATTACGGACACGTCTTGTGTTAGCCCGAAGCTTGAACAATTCTTTAACAGTAGGTCGTCCAGGTAACCCATGACAGACGCCTTGGGGGCTTAGAAAGGCTAACACCGAGGCCAAGATTTTTGTAAACACCCGGGAAGCTGTAGCCAGACCGAACGGTAAAGCTACAAACTGGAAATGGCACTGAAAAAATTGGTACATGGAGGTAAGCATCCTTGATATCTATGGAAGCCAGAAAATCTCCTCTTCCTAGAGAGGCTACCACATAGTGGATTGATTTCATGCGAAAAGACCAGTCAAATACTGGTTCAGAGCTTTGAGATCTAGAAGGGGTCTTACCTCGCCATTTGGTTTTGGCACTGTAAAGAGATTTGAGTAAATATCCATGAACCTTTCGCTAGTTGGAATCTCCACAATCACGCCCTGTACCCACAAATGTTCCGGGGGCCTGGAGCAAGGACTTCCTTTTTACTGGGCAAACAGGGACATTTGAACCCAGAAAGCGAGAAGGAGGAAACTCTCGGAACTCTACCATGTAAACCTGTGCCACTGTGGACAAGACCCACCTGTCCTGCACCACTTCTCCCCAAGTTTCTGAGAATTGTAGGAGTCTTCCCCCCACCCAAACGAGTGGGGGCGCCCCCTCATAAGGCGGTTTTGGAACCTGTGTTTTTTCTAACCTTGATTTTGAGGTCTTCTAACCCCTGATGGCTGAGGCCATCAGAACCACCTAGAAGCTGACATGTTAGGGGGTACCGTAACAGTTGGAGCTTTGAAAGATGGATGTTTAATCCCTCTTTTACTGGCAAAAATGTGCTTTTTCCACCTAAAATTTTCTGGATGTATTTATCCAGATTCTCACCAAAGAGACGTTCCCCATTTAAAGGAAAAGCTGTCAGTAGCTTCTTACAAGGTAATTCTGCTGACCGATTCTTAAAGCGGAGTTCCAGCCATTTACTCACCTGTCCAACGGTCCAGCGATGCGGCCGCCGGAAGCCTCGATCCTCTCCCTCGGCGCCGGCATCACTGCTGTGGGCACCCGGCTGTTACAGTTTGCGGCTTCACAGCCGGGTACCCACTGCGCATGCGTGAGTCGCGCTGCGCGCCGTGATTGGCCGGCAATCTTCTGGGACCTCTGACGTGTCCCAGAAGATTGCAGGGAGGGAGGGGGAGAGGAGAACTTCCGCTCAGGGCGCCGCGGCGCTCCGAGCCGAAGTGGGAGCGGGTACCTGTCATAACTAGGTACCCGCTCCCCCCCCCAAAAAATGACATGCCAAATGTGGCATGTCAGGGGGTCAGGACTCCCTAAAGCGGAAGTTCCACTTTTGGGTGGAACTCCGCTTTAAGCCATAGTATTATATGAATAGAGAAAGGAACAACTCATGAAAACTGTTGGATAGAATCCTTAAGGGCATCTACCGCAAAACACAAGGCGAGAGGAAGCTCCGCCAAATCTTCAGAAGATTCCCCCTGAATAGGCAGACTTCTAGTCACCCTTTTAAAGCGATCCTTTAAAGCGGAGTTCTGGCCTCAAATACCTTTTTTGACTCAAAATACCCCAATAATACTAATCCATCGCCCTTTACAGAACCGATATTCTCATACTTACAAGGTGTACGGTATTGGATTTTAAGCCCTGTACACACGTACCGATCGTCGACCAAACGATCGGCCGTCTTTTGTCCAGGGCTGTCGTGTCTGTTGAAAACTGCAAAAGACTGCACACGAATTTTGTCGGCCAACAACAGCCGACTGCAGAAGTGATGTCATGTGATGGTTAACTTTCCTTGTCTTTTTTCTTTTCTGAGCATGCCCAGTCTTGCAAATCTGCTGTCTGTCGGCCGAAATCTGTACTGACTGGCGAACAATCGGCCGTTCTGGTGTTGGCCAACAAAAATTTTAATGCCTGCATGACAGGTTCTCTTCGGCCGAAAATGCGCTGTCGGCTGTCGGAAGCATCATACTAACAAGCCTACAATCGGCCGAACGGTCGTCGGACGAATATTTACGGCCGACAATCGGAACGTGTGTACGGGCTTAAGTCAAAATCTTGTTTTTAAAAACGCTGTCTGGGCGTGGCCATCTTGGATGTGGGCATCTGAAGCCGCATGTAATCTGCTGTGTCCTTCTTCCTGATTCCAGGGAGTGTTCTGGGAGTTCTTCCTGATTCCAGCCTCCTAGGAGTGATGACAAACAGCTCCCAGGATGCAATGCAAAGGCAGAAGTGATGTCGGTGGCCGCGGCCACAGAGGGGGGAGAAGGAGGAAGTACAATAAAAAATGCCCTGAAAATAAGGTAAGGGACCCCCCAAAAAAATTGAAAATGCCCAATTGTTGATCAGCATAGCGAGCACTCCAGGAATCACTAAAGTTGCAAAATAGGCCGGAACTCCGCTTTAAGTATTAGCAAACACCTATAGCCGCTATAGCTGGTTGAACAGCAGAGCCAGCAACGGCAAAGTAAGCTTTAAGTAAGGATTACAATTTTTTATCTGCTGGATCCCTAAGGATCAAGGCAATTATGCATATATGCATGCAGTTCAAGGCAATTAAGCATATATGCTTTTATGACATGGAAGCATGCATTTATGGAAGCATGTAAGCATTTGTTTTATGCAAATATGTGTTAATGTAAATGTAAACAGGTGTTCCCGCAAACATGTGTACCAGTGCAAACATGCATCCATGCAATTAGCGTTTATGCAACATGCGTCTATGCAACCATGCGTTTATGCAACCTTGCGCTTTTGCAAACACGTGTCCAAGCATTTATGCAATATGAATTTATGCAAGCATGTAAGTAAGCATGAGTTTATGCAGGCATGTGCCCATGCAAGCAAGCAGGCATGTGTTTTATGCAAGCAAGTAAGCATGTGTTTTATGAAAGTATGCAGGCATTTTTTTTTTTTAGCAATTAGGCAGGCATGTAACATGTTTACTATGCTGCACCATCCCAACTGCACTTGGCCCCAACTGATTTTTCATGATACACCAAGCATATAGGCTCGAATACAGCCTTAATGCTGCTTTAAAACAGCCTAAAAATAAGTTCCTGCAGACCAAATGCATGCTATTCAGGAGTCATAACTCCTTAAAGTGCACTGATACCCGTACAGGGGTGTATCGACAGACAGTTGTACAAGCCCCCCGGATTAAGCAGTAAGTATGCAAAATATACCTTTATGCCTTGACTGGTCACCTAGCTCTCCCATAGAAATGTAGCCATATGCTGAAGTTATGACTCAGATGCCTTGCTGATCCTTCAGCCCACATGGTCCGCCAAAAATGGCTGTCCTCCTACTTCCTGTCTATACAGGAGTAGGCCATACTGAGTGAACATGCACCCTCTAATGGCTGGAAGAGACACTGCAGTCCAATACTCCTGAGAAGTACACAGGGCATTAACAGTACACTTCCCCCAGTGGCTACTGGGAGAAAGACCAGAACAACAGATCTCTCTTTTTTTTTTTTTTTTTAAAAAGAGAGGGAAAATTTTAATGGGATCCACACCCTTGGACCTGTAGAGCACCCAAACACCTTGGGATAATAAATAACCAGGGTTCCATTTATCAGGGTCATGTTTCAGCGCCCAAATGGGTCACATTACAGGCAAAACCTTGGGTCTTCTTAGCCGAGGCTTGGGTACCATCCTTTTAGCGCTTAGTCATTCTAATGGATCCGATCAGAACACCCCTAAGCTGGGACATTATTCTTAGGATTGAAGAGCTTTAAAAGCCATGATAACCACCTTCAAGACACTGGTGAAAAAACTGAGGTTCTTCCTATATGGGAGGGGTTATATGGGAGGAACTTCCCGTCTATTGGTTGGCGGTGTCCATTCACCTAAAGGTAACATATAACCCAGATTGTCATTATTACCTGCTCTGTGTCCTGTGATGTACGATAAAGAAAATAATACTTAGTGATCCTACGATGAAGTTCCTTTTTCGGGACACTTCCTGTTTTAGGATGACAGCACTCTTTCTATGTCTCCCAACTGTTGATCTTAGCTGTCACATGCATTCCCAATAGACACTAAAAGCTTCTGTGTCTGCGCACATTAGGCAGGCATGCCCCATTGTTCTCACCATCAGAAACCCCACCCAGGGAAATAGCATGCAGTCATAGCTGCAGTGTATGCAGACAGGAGGTATTTGAAAAGAAGATGCATAGGATCAGCAGAAATTAGATTTAACAAAGGATGAAAAAAGTCAGATAGATTTTGCATTTACTTTAAATCAAAGTGACTATGCAATGCATATCCTTTCAGACAACAAATAAAATATCATATCACTTTGATACAGATGAAATAATAAGTGTCATATATACTTACTGGTATAGGATATTATCCCTTGTTTAAGGGTTCATAACATGACTGTAATACTTACGGTTTGCATACACTGCTTATTCTTCCTATCCATAAAGTTACATGTTTTTTTCTTACAGCAGGCAGACTGCAGATCTGACCACAATCTAGAGCAATAACAAAGAGTCATATATAAGGTGGGGATGGGGTGCAATATAAATCCTGTTCCTCTGTCAGTAGAAGGACATTGAATAATACTTTGGCTCAAAACTTTAAAGTATAACTCCACATTTAGTGGATTTACACTCTCTGAGCCACAATGCACTCGTCACACCCCTGTACCCTCTCATTTGCACTGGAGAAACAAGGCTTGTTGGTAAAGCTTTTTTTTTTTTTAATATGTTTATTAGGTTTTCGTATAAAAGTAAGAAATGCTCAGAACATGAGCAGTATGCCAGCAAGGACAACAGGATAAAGAAATAGTCTTTACAGAGCAGAGCAATGAGAGATGAGCAGCATAACATGACAACATGGCTCAGAGCCTGTAAGCATTCGTATAGCAGCTAATACCATAGTATCTGGTCTAACGTACATAACTAACCAAGGATTCTACCCGGGAAACAGCCTAAGTAGCAGAAGCTGATATAAATTTTTGCCGGAGAGGGTAAGAAAGATTAACAAAGATATAAAGAAATGAATGTATCACAATACATAAAAACGATTGGAATATCCAGGGGGTACTGTGGATATAGGAGTTTGGCGTATTTTGGATCCTGAGTTTGCCTTATATATTGGTAAGGTCTGCATGTAGGTACCAGTCTGTATAGCGGAAAGGAGTCATGTGGAAAGAGATCTCTTCTGGAGAGAAGGAGTGCTACATGAAGTGGCGCCATCTGGCAATGAAACGTTTTAGGGATTTGGAGTGTTAGGTGATAGTGTTCAGTTTCTCCATGTACAAATACGTTTTGAAGTGCTTGTTTTACCGAGGCAATTTGAGGTGGGGAAGGGTGGATCAACGCTTGCATTATTACCCTATGAGCTGTCAAAAAACCAATATGGACCCATTGAGAGAGAGAGTGGACACTGACAAGGAGGCTAGCGAGTCGCAGCTGAAAAGGCATAGTAGAGGGTCCTTAGGAAGAGGTATTCGCTGGATCCTATCAATGTATTTCAGAACCTGGTCCCAGAAGTTGGAGATTGCTTGACAGTTACATAATCTGTGAAGAAGAGATGGTCGGCGGTAGTGCACCAGGGACACGTGGAGGGAGAGGGGTCCGCGTTTTTGTGGCAGAATGGGAAATATGCCCTATTGGCAGTTTTGAATTGGGTTTCTCGCCATGTCTCGCAGATCACCAGAGAGCAAACTTTTTGATAGCCTGCAAGAAACTTTTCCGAAACTTCCTGGTTGTCAAGGATCGAAATCCAGGGATTGAAGGGGGTAATGCTATATTTAGAAGACTGGTGGATAATGAGGTTGGAAAAGATCAATCAGGATATCAATGAATGAGCATTGGGCCAAAGCAGGATCTGAGGTAGCTTATTAGCTGGTAGTAGTGAAGCGCCTGTGACGGTGGGAGGAATCAGATCAGGAAAGGATCTTAAAATTCCTTGAGCTGGATCAAAAACATTAGATACAGTTGTTAAGCCAGAGGAAGACCATAGAGCGAAGGCCTTGTGGCCGATAGATGGTGTAGGGTAGGCCCAAGAGTTTCTGTACCTCTCTCCAGGTAATGACCGTGTCTCTAATTAAGAGGTTAGATCTTAGAGGCTGGGGAAGGGTGTGTAGCCTAGAATGAAGGATTGTCTGGAGATTGAGTGGGGACACAAGGGCGCCCTCCAGCATATAGTTAGAGTAGCAAGAGTTTTTAGATAGCCAATCAATACCTTGTCTGAATAGGCAGGAAATATTATAAAACCTAATATTGGGTAGGCCTGTTCCACTTTCACTCTTTGGGAGACAGAGTTTTTGAAGCCCAATTCGAAGTTTTCTACCGCACCAAATAAGCGCGAGCAGTGCAGTATGAATTTTTAGGACGTCAATGTATTTTAGTAGTAGAGGAAGAGTCTGTAATGGGTAGAGTAGTGTGGCAAACAAGACCATTTTAAAGAGATGATGTCTCCCAAATACTGAAAGAGGCAGGTCTGCCCATGCTTCCAGCTCCTGTACAATCTTGGCTATCACTGAGGGGGTAGTTCACACCATATAAAGAGGAGGGTTCCCTGAGGATACATATGCCCAAATTGGTAATATGATGCTTCTCCACAATGGGGATGCGTCAATCCAAGCTTGAGCCAGCTGTGGGTTGAGAGCCAGAATTTCGCTCTTATCAAAATGAATGCAGAGTCCCGAGCAAGCCCAGAAGGTCGCAAACAGATCTCGATGGAGCAAAATATCCGAAGAGGGGTTAGTTGAGAACAAAAGAATGTCGTCGCCAAATAGAGCCGAGAGAAAAACTTGGTTGCCTACTGTGACACCACTGACCCCTGACGAAGAATTGAGAATTCTGGAGAGTGGTTCTATAGCTATGTTGAAGAGGAGAGGGGAAAGAGGGAATCCTTGACGCATACCTTTAGTGAGTGGGATGTCTGGGGACATGAAATTAGGGGTTATGAGAGGGACAGTTGGGGCAGCATACATCTTTTTAATAAATTGCAATATGGGGCCAGACATGCCGAACACTCTCATGATCATGAACAGCCATGAGAAACTGATGTTATCAAAGGCCTTCTCGGCATCCAGCGAGATGATGGCTGTGTCATGGTCAGGGTGCACCCCGGCAAATTCAAGGGCTAAGAGGAATTTATGGGTGTTGAGGGTGGCCAAGCTCCCCGAGACAAAACCAGATTGGGCTTGATTGAGGATTAATGGAAGGAGATGTGCAAAACGGGACGCAATGATTTTGGAGAGAATTTTTTCATCGACATTGATTAGAAAGATGGGTCTGTAAGAACCAGAGAGAAGGGTAGCTTTCCTTTTTTTGGCAATGAGTTTGATGCTTGAGAGCCAGAGGGTAGGTACGAGCCCTCAGCCCACATTGCCTTATAGACATGACATAAGGTATCAGGGATGAACCCAGAAGTCAATTTGTAAAATTGCAGAAAAGCCATCTGGACCAGGGGCTATTCCGGTGGAGAGGGATTTGATAGTAGAGCGAATGTCCTCAAGGGAAATGGGGGCATTCAGTGTCTCTAGCTGGTCAGGAGACAGGGTAGGCAGTTGATTCCCGCAAGTAATTTATTTGCAGCTTCCAGGTCAATTTTGTCATCTGGGTAGAGGGACGTATAGTAATTAGTGAGGAGGGTGCTGATCTCAGAGGTCATACTAACAATATCTCTGTTGGGGGCACGCAGAGCTCCAATATGGGTCGGCTGGTGGTACCCTGAACATAGCTTTGCCAAGAGCATTCCAGCCTTATTGCCGTATCTATTAAAATAGAGGTTGGAGTATGACTGCTTGGTTAGCTCTTGCTGCGTGGACCAGTGGTCAAAGGCACGTTTAGCTGTTTACCAAGCCAGCGTATTGGCTGTGGTACGGTGTGCCATGTGCAGAGAGTCACTGGGCTTCAGGTATTGTAGGCTTTGTTTCTTGAATTGAGCAGTATATGAGATGATTCACCCTCTCAGAAAAGCTTTCACCGTTTCCCAGAACAGATTAGGGGTGGAGGAGGAATATGACTCAGGGAGCCAAATGATAGATTATTGCGCCTTGACCGGTTTTCTAGGTCATCTACTTTTTCCTGGAGTTCCTTTTGTATGGAGGAGAGCCTGGCTATGGCAGCAGATGTTGCGGCAGCGTCATCGTCCATGAAGGAGATCTGCTCCACTGCTTGATCAATTCTCTGGACTGGAACTGCATCTCTTTATGCAGGTGTTCTAGCCCTTTAAGGACCGCTTGATCCCCAGCCTCAGTGACCATGGGAGTGAGGAGGGTCACTACTGCTTGAGCAATACTGGCAGGGGAGGCAGGGTCCATCTGTGGGAGCGTGGGTGTAGCCTGAGATAGTGCGAGCGCCTGTGTAGCTGACAGTTCAGGAGAAGAAGCAGGCGCCATGTTTGCTGCAGTGTGTGCTGTGTCCCCTGTGAGCAGGGGGGGGGGAGCGGGGGCCACTTTTGGACCGTGGATCGCTCCACAAAGAGATTCATGGTAGTTCCCCAGGGTGGAGGGAAGTAGTGAGAGGGGTTACCTCAGGAGCTAGCAGGCTTGGTAGCAGGTTTAGGAGCGAGGTGGGAGCTGAAGTCTCCTAGCTCCTCTCCATGCGGTGCCGAAACTGGAAGTCTGTGGTGAAGCTTTTAATGAAGAGGCAGTACAGTCCTGAGCAGGCTGCACATTGGAGACTCATCAGCGGTGATAAAGGAGGGCATTGGAGCCCACTAACTGAAACTCCACTAAATTAGGTTTATTGTTGATAAATGTAAAATTTTGCACTTGGGGGCTAAGAATATGCATGCATCATACATACTAGCGAGAGTACAACAGGTGGAATCCATGGTGGATCATAAGTTTAATAATAGCGTGCAATGCCACGCTGCGGTTTCCAAAGCAAGCAAAGTCCTTTCTTGTGTTAGGAGAGCTTTGGACTCCAGAGAGAAAGAGCTATAATTTTCCCCTGTACAAATCATTAGTAAGACCTCATCTGGAATATGCAGTTCCGTTTTGGGCACCAGTTCTCAAAAAGTATATCGGGGAACTGGAAAAGGTGCAGAGAAGGGCAACCAAACTGATAAGAGGTATGGAGGAGCTCAGCTATGAGGAAAGCTTAAAGGGACTGGATTTATTCTTTCATGAGAAGAGGAGATTAGGGGGGGATATGATCAATATGTATAAATACATAAGGGGTCCAAGTAGTGAAATTGGTGTTGAGTTATTCACTTTAAGGTCATCACAGAGGACAAGG
The DNA here is from genome assembly GCF_965119305.1 of Pelophylax lessonae. NCBI lineage: Eukaryota > Metazoa > Chordata > Amphibia > Anura > Ranidae > Pelophylax > Pelophylax lessonae. Next base: position 57,352,659 of record NC_138778.1, on the reverse strand, counting down.
GGGCACTCTTTACGTCTAGAGGAAAAGAGATTTTGTCTCCAAATACGGAAAAGTTTCTTCACCATGAGAGCTTTGAAAATGTGGAATAGATTCCCTTCAGAGGTGGTTCTGGCCAGCTCACTAGATTGCTTTAAAAAAAGGCCTGTATTCTTTCCTAAGTGTACATAATATACAATATCTCACAAAAGCGAGTACACCCCTCACTTTTTTGTACAGCTTGTATAACAGTGTCAATTTGCTGTCCCCTCAAAATAACTCAACACACAGCCATTAATGTCTAAACTGCTGGCAACAAAAGTGAGTACACCCCTAAGTAAAAAATATGTCCAAATTGGGCCCAATTAGCCATTTTCTCTCCCTTGTGTCATCTGACTCGTTAGTGTAACAAGGTCTCAGGTGTGAATGGGGAGCAGGTGTGTTAAATTTGGTGTTATCGCTCTCACTCTCTCATACTGGCCACTGGAAGCTCAACATGGCACCTCATGGCATAGAACTCTCTAAGGATCTGAAAATAAGAATTGTTGCTCTACATAAAGATAGCCTAGGCTATAAGAAGATTGCCATGACCTGGAAACTGAGCTGCAGCTCGATGGCCAAGAACATACAGGGATTTAACAGGACAGGTTCCAATCAGAACAGGCCTCGCCATGGTCGACCAAAGAAGTTGAGTCCACATGCTCAACATCATATCCAGAGGTTGTCTATGGGAAATAGATGTGCTGCCAGCATTGCTGCAGAGGTGGAAGGGGTGGGGGGTCAGCCTGTCAGTGCTCAGACCATACTCCGCAGGGTGCACACTGCATCAAAGTGGTCTGCATGGCTGTCGTCCCAGAAGGAAGCCTCTTCTAAAGATGATGCACAAGAAAGCCCGCAAACAGTTTGCTGAAGACAAGCAGACTAAGGACATGGTTTCTGGAACCATGTCCTGTGGTCTGATGAGACCAAGTAAAACTTATTTGGTTCAGATGGTGTCAAGCATGTGTGGTGGCAACCAGATGAGGAGTACAAAGACAAGTGTGTCTTGCCTACAGTCAATCATGGAGATGGGAGTGTCATGGTCTGGGGCTGCATGAGTGCTGCCGGCAACTGGGGAGCTATAGTTCATTGAGGGAACCATGAATGCCAATGTGTACTGTGACATACTGAAGCAGAGCTTGATCCCCTCTGGGCCACAGGGCAGTATTCCAACATGAGAACGACCCCAAACACACCTCTAAGATGCCTTGCTAAAGAAGCTGAGTGTAAAGGTGATGGACTGGCTAAGCATGTCTGCAGGCCAGTGGAAGAGGACTCCAGTGGCAACCTGTGAAGCTCTGATGAACTAGATGCCCATGAGGGTTATGGCAGTGCTGGAAAATAATGGTGGCCACACAAATTATTGACACTTTTGGCCCAATTAGGACATTTTATTTAGGGTCGTACTCATTTTTGTTGCCAGTGGTTTAGACATTAATGGCTGTGTGTTGAGTTATTTTGAGGGGACAGCAAATTTACACTGTTATACAAGCTGTACACTCACTAATTTACATTGTAGCAAAGTTTTATTTCTTCAGTGTTGTCACATGAAAAGGTATAATATAATAAAATATCTACAAAAATGTGAGGGGTGCACTCACTTTTGTGAGATACTGTAACTGTGTACTAATATTTATAGGTAACGTAGATCCAGGGAATATCCGATGGCCTCTCAGGCCATCAGGAAGGATTTTTTCCCCTGCTGTAGCAAATTGGTTAATGCTTTGCTGGGGCTTTTCGTCTTCCTCTGGTTTAACTGTGGGTATAGGATTGTGTATATGGGATTGTATGGTTGTGTATATATATATATTTTTTTTTTTTTTATTGGTTGAGCTAGATGGACTTACCGTATGTCTTTTTTCAACCTGCCTAACTAACTATGTAAATGTGGAGTTATACTTTAATCATATAAGTAGCAGCATCCAGCATAAATTTAAATGTGCAAGGCAGTTATGTGCTACCCCTGACGGCCATGATGCCCTAGGTCGCAACCTATTTGGCCTAGTGAGAAATCATGACAATGCATGTGAACAAGATAAAGATTGTAAGAAATGTTTCACCTACTCTGTGCCAATCAGACCATGATAATATGCAAAGTACATCATAGAGTCATAGTTCATTCTATAACTAGTCAGTCCGTTTCCGATAGCAATGCCCTGTAAATGCAAATGCCAAAAAAAAAATGCTTTAGAAAACCATAGCTGGCTATAGAATAAAATTTTAAGGCATATTTTAATAATATAACTAAAGCAGATGTGTAATAATGATCATCATTATATCATGTTTTGTTAAAATAAAAAGTGAAATTTACCTTTTACCTGAGGGTACACTGGTTTATTATTTAAGTAATACCTTAAAATAATTAAAAAGCCATACTGTTTTGAAATGAAGAGCTGCTGGAATCATTAACAGCTAGCTCATGAACTATTTATGCAGCTAATTTGCAGCTCAGTAACTTTTTTTTAAAAATGATCTCACCAATGTCTACACTCTCACTCCTCCTCCTTGTAGACTGGGATGACTGTTTATACCATTCCCTACATGATTACAGCAGTGGGACAGTTCTTCCCCATTGGTGGGAATTGGAGTGGAGGTTTGCAGGGGAACTACAGTCTTCACCACTCTAACACACTTTAAAGTGTTACTAAACCCACAAATCAGTCTGTATGTGCAGTAAAGCATGCTTGTTATACTCACTGTGATACCCAAGGGGTTAATTCTCTGCATTGTGTAAAAATGATCCTCTCATTCTTCTACAGTCCCCAAACCATCTCCTGATAGAACAGAGCCTTGGGAGCAAGCTGCACATGCTCAATATTTTTTTATCTTGAGAGGGTGTATGTGATCAGCACAGGGCCAATCAACTGTCCAGACAGGGGTCCTGCAGCCTCATAGGACAATCAGAGGAGAATGAAAACTCCTTCTACAAGCTTTAATCAGACACTGATAAAAGGCACATGACTGCCATATACTGTACTGCTGATGAAAAAAGGTATTTAGCAGTTTATATTTACTAAAACTATTGCATTTACATGTTCTGTGTACTGAGGGAGAACAGATATAGTGAATGCAGTCTCCTGGGTTTAGTAACACTTTGATCTTTTGTGGAGCATTTTTGAAGCTCCACAAAAGATTGTCAAAACTTTGTGCATTGCAGCACTCAATGTCGCTCACATGGTCGCTTTAGCGCTGAATTACATCATGTCAAAATTGATTTGACGTGTTGTTTGCCAGGCTTTACTGCTCCCCAAATGCTTCCATTGATGTCAATGTAAATGCACTGCAAACAAGCCACAAATGCCCCTATGGCATTCACAGTTCGTTTGAAATGCATTTACAAAGCGTTAGTAGCCGAGATGATAAAAGCAAAAATCCATACAACAGAAAACCAACACAGAGTGGGGATCTTCACATGACACAAACACGTCAATGATGAGCCATTAACCACATAACGACCGCCCACCGCAAATATACTGCGGCAGGCAGCCGCTGCTGGGCAAAATGACGTAGGGGTACGTCACACGCTCCGCTGCCTGTGGGGGGCAAGCGGGCGCCGTCGGAGGCGCGCTACAGCCCCCGCTCGTTCCCTGGGGTGCTAGCATGAGTGACAGGCGGCTCCGATGTCCACCGGCCACTCGCGATCTCCCGCTGTAGAGGGAGAACGTCTGTCTTTCTCCCACACAGCCGCCTGTCATTCTCACTGATGTAAGGACAGAGGCTATGCAATCCTGCTATGTAGGATCGTATGTCTCTGTGGTTACATCACAAGCCACGCCCCCCCACAGTTAGAATCACGCCCCTAGGGACACACTTAACCCCTTGATGACCAATAAAGTTAACCCCTTCCCTGCCAGTGTCATTTTGACAGTAACAGTGCATATTTATAGCACTGATTACTGTAGCAATGTCACTGGTACTCCCAAAAGTGTCAAAAATGTCAGTCAGGGGTCAGATCTGTCCGCCGCAATGTCGCACTCCCGCAAAAAAAAAAAAATCGCAGATCGCCGCCATTACTAGTAAAAAAAAAAAAAAAAAATGACATAAATCTTTCCCGTAGTTAGTAAACGCAATAACTTTTGCGCAAACCAATCAAAATACGTTTTTTTTTACCAAACATATGTAGCAGAAATCAAATTGGCCTAAAATGTTAAAAAAAATTTGATTTTTACTTTTTTTTTTTTGAGAAATTCATATAAAAAAAATTTGAAAAATATTGTTATTTTTTCAAAATTGTCGCTCTTTTTTTGTTTATAGTGCAAAAAATAAAAATCGCATAGGTGATCAAATACCATCAAAAGAAAGCTCTGTTTGTGGGGAAAAAAAGGACATCAATTTTGTTTGGGTACAGCGTGGCACGACGGCGTAATTGTCTGTTAAAGTCACGCAGTGCCGAATCGCAAAATAGGGCCTGGTCTTTGAGCAGCCAAATCCTCCGGGGCTTAAGTGGTTAACACATCTTAACGAATAAGGTGCGTTAATGGACACTCAAATTTCTTTGCATGTCAAATTGAGTCCTAAAGGGTATCTATAGCCCAAAAATGTTGGGTTTTTATGGACAGGGTTAGGCCTCATTCACATCTGTGTACTACAGTGTATACCTGTATGAAGGCCATGTTTACCTGCATGGGGATGCACAGGTGTTCCGTGAATCCCCATGTAGGCAGTCCCATTCATGTAAATTGACACAGCCGCTGCTTCCAATTTGACTTTCATGCTGGTACGTGAACCTGAGCACTGTCTGCCTTTTGGGACCATGCACGCACACGTGTAAAATTCATGTCCAAACATTTGATGCATCCCAATTGATGTGAATTAGACTGTCTACACAGAGACGCAAGGAACACCTGTGCATTGCTGTGCGGGTAAACACAGCCATCACGTGTATGGTCATTGTAGTACACCAATGTGAATGAGGTCTTTTTTTTTTTTTTTTTTGGTCTTTACCCATATCTAGAGACTTCCCTTCCTGTACCAAAGACACAAGGAAGTGAGAGGAAAAATAGCTTCTTATTATTTAGATAGTTATAGAATTGTATATTTTAAATATAGATTGGATTTCCCTGGGGACTTTCAAATGCATAACTCGTACCTCCAGAAAGTTTTTTTTTTTTTCCATTTTCATTATTAGTTCCCGGAAAGTTTTGACAGCTGCATCACTTTTTATTTGGTAGAAAAATTTAAAGTTGAACCCTAGGCACAAAAACTTTAATTTACATAAATTCCTCAATCACCGCAGTCACAAAGGCTATAAATCTACTTTGTGTCTATTACATATTTTTACAAATCCAAACATTACCTTGTAAGAGCCGGTTCACATACAGGCGACCCGACTTGCCGGGGCGACTTGTGAAGTTGCGGTGCACAGCGCGCACCGCGACCTCGGAGCGACATGCACGGACTTCATATCATTGAAGTCAATGCAGGTCGCTCCAGGTTGCCCCAAAGTAGTACAGGACCCTTTTTCTAAGTCGGAGCGACTTGTGTCGCTCCTATTAGAACGGCTCCTGTGCTAATCTATGGCAGGCGACCCACGGCGACTTGTCGGTGACTTCTTTGCTGCACATAGCCTAGAGAGCAGAACTTTGGCAGGGGCCCCGTGGGTCCTCCTACTATAGACTGCATGCAGAAAAGTACAAGAGGAGGCAAGTAAAAGATCAGTCACCCTGCACAAGGAAAAAGAGCCCCACTGGCCAGTCTTTGTTACAGGAAACTCCTACACAGACGCAAAGGGGGGAAATGTAATAGAACTGGAGCAGCTGTGCATGGCAACCAATCAGCTTCGAACTTCAGTTTGTTTAGTTATAACTTGAAAATGAAAGGCAGAAGCTGATGGTTTGACATGCAAAACTGCTCCAGATTCTGGCTGCTCCAGTACAATTTTCTTGTTCAATTTCCTTGACTAGGGTAGCTCAGAGGTATCCATATGACTATGACATAACCCCATCCATATGACTACCACATAACCCCTTATAATCTCCACCCCCTCTTTTACCCCATTAAGACACAAGGTGAAGTTAAATGGCCTTCCGTCCTTTTATTAAACAACATAAATAATAAATAACAATAAAATAACAGTAACATAAAGCAAAGCTAGATGTCCCCAGCCGAAGAACACCGACTCGGGGACATTACCACTTGTCCCACAGACCTTATAGGTCTAAAACTACCTGGTCCCTCTCATTGCACCACAACCAACCAGAGAACGCCATACCAACGATGGTTCCCCACTTATATCACACCAACAGATTTTTAACCCCATCCAAGGGGTCCCAACAGCCATGTCCTTACCTACCCCTCCAACTGCTTACCCTATGTCAGGGAGGGAGGGCGGGACATTCATCCAATGGCTCCCCACTCCGACTGTTACTGTACCACCCCTTCCTTCAGTCTTTTCTTCTATGCTCCTCAGTGGCATCTTAAGAGCATTATAGGCCCCCGGGCAATGCAGGGTACTGTGACCCCGCCTACACAATCACCCACGAGAATAAAAATGCAAATCATCGATAAGGCAATATTTATTGGTACAGCAGTGCCAGGCTAATGACAGCTTCCAAGTTGGGCGGCTGGTTCCGGTGAACACACACATGGACGGGAGTCAGACTTGACTGTCCTGTGTGTGCTGGTTCCCGTGTAGGCAGACAGGCATTCCTGCAGTTGTGGGCTCCCCCTCCACGGGCCAAGTGGCCTGACAGCAGCGCAGGGCCAACAGGCGCTTGCCACCTGCTAAGTTTGGCGGCGGAATGCACACTGGAATCGGGAATAATGCTTGACTGGGGCTGGGCCCCCCCCCCCCGGCAAGTGGGGCCCCCGGGCAACTGCCCAGCATGCCCATTCTGTAAGATGGCCCTGATGCTCCTCCCCATCTTTCCATCTATTCAACCAATCACATAAGTAAGACTCCCACCTCTCTCTTTTGTACATTAACTCTCTGCTGTCTGGTTCCTGTTCCACCCTGTCATGCCAGCCCTATGCTTCATTCATTCCTCCTAGCTCCAGGCCTTCCTTTAGATTTACCTTCAACTATGTAGTGCAAGGGCCTGCCAGACTGCATACAAATTGAAAGTGTTTCGATTTCGCCTCATATTGTATGGTAAATCTAAAGGAAATTGAAAAAGAAGATTGTATAATGTATGGCCAGCCTTAGTAAACTCCCCTCAAAGTTTTTAATGGGTTACTGCACAGATTACAGAGGACATGTAGGAATACACCTGGCTATGGGGTAGCATAGATTTTAGCTGCAAAATTATATATTAGGTAAATAATTAATGATAGTGCTTGTTCAATAACATTTAAAATAAGATCTTATTTCATATTGATTAGTTTTTAAATGTAAAATGAATCTGCTAATTTAGAAACTTAAGCAATTAGGGGGAGAATGCATTTTTTACCTTTTTATTTAGCCATTTATTATTTTTTTTTTTATATAATTTTTTCAATTTAGGTTAATAAAACGATGGATTAAATGATTTTGTTTAGGTAAGTCAAAAGATGAAATTTTATTTTTTGCAATTCTGTTGGGAGATTTCTGCCCCAGAGATGCAACGGGAAGTAAGAGAAAATCTTCCAAAGTGAGAATTCCCCTTTTAACTTTAGTTCAAAAGGCCAGTATACTCAGGTCTTCTACATTTTCTAACCTACCTAATCAACTTTCCTGAAGCTGTTGACTAGTGGGTGTCTGCCTGCTTTCATAACAATACAGAAGAGGTTTTTTTTTTTGTCTGTTTGCCTATAACCGTTGACATAAGACTCTATCTGGCCATCATCCAATGTCTACGGGCTGTTACACAGATCATCTTGGATAAAGAGGCTCTAAATACTTTTCACTGAAGATTTTACCTTTAGGTTTATACTGTCATCATTGGACAGCTCTACTGCCAAACATGGTACATAAAATCCTCCATAACTTTCCCCCGCAATGTAAAAATCATTTCCACTGAACTCTGGAAAACGGCGGAAGAAATCCTTTAATGCCATGTGATTATCACAAGCAGTCTGGGAAAAAACAGACATGAGATAAAAATAAGGAGAGATCACAGATGAAAACAACAAAGAATAAATAATGCTCAAAACATGGAATATAGATTAGAGCAAATCCTTTATTTCCCCCAACATTATGGCAAAGAGAGAGATGTCATTATGGTGTCACTTCCTCCTCCCCTACAGAATCACACATCCCCTTATTAGATCACATTGATACAGTTCTCCTATGAACACAAAACATGTTGGGTCCTTTATGTGGCTGATTAAGTAGTTGCATGAGCTAAAGTGCAAATGCCAACTTGATTCTATTTAGGAAGTATTTTGTGAAAATATGGTGTTCAGTATGTGGGAAATAATGTAGGAAGATAAATTAGATATCATGACAGTGGGATTTCAGAGTATTCCAGGGAACTATTATAAATACAGTATTATATACAGTAAAAAGTGAGTACACCCCTCACATTTTTTTTTAAACCTTTTATTATATATTTTCATGTGACAACACTGAGGAAATGACACTTTGCTACAATGTAAAGTAGTGAGTGTACAGCTTGTATAACAGTGTAAGGAGGAGAAACTACCTGTCTCCTGGAATCTCCTCCATGCTCTTGAAAGTGTGCTGGGAGACAGAGCAAACCTTCTGGCAATGGCACGTATTGATGTGGACTGCTTGTGCAACCTCTATAGGGTCCAGGTATCGCCTAATGCTACCAGGCCCACATAAGCATTCCCCAATAACAATACATTTTAACCTTCTGCTAATACACCTGCATTGCACTGTGGGATATACCTTCTTCTGTAAAACCTGAAAGATGCTTGGATACATTCTGGCACTCCAGGGCCACTGAGAGGCACTTTGAAAATGTATACTCATTCTTCAGGATGGTGCCAGTAACACATGAAGTTAGCTTAAAAATGAATTTAAGGTATGGCATATTTTTTGATAGTTACATTGGTCCAGCTTGGAACAAAGTAACTTTGTATATACCATACCTGGCTGCAGTGCCAGGACCAGATCATCCAGTGCCAAGGGCAAAGATGCCAAAATGCGCCACCCCCCCCCTCCATTATGTGCAAGCTAATGATGAGGAGGGGGAGAGAGAGCACAGCCTGCACCTCCTTCTGTCTCTCTCTCCTTGAAGCTTTCAGCGCTGGGCTGACAGAAGTAATGATGCCGCTGTCACTACTTCTGTCAGCCTTATAGCAAAAGGAACGTGGGGCACCCCCATTTCCTACAATACATGCTGTACCCAGGGCAGCTTCCCCTTCTTCCCACCCCTTATCCTGGCCCTGCCTGGCTGATGCCTCTGGAAGCTGGAAATCACTAAAGTAGACTCAACAACTCCAGCAATATCCACTTGCTTTCAGGTCCTGTGTTGATCGGCTGGAAGGGGGTGGAAGGAAGTAGAAAAGCTCGGACACTACCTATAGGTTTTAGAGCATTGTTTGTTTAGGACAGCTCAGCATTGCGCATAGCAGACCGCATGGAACGCTGCTATAGGTATCTAAAATACTGACCTGTATGTTTAAAATTTATTTTGAGCTATTGAACTATTTACATACTTTTTACAACAGGAGGTAAGCATAAACTGGAAACATGTGGAAGAACCCTAGAGCTCAATTAGCTGGCTGGAAATAAGAATACATTATATTGTAATATGCAATATATATTTACTTAGCTGTAAAATATATTTATAGTGTATTAAACATAATAAATAAAGACCATGTGAACACTATTAGACCCTGTTCACATTGGGGCGACGCTACTTCCCGGGGCGACCTGTGAAGTCGCGGCGCACTGCTCGCACCGCGACCTCGGAGCGGCCGGCACGGACTTCATATCATTGAAGTCAATGCAGGTCGCTCCAGGTTGCCCCAAAGAAGCTCCGGACCCTTTTTCTAAGTCGGGGCGACTTGAGTCGCTCCTATTAGAACGGGTCCACAGCTGCTCTATGGCAGGCGACCTACGGCGACCTGTCAGGCGACCAGGTAGCCTGACAGGTCGCCCCAGTGTGAACGGAGTCTAACACCAAATTTGCTTTAAAAGTGAATAGAACATTTAAAAAATAGTTGCATAGTCCATTTCAAGTAGGGTGGTAGTAAAAAGTGTAAAGAAGATGATCCCTACGAAGAAAAGTGGGAACAGTGTTGGGTAATAATCTATGACAGTATGAAACTTGCACTACAGGAGACAGTAAGGAAATGTAAATAAATTATATAGAGATGAGAACAACACACCTTACCTGTGTATCATTTATTTTATAGCGTTTGTTATCGGAGTAGGAAAATCCAACCCCAGCTGGGGATTCCAGGTACAGCATATTTGCAATCTAAAGGTTTAAAAAAAAAAAGCTAAGTTGGGACAGGAGAAACTTCTAATGACATGATGACATGATGTTGAAGGATGCTTGAGAGAGGGTCACGAAAGAAAACTTTTGAAGACTAACACATGGCTCTGTACATGTAATATAATATAATATAATATAATATAATATAATATAATATGTAATATAAAGAAGCCCAAAAGCTTTTGCTGTGTCATGAATTTATGTTTATATGAAGCCCTGAATTATGCTTTAACAATGCCATATCATCCATGCTACCAAGGTAAGCTGCATCTACGCTTCCATCAGTCTAGATCAGGTATTCCCTGGCCATAATTTCTGTTCTTAAAATGTATCTATGCGTTGGGAGTGCTTTAATCTATGGAAATTTACTCTGGTTGCCCTACTGTAGGTATACTGACCCTTTGCTCTCACAGGATCTCTTGTTTCTTTTTGCATACTAGTATCTCAAGTATTTATTCTTTTATTTTTTCTTTTATGTGAAACTTTAAAATCTAATAAAAATGATATTAAAGAAAAGAAAAGAAGCCCAAAATAGGTGATTTTTATTTATAACTGGGGCTACCAAGAATACATGTTTTTTTAATGTAACTTTTTACTTTTTTTTTTCTTTTTTAATTCTTCATGCGTGAACCATTTAGGTCACATACATGCGAAGAACAGGACATCTTATAAGATGCTTGATAACTGTCCACCTAGAAATCTAGAGTACATAAACTTTAACAATTATTTAGGTGGTCATATTTTTGGCAGTGGAGTCAAAAGCATTAGGCCCCTTTCACACATGCTGTCCATTTCTCCGTTTTTCATCCATCCATTGACGGATGAAAAACGGACATCAATGTATCTCTATGTAAAAACGGATGACAACGGATGATCATCAGTTAACATCCGTTTTCATCCGCTTCCGTCAATGTCCGTTTTTTTGAACGTATGAATGCTCTATTTTTCATCCGTCAAAAAAAATGGAGCGGACGAAAAACGGATAAAAAACGGATGAAAAACGGATGACAACGGATGACAATGGATGAAAAACAGATAACTGATGAAAAACGGATGAAAAACGGATAACAACTGATGAAAAACGGATAACAACTGATGAAAAACGGATAACAACTGATGAAAAACGGATGACAACTGATGAAAAACGGATGAAAAACGGATAACAACTGATGAAAAACGGATGACAACTGATGAAAAACGGATGAAAAACGGATGGAAAACTGATACATTTTGACGTGACTGAACTGATGAACTGAACGGACCGTATGTGTGAAAGGGGCCTAAGTTATAATGCTATCCTTTTCCTCTAGTGCTTCCCCCACTTCCCTTTTTCTTTGCTCAATTTCCGTTTTGTTTTTAGAAACATGTCCCAAACGTCTTCCAATTCCTATACCTTTTCCTCTTTTTCGTCTCCTTATCAAACCCATTTAAGACAAAATTAAGGAAAAATGTGGAGGGCATCAGGATTCAAACCATGGTTGAAGACATGCGCCATATTTCTTCTACTTCCGAAACCTTCTGTTGATCTCTAGGCTCCCTATAGGATGTGCATTTTGGTTTGCATTTACATGCAACAATGATTTGTACTAGATTTGCCTATATGCATTGTAGACTATTCACTTAGCTTCGCCTGAGCTGGTTGTGCTTTATGACTGTGTTTTTCCACCTATGCCTTATCCTAAATAAACAATTATAAAATAAAACTTATCAATCTGGTCTTTTGATGATCAATATAAAAAGAAATTGGGGAGCAAGTATCTGTTCTACATCTGTGACAATCTTGCTGATTTGGATGTTCATCTTTTTTGCTTTAAATTAAGGACAGGTACAACAGATAACCATAAAATAAGAACAAGGAGGAACAGACTGTGTAGTAGATCAGGGGGGGTTACAGTTTCTTTTGGTTAAGGGTAGCTATGGGGAAAAGGGAGAGGAGAGCTGGGTTTGTGGCTGCTGGGGTATTGAAGAATAGGGACTGAAAGGCTGGGAGGAGGAAGGTGAGGGAAGCCTCAGAGGGTCAGGGGATTTTTGTACTTTTATACAGAAGATAAACTAAAAAAAAAAAAGTGTTTTTTACTTTAAAGTAGTTGTTAACATACAATGTTATAGTCACTTTCTAATACAGTTATAACTATGCAGGCATCTGCTTTTGCTTAGTTTCAGAAATTATCTTACCTTTTTTACAAGGTTAAAATTTTTTGTCATGTGACCATTAATATCTTCTTCTTCCGGATAGTGGGGGGTTACAGGACACTGTGCAGACATACAATGTGCCTGTATTCTATAGTCTGCTCAGCCTAGGGCAAAATGAGGGGGGACATGTTCAAGAGGCAGGATGTGCATGAGCAGGGGGCAAGGTTCAAGAGGCAGGCTGTGGTTGGGAGGAGGTATGTGCCAGAGCCAGGCCAGGGGGGGGGGGTTCTAGCTGAGCAAACTACCAAATATAGGCATGCTGTGTTTCTGCACAGTGCCCTGATTGGCCAGCCAAAGATGATAGCTGATCATGCAAAAAAAAGATCAGTTTTTGTGCTTTGTGTGGTCAGTTTAGAACAAGGAACAAATGTGACCAGCAGGATCATCCGGGTACTTCAGGTGGAAATAAAAAAATAATAGTGACTATGATTTATAAAACTTGCATATGTGAACACACACATAGTAGAAAAAAAACTGTATTTTTGTAAGAACTTACCATAAAATCCTTTTCTCTAAAGTTCATTGACAGACGCAGCTCCATATCTCATTACCATAGGGTTATGCTCCTCCAAGCAGGAATAGGCACTATGCAGGAAGAAAACTTTACCACGCCCATGGGAGTTGTCCCTGCAGGCATAACCCCACACACTCTGCTTCAGATTGCAGTGTTTAGAAGACGCAGTGTTTAGAAGACAAAAAAACCCATACACTCAAAAGTGTGCTGCGTCTGTTGATGAACTTCAGAGAAAAGGATTTTATGGTAAGTTCTTACAAAAATACAGTTTTCTCTATCATTCATCAACAGACGCAGCTCCATATCCTTATTACCATAGGGATGTCCCAAAGCAGTATTGTCATGAGGGGTGGAAGAACAACGCAAAGTAGAACGTAATTCCCCAAAGGCTAAACTTAGCCAACCAGGTAAAAAGAAGCTCAACCAGGAAAAAACCTGAGCTCACCCAGAAAAAACATACACCCTCAAAGAGAAAAAAGCAGCAGTCCGCAAAACCTTGTGGCCAAAAAGATGCAGCTGAAGATACTAACACATCTACGTTGTAGAACATTGTAAAAGTATGCACGGACAACCAAGTTGCCGCCTTGCAAACTTGTCTCACAGACGCTTGATGGCGAAAAGCCCAAGAGGCACTCAGCGCCCTACTAGAATGTGTCACAGGGAAAAGAGGAACCTGACCCTTCAGTGAATAAGCCTGAACCACCGTCTGCATGATCCATCTGGATATGGTCGCAACAGACACAGCCAATCCTTTACGAGGTCCCTCGGGAAGGACAAAAAGAGCATCTGATTTTCTAAAAGACTCAGTGGCCTCCAGGTAAACCCTGATCACCGAACCACATCCAAAGAATGCAAAGCAATTTCCTTAGAATGCTTAGGCTTGAAACAGAGTGAAGGCAACACAATGTCTTCATTGAAATGAAAACCAGAAACCACCTTAGGAAGAACAGACTAATTAGGTCGAAGTACCACTTTATACCTGTGGACCACCAGATAAGGTGAATGGCAAGACAAAGCCGCCATTTCAGATACTCAATTCAGATATTTCAGATGCAAGCAGGAGTGATAGCCACCAAAAAGGCAATCTTCTTAGACAACGAAAGCAGAGAAATCTCCTGAATGTTCTCAAAAGGAGGCTTTTGAAGAACAGATAATACCAAATTGAGATCCCACTGAGGTAGCAGGGACCGTCTCGGAGGAGCCACATGGTGTACTCCCTGAAGAAAAGTACGAATCAAGGTATGCGTGGCTAACGGGCGTTGGAAATATATAGCCAAAGCCGACACTTGGCCTTCTTAGTGCCGAACCGCTGTTCAACCCCTTTCTGTAGAAAGGCCAAAACCCTAGCAATGGAAAACAAGCAAGGGTGCACCTTCAGCGTTTCACACCATAAAATGTACGATTTCCACGTACGATGATATTTCTTCCTGGAAGTTGACTTCCTGGAAGTTGACTTCCTAGCCTTCAATAGCGTAAGAATCACAGAGTCAGAAAAACCTCTATCTCTCAACACCTGGCTTTCAACCGCCTTGTCGTTAAAGCCAGCGACTGTAAAGCAGGATAGAAGATCAGGCCTTGAGGCAGCAGATCTTCCCTGAGAGGAAGTCTCCAAGGAGCATCGGCGACCAACCTTACCAAGTCTGCGTACCAAGACTGGTGAGACCAGTCTGGGGCCACCAGAATGGCTGGAACTCTTACCACCTCTACCCTGCGTGGAAGCCTTGGCAGAAGTGTTAACGGAGGGAAGGCATAAATCAGCTGATACTGACCTCAAGGAACCACCAGTGCGTTTGTGGCGTCGGCCAGAGGGTCTCGAGACCTGGCTACAAACCTCTGCACCTTCTTATTGAGACAAGAAGCAAACAGATCGACCTTGGGCATCCCCCACCGAACACACAGGGGATGAAACACATCCGGGGTTTAGGGACCACTCCCCTTGGTCCAACACCTGACGACTCAGGTAATCTGCTTGCCAGTTTTCCACACCTGGGATGTGCACCGCAGAAAGAGCTGGAAAAAACTGTTCCGCACAGGCCAGAATCTCGTCCACCTCCTTGGCCACCAAGACAGTCTTGGTGCCCCCCTGGTGATCGATGTAAGCCACAGCCATGGCACTGTCCGATTGAATCCGAACCAGACAATCTTGCAGACGAGTCGTCCATTGTCGCAGACAAAGCTTTATCGTTCTGAGCTCCAAAACATTTATCGACAGTTTGGACTCCTCTGCTGTCCAGGTTCCCTGGGCACAGAGCTTCCCCAGCACCCTGCCCCAGCCTGGCTTCCGTGGCTACCACTGTCCAAAACAATGGGAGGAAGGACTTGCTCTGGCATAGTGCTGGTGACTGAAGCCACCACAACAGAGCAGACTGTGTTGTGGCTCAACCGAATCACAGTGACCAAGAACTTTGGATCTTTGTTCCAATTGACAAGAATCTCCTTTGGCAAAGGTCTCCTTTCGCATGCAGGTTCTCAGAGAGGGTAGATCGGTTCCCAACAGCAAATGAATCGCCTCCTGCAATTTTTCAGCTTGCTCGGGGGAAGAAAGACCCTCGCCAAGGCAGAGTCCAGAGTCAGGCTACCACGATACAAGGTGGGCGCCACTCCAAAACAGATCACCTCCCACCCGGGATGGGGGTGCTTTCAGCCAGGGGGGTATGCCGTGACTCAGGGCGTTCCGGGTCGATCGCGTCCCCACAAGATGTTTCACTCGCCGGCTTGTCCCCATCCAGCGGGGCACTGTCATGGCAAGGTCTAGTTGTGAACTATAACCTGCTCACGCTCCTTGGCAAGGCTGGGAGACCTTATGGATCTAGATTACTTGATTGCTTGTAGTTCTCCAAGAACTAACTAGTGAAAATAAAAAATCACAAAATAATAAAAATTCCCTATTTACAGCTAAGACCGAAGTCCCAGCAGGGAGCTAGGCCCTATTCCTAAAACTAGGTAGAAACAAACTGCAATCTGAAGCAGAGTGTGTGGGCTTATGCCTGCAGGGAAAGCCCCCATGGGCGTGGTAAAGTTTTTTCCTGCCTAGTGCCTATTCCTGCTTGGAGGAGCATAACCCTATGGTAATGAAGATATGGAGCTGCATCTGTCGATGAACGATAGAGAAATAAATATTAAGGGTACCACGCAATTTAATTATTCATTTCTATTTTTCAAGAATTAGTTAGTACCCAAAGAGTCCCTCTAAATGATGCTAGATTGATTCCAATGTTGGGAGTTTAGGTACCACAATACAAAAATCTCCAAAAAAATGAAAGGTTTGTTCTGAAGAAATATGTACTCCAACTTAATTTAATCACATTTTGCGGCAACCTGGACAAACGTTTCAACTGGATCCACGCAAGCCAAGCTATTACATTATGATTATTCCAAGCGCCATGACCTCATAGGTACTTTGTGTATAGATGTATTAAACTGATGGTTACAAAGCTGATTTAATTTGACCAATTGTAGTTCACAGCTGATTTGCAACTCCAAATAAAGTATGCAATTACTACCTTATTCCAGGAATGTGGATTGCTCTTCAGTGTGTGGGCATCTTCTTGAACCTAGTATGAGGAAGCCATGAAAAAGAAAAAAAAATTTCAATATTTTTACAGAGTAATCAGACAGGAATAGTGTTTTTAAGATTATATTAGTTATGTTTCCCGATTCTGATCTCCCTGGCACAAGGGCCTTTGTACACACGCGTTATTTATCTGTGTTTGGCATGCATTTGAGATGCATATCAAAGCAAGGTCAGTAGTGTAGCACCTCCCTAGAAAGGTGCTAGGATTAGGTAAATTTAGTTCCGGCTCACTGTACCCAGTGGAGCTGTTTGTTGTTAGGCACACTTAGTTTGGATCATTGTAACCAGGCTGTGTTGATTGTTTTGATCTGTTCTATTTTTCAGTACATTAATTGCAGAATTGACTGCTTTCACTGATTAGTCCAGAAAGCTCTGGAAATCAGTGTGCAGGAAGAATCTAATCGGCAACCAAATATTGGCCAATCCCTGGGGAGGGTCACCCAGATGGCAGCTGGAATGCCTGTAAAAACTACTCTGAAAGAGCAGAGGGGTATTTTTCTTAAAAAGAGATCACAGTCCAAATAGGGTGCTTGCACCTTTAGGCCACGTGCCGGCAGGGTCCTGATGCCTTAGGTGGGAGCTGCAGAAAGCTGACTGAGGGACTGTCATCTGAGGATCTAGTCTGGTATCACAGGGAGAAAGTGTTGCAAGGATATTGTGGATGACAGTTTGGAGCCTGCATTTGACCTGCTTTGCATTGCATTATGTGTCTGTGAATTGTGCTATTAGAAATGTGTTTGCAATGTAGACAAAGCTGGTCAATGGAGTCTCTTGCACTTTAATACATACCTTTGAGATGCACTGTGTTGGAATGTAAAAAAAAAAAGCCAGTGTTTGACAGTGACACCGGTCAGTACAGTATTTAATTTTTTGATTTCTCCCAACACAGTCACAGGTGAAATAATGAAAATTGTATTAATTAGGACATTTGTGTGCCTGACAAATGCTTGCTAAACTGTGAATTGCTGGTGGGTCCTTAGGACACAGAATAAGAAACAACAGACACACCAGGAAAGGGCCATGTCCTTTTAGGAAACCAGCTAGGGAACTGCAACCAGGCCCTCCATTTAGCCACAGGACTACTGGACTAGAGCTGGGATCTTGTTGGGACTCCACAAACCTACCAAGACAAAATTGTACAGATCAGAATGAGAGAGTAGCTTAGGTGCAGGTATGTAGGGAAGTGGATGCCTAACATAGGGTTACTCACCAATAATGTAAATATTTGCCCCCTGGTACATTCAGGTACCCAGAGTACTGCTGAAAAGATGGCTGCTCCTCCAGGCCAGGCAAGCGGGAGATCCGATCTTTCTGGGGAGCGGCTTCTATAGAAAGTGCCACCAGGACCACAGAGTAAAATAGAAGGACCATCTGAAATATTCAGAACCAGAATACTGATTTTTAGACAATGGATAAAACATAGCTCCCAACTATCTCTCATTTGGAGGGACTGTCCCTCTTTTAAAACCTTATTGCTCTGTCCCTTTTGCAGCCTCAGCTGTCTCTTTTGCAGCCTCAGCTGTCCCCCTTTTTGACCTGATGTGTACATCTCTATATAAAATGTACTATTTTACTACCAAAAGAGTTATGCTACACTAAACATTTTATCCAACATATTACTGCATTTTTATTTTGAAAAGCCAATATAAAGGAAAAATAGAGATTGGAAAAAGCACTGGTGTGGTTAAACCAATAATTTTCTGCATATTAGATTGTGTCCTTTGCCTACATACTGTGTGCAAAAGTGTCCCTCTTTTTACCATTTCAGAAAGATAAGGCACTGTCCCTTTAAATGAAATAATAGGTAAAATGTACGAACACCAAAAAGTGCATTCCATGCCATAAATGATACTTCAGATTTTTCATGACACCCTGTGAGTTCTACCACCATAAATAGCATCAGTTGCTTACCATACATACAGACCCAATGTAATAAGAGGTCTAAAGCAGTCAATGTGTGTTAGAAAGTCTTCAGAATGACCATATATAGCACTATGAATAAAAGCAATAAAACAGCACTTGATCTTACAAAAAATATAACGATCATAAAATTATACAGTAAAGTGTTCATGTGCAGAAATATATAACTTCAATAAAGTGCTGAAAAAATAGAATTTTTGTAAGAACTTGCCGTAAAATTATTTTCTCTGAGTCCTCTGACAGACGCAGCCACTTCATAGTTTCCTCACAAATGGGTAATGTGCCCTCTACAGGAGTAGGCTAGGCAGTGAAACTTCATAGGAAAACTTTTCACTAGACACACCATTAGGGGTTGTCCCTTCAGACATTACACCAGACACATCATGCTCACTAATAAGTTTTGTAGCAAGCAGTGAAGGAAAACACAACTGTGACAGTATTCACCGTCACTGGAATTTGCCTTCATATTTGCCAGCAATATCTCCATATAGAAATATTAAGATTTATTCCCATTTGCCATGAAATCTGTAATTCCTAAATGCTGTGTATATTACATATCTTTCAATGTCAGAAAGGTTTTCCTTTAGTTTGTGTATTGGGAGGGAATGTGGATTGCCCTGTCTCATTGTTAAGTGCTAATGACCTCCCATTGTTCTGTCTGTCTGCCTTAAGAGAACGTATTATGGGATGTATAAAGATATGTGGATTGGATGCTAAGGGGGAGGGGGGATTGTCCCACATTGTATATTTTGTACACTGTATGAGAGTGTAAAACTCTGTTCCTATTGGATGGTGGCTATCACGTCTTCAACAAGGTCCATCTGGGTGGTAACCTTGTGGGTGAAAACTGTATATAAGTCTTGTTCAATAAAGTTGTTCTAGAGTTCCTTCACCCTCAATCTAGAGTTCTGTCTCTTATTGGGGGAATCTGCTGCAAGGGATTGCTATGGTCTTCCATACTCCCTTAGATAATCACTAAGCTCTTGTAAGAGCTTGTATAAGAGCTTGTTCTACTGCACTCTCTGGGGAAAGAGAGGTTCCCCCACAGGAACCTGGAGCCTTGTCGGCGGTCCAGGGTGGGTAGGAGACTGCAAGACCCTAACCAAGCTGCGGCGGTTCGTGGGGTCTGAAGTGGTTACGGTGTCTGGTGGAGTGCTTGGAGCCCCTCGGGAAGCACTAGGAGCATCTGTCAACGGAGGTACCCAGTCAGGGGTGCCCTGTTCCGTTACAACAACCAAACCCAAAATAGAGGGACAGGGGCTGCGTCTGTCAGAGGACTCAGAGAAAAGAATTTTACGGTAAGTGCTTACAAAAATTCTATTTTCTCTTATGTCCTCTGACAGATGCAGCCACTTCAAAGTTTCCTCACAAATGGGACGTCCCATAGCAGTGTAGGCATGAGGGGTGGGAAAAAACGCAACCAACAAAAAAACAACGGCAACGATTCATCCAGGCCAGTAAAAAACTTAGCCAACAGGAGCTCAACCAACAGGAGCTAACCCCAAAACAAAAATTCACCCCATGAAGAGAAAACCAAGTCTCTTTAGCAAATAGCAGCCTGCAAAACCTTGTGGCCAAAGGAAGCATCCGAGGATGCCATCAAATCAATCTTGTAGAATTTTGTAAAAGTGTGTACAGACGACCAGGTCGCCGCTGTACACACCTGAGCCACAGAAGCCTGATGGCAGAAAGCCCAAGAGGCACTCATAGCTCTAGTAGAATGTGCCCTCACAGGGAAAGGAGGCACCTGACCCTTTAGTGAATAGGCCTGAACAATAGTCTGTCTGATCCATTTGGAAATGGTTGCAGCGGACACAGCCGAACCCTTACGGGGTCCCTCAGGAAGGACAAACAGGGAATCAGACTTCCAAAAAGATTCCGTGGCCAACAGGTAAACCCTGACCACCCGGACCACATCCAGCAAATGCAAAGCAAATTCCTTGGGATGCTTGAGTTTCGCACAAAGCGAAGGCAAAATGATATCCTCATTGAGGTGGAAGGCAGACACCACCTTAGGGAGTAAGGATTAGTTGGGCCGCAGAACAACCTTATCCCAATGAACTACCAGATAAGGTGAACGGCAGGACAGAGCCGCCAATTCAGACACTCTGCGAGCAGAGGTTATAGCCACCAGAAAAGCAACTTTCTGGGACAACACAGGCAAAGAGACTTCTCTGATATTTTCAAAGGGAGGCCATTGCAAAACAGACAAAACCAAATTCAGATCCCACGGAGGCAAAGGGGACCTCCTTGGAGGAGCCAGATGATGCACCCCTTGAACAAAGGTGCGAATCGGGGAATTAGTTGCCAAGGGACGCTGGAAGTAAATGGCCAAGGCCGACACCTGACCTTTAATCGTGCCCAACGCCAAACGTTGGACCACACCCTTCTGCAAGAAGGCCAAGACCCTCGCCACCAAAAAGGAGCGAGGATGCAACCCCTGCGACTCACACCAGGCAATGTACGTCTTCCAGGTATGATGATAAATCTTTCTGGTGGTAGCCTTCTGAGCTCTCAGCAAGGTAGGAATCGCAGCTTCAGAGAGACCCCTGTCTCTCAACACCTGGCCTTCAACAGCCAAGCCGTTAAAGCCAGAGACCGTAAACCAGGATGGAAAATCGGCCCTTGAGACAGCAGATCTTCCCTCAGAGGCAGCCGCCAGGGAGGCTCAATGACCATCTTGAAGAGGTCTGCGTACCAAAGACTGGCGAGGCCAGTCTGGGGCCACCAGAATTACCTGCACCTTTCTGTTCAGACGAGACACGAACAGATCCACATCCGGTGTCCCCCCTGGGCACACAGAAGACGAAACACCTCCGGATGCAGGTACCATTCCCCCTGATCCAAGGACTGAAGACTTAGGTAGTCCATCTGCCAGTTCTCCACTCCCGGAATGTAAAGTGGAGAGAGCTGGAACATGCGCCTCGACCCAAGTCAGGATCTCGGCCACCCGGGCACTCCTGGTACCCCTTGGTGATTGATGTAAGCCACAGCCGTGGCATTGTCGGTTTGAACCCGAACCGGGTGACCGTGCAACCGAGGCGCCCAATGGAACAGGCAGAGCTTGATCGCCCTGGACTCCAGGACATTTATCGGCAAGGAAGAGTCCTCCGTCGACCACGTTCCTTGGTCACAAAGAGTGTCCAGTACTCCACCCCAGCCCATGAGGCTGGCATCCATGTTGATCACCGTCCACAACAGCGGCAGAAAAGATTTGACCTGGCTAAGAGCGGGCGACAGAAGCCACCACGAAAGCCCTGACCTCATGAGACGGCTCAAACAAATCATCCGGTTCAAGGACCATGGGTCCTTGTTCCATTTGACAAAAATCTCTGCTTGTAGAGTCCTTGTGTGAAACTGGGCAAACGGGATTGCCTCGAAGGCCAACACCATCAGCCCCAGGGACCTCATGCATGTCCGCAGGGAGGAGAGATAGTTGTCCCTGAGGGACCTGATCTCACCCTCAGGGACAACTGAGGGCGAGAAGATATCACACTGCCCCCTTGAGATCCATTAAACGATCTGGGGACAGTTGGAGATTTGATGGAAAGAACCTGTCTGCTGGGTGAGACCGAAACTCGATCTTGTACCCTGTATGAATCAGTTTGTGAACCCATTTGTCTTGAATCAGAGACGTCCAGGGTTCCTGAAAATAATGCAGATGTCCCCCCCACCCCTGAACCAGGTGAGGACGTCCCTTCATGTGGAGAAAGACTTGGCTGTAGCACCGGACTGACCCGCCTTGGGCTTACCTGACCAAGCCTTCTTGGTACTGCCGGAGGCTTTGAACAGTTTATCTTTCTCCTGTGCCCCTGAGGCACGAAAAAGCCCCCTTGGAGGGGCCCCACTTACCTCGGGGTGCCTTACCCTTCGCGGACTAGGGGAGAAGAGTACTCTTACCCCCAATGAGACAACTGATCATCTCATCCACGGAGTCACCAAAAAGGCGTTCCCCCAAAAAGGGGAGATCAGCCACGGTTTTCTTGGAAGCTTGGTCCACCGACCAGCTCTTCAGCCATACCATGCGGCGCAAGGCAATCCCCACCGCAGACAATCTTGCGACCAGTGGAGCCTCGTCCAGAGCCGTGTCACATAGATACACCATGGCCTGGGCCATTTGATCCGTGAGCTCAATGAGAGTCGGGGGAACCGACTCCACCAGCAGGTTGCTCTTAAGCACCTTAATCCATTCCATGACCGTCTGAGAAACCAACACGGAGGCGAACACAGGCTTGAGAAGTGAGCCCGCCACCAAGTGCAGGTGCCGGGAAAGGCATTCCATGCGCCTGTCCTCTGGGTCCTTTAACACCGGGGAGTCCTCCACGGGCACCACTGTGGATTTATTCAACCGTGAAACACTTTGGTCCACCTTAGGTTACACCATCCAGAAATTGGAAACTGAGACTGCAAAGGGATAATGGCGCTGGAAACGCTTGGGCCACGGCAGCACGTGCTTAATGCACCGCCATTGCTTGTTCGCAATTTTGTGAAACTCCTCGGGGCAGGGGAAAACCTGGCCCGACTTCTGGGCTTTGCAGGAGCCGAAGACAACCCACTTTCCTGACTGTGTGGGCTCATCATCGATTTGCAAAGTCTCCCTGACTGAGCGGACCAGTGCTTCCACCAGAGCGCGTTCCCGCGCTGTAGCGGAGGAGGACTTATCCTCCTCACAGTCCGAGTGTGAGGACAGGGACCCCTCAGGGAGGGCAGTGTTCGTGGCAACCACATCAGGCTCAGAATCAGAAGACTGAGAGGGCATCTGCTTTTTTGAACAGCAACTTGTGACATAACAAGATCTACTTTGGACCCAAAGTTTCTATGGCTGCAGACAGAGAGGCTAGGGAAGGCAATGCGGATGACCCAGATGCACAAACAAGATCAGTAGGGAAATCGACTCTGGGACTCCATGTTGGTGAAGTCACAAGAAAAAAAAAAAAAGAAGAAAAAAAAAAAAAAAAAGGTACACCGGCCCTTTAAATCCGCGATTGCAGTCTACACCACTAAACAGCGCTACTGCTGGAGTCCCCCTTTAGCTAGCAGGCAAACTGATGGAAGCCAAATGTGTCTGGATAGTGCCCAAAAAGGACTAAAGACCCCCTTACTGTGCCAGAGAAAACAATCTGCCACCGCTCTCCACGCTGTCTGCAGAAAGTGAAACTGACTGGGAGGAAGTGATCAAACATCACTAGAGGCCAAAGTCCCTCTGAGCCACAAAAACATGGTGCCATAATAATAAAGTATAGGAAAAGCACAAGGGAAAATGGGTGCCGCCCATACAGCGCGGCCTTCCCACATGCAAGATGGCCCCTGAAAACGGCGCCAAAACACTCAGTAAGGCAAGAAAATGGCTGCTGCCCTTACACTGATGCAGCCTGGCTGCCCACACCTAAAATGGCGGCCAAAAATGGCACCAGTGATCAGGAGCCCAGGGAACATGGCCACCGCGGGAATCCACCACAGGGAACCCCCCAGGACAAGGTACCAGACATACACCCCTCCCAGGCGTTACACGCCGCTATAGCGCCCCCAGTGGGAGCAGGACCTTTCCTGACAGGCCAGGGGGACCTCACAGAGACCGAAGCTCTGACATCCCTAGGAGTGGGCCTACATCACCCCAACAGATGACTGTCCTAGGGACACAGGGGGCGTAGCATCACTCACCATACCATGGACCGTGGGGCTCCGCTCCTATACAGCTCGCCTCCCACCCTGAGTGGGGGTGCTGCCAGCCAAGAGGGGTACGCTGCAACTCAGGGCGTTCCAGGTTGATGCGTCCTGGTGAAGGTGCTCTTCGCAGGCTCGTCCCCATCCATCAGGACACCATTGTGGCAAGGCCTGGGCGGACCATAACCTGCACATGCTCGTTGGCCAGGCTGGGAGACCATAAGGATCTAGATTATCCAGTGCGAAACCCCAGCCCGGCTGTCGCTTGTAGTTCATCAGGAGGATCCCCTGACACTAGCTAGCAATAGTAAAGAAAAAATAAAATAAACATTTCTCAAAGAAAATAAAAACTGAGACAGGAGTCCCAGCAGGGAAACCTAGGTCCTACTCCTAAGCTAGGCAGCAAAAAACTGATTAGTGAGCACGATGTGTCTGAAGGGACAGCCCCTAAAGGTGTGTCTAGTGAAAAGTTTTCCTATGAAGTTTCACTGCCTAGCCTACTCCTGTAGAGGGCGCATTACCCATTTGTGAAACTATGAAGTGGCTGCATCTGTCAGAGGACGTAAGATAAATACTCATAGAAGTGCTAAAAGTGCTCAAAAATGTCCACAAAGTGTGTAAAAGTGATTGAAGACAAAAAAGTACCTTGCAAAGGGTCTTTGGGGCTCAAAAGAAGTAGACAGCCAACAAAGTGAAGTCCACTTAAAAAGTTTTATTGCGCATATCAAAAGATACTCACAGAAAATACTTGCAGAATCAGCTTCTGAACAGTGTCTTCAATGGTTTGGCGTAAATGGAATCATGTCAATGCGTTTCGCCCCACCTTCCAGGGCATCATCAAAGGTCATGTCCTTTGATGATGCCCTAGAAGGTGGGGTGAAACACGTTGATGTATTTCCGGTTACGCCGAACCATTGACGTCTGTAACGGACCGTTTCAGCAGACAAGGGGTTAAAATCCGTTTAGGCGATATGCCCCTTTCTGAGAGAGCAGGCACAGCTACTTGCAGGAGATCACACTCCCGAACTGGATACAATATAGCACTCCAACCTGGAACCTCACGAATAGCTGCTAGCAGACGAACAAGAGAAGCATACATCCGCTTACATTCCTAGCAATCGGTCTCCAACAGCATACAGTGAATCCCCCCAAGAACGAGACAAAGCTCCGTGTGGAAGGTCAAGCAGTGGTATGTTTATTGAGAGCTACCTGCCCCCGTATTTATACAGGTCTCCCACCTGGTGGACACTCCCATAGGGAACCAAATGGAACACTGTAACACAAACAGACATGTATCACATTACAGACTCCCAGAAGCAAAACATCCCCACAATGCATCCTGGCTTCCTCCCTTAGTAGACAGCCAGGTGAGCTCATTAACATGTTTATCAATAGTCTCAGTTAATCAGTAGACATTCCTCAGGAGGGGGCTGCTGGAAACAATCCCCCCCCCTCTCTCTCTGCAGCTAGAACTAGTTTTCACAGCGAGACTCCATTACACGCATGGGGACCCAAATACAGTATTCTGCTTTAAAATATATAAAGTTACTTTTTATACACTAAACATAGACATGTCACATATCCCCAGATAGCTCATGTCTGAATGCACATTATTAGGTGAATGGCACTCAGACCCCACGAATACAGTTTAATCGCCATGGAGCCAAAGTCTTTTAAAACCTGGTCCATAGTCCAAAGGCAGCAGGCGGGCAACCAGGCTCCTCCAATGCAATGTGGCGAGGTTGGTCTCGTCACATCTCTCCCCCTTTCCAAAAAGACTAACAGGGTACCTGACCTCCTGCCGGTCAGTGCCCTCGTTAGTCCAGCAGCCCACCCACAAAGCAGAAAAAACAGTACAGCCCACCCACAATAAATGGTCACTACACCTGGGTAGAGGAAAAACTTGTCCATGTCCAGGTGCCTCACCACGGCTGTGTAGGGGACTGGTAGGCTGCCTTGGTGGGTTGCTGAGTGGGCAGAGACCAGCGGTACTCTGTCCTGGTGCCAGCGCTACCACAGAAGTAGCCTGGTTGGAGACGGGTTGTTGGAGGGGGAGACCGCCTGTCTCCCCTTTAGATACACCACCATGCTGCTGTGGGGGAAGACCGACTGTCTTCCCTTTGGCTAAACAGCCCTGTTGCTGGGGGTCAGGACCGACTGTCCCTACCCCCTGTGCTGTGAGTGCAGAGACCACAGTCCCATCTGCACTGTTGGGGGGCTTACTGTCTCCCCCTGGTACGTTAAGCTGCTGCTGTGGGATGGAGACTGGGCTCCCAATTCCCAACAAATCAAACTGTCCATGGGGAGAGGGGGTAACAAGCTCCTCTCCCAAATATACTTCCAGCCCCTGGGGAGGGAGACCGTCTGTCTCTGCTCCCAATACAGTGTCCTGTTGCTGGGGAAAGAAGACTAGGCTCTCTGTTTCCTGCAGGACACTCTGCTGCTGTGGGATGGAGACTGGGCTCCCAATTCCCAACAAATCATGCTGCTGCTGGGGAGGGAGGACACTGCTCTCCTCTCCCTGCACTTCACACTGCCTTCCTGGCATATCACTCTGCTGCTGGGGGGCAGGAACAACTACCTCTGCCCCCTGTAACTCAGCCAGCCGCTGGGGAGGGAGGACGCTGCTCTCCTCTCCCTGCACTTTACACTGCCGCTGGGGAATGGAGACTGGGCTCCCAATTCCCTACAGGACCGGTGGAGAGACCTCGGTCCCATCTCTACCGGCCACCTGGGGTTCTTCCCAGTAAAACTTTACCATGTCATCCCCTCTGAATGGGTCTGGCTCTGGGTCTGTCCTGCTGCTCTCCTGCTGAGCCTTCTCATAGTATTGGAACAGCTGCTGGTAGCCCTGTTCTAGCTCCATCTCCCGGGTCACCAGGTGGACCAGGTCTTGCTCAATTTTGTGAGCGTTGTCCCAGTCATACCTGCTCTCCCTCCACTCCAAGAGATCATTGAACCGGGCTTGTGTAGGGCTCCCAAATTCCAGCTCTGAAAAAGACTCCCATAACAAGCCAGGACCATCAAACTCCTCTCCCTCTGGCTTGTCATGCTCGGCTGTCCAGGGCAGGTACTGTGCAACACACCACCACAGCGCCTGGTAGGCATCCTCCAGCCACATCTCCTGCCATACCCGGAGCTCCAATTCTTTTACCCATTCCTCCCGGGGCTGCTCCCCCAGGAAGGGCATCCGCAGGGCTACACGCTTCTGCAACCGCTGGTCTTCCTTGGGGAGTCTCTCACCCCGCTGGTACTCCACAATGCCCAGTGCCTGGTACCAGATGCCTTTACGGACTGCATCTCGGTCATCCATGGCACCCTCATCGAACTCCACTGCTGGTTCCATGCTGGTGCTGTCAGGGTCGCTGTACTGGGACATGCGTTGACCTCAATTGTAAAATCCAGAGCAATGGTGTCTCCTGTAGCTGTCCTTCTGGCTGTAGGAACGATCACGCCGCTTGCCACCAAATGTAACGGACCGTTTCAGCAGACAAGGGGTTAAAATCCGTTTAGGCGATATGCCCCTTTCTGAGAGAGCAGGCACAGCTACTTGCAGGAGATCACACTCCCGAACTGGATACAATATAGCACTCCAACCTGGAACCTCACGAATAGCTGCTAGCAGACGAACAAGAGAAGCATACATCAGCTTACATTCCTAGCAATCGGTCTCCAACAGCATACAGTGAATCCCCCCAAGAACGAGACAAAGCTCCGTGTGGAAGGTCAAGCAGTGGTATGTTTATTGAGGGCTACCTGCCCCCGTATTTATACAGGTCTCCCACCTGGTGGACACTCCCATAGGGAACCAAATGGAACACTAACACAAACAGACATGTATCACATTACAGACTCCCAGAAGCAAAACATCCCCACAATGCATCCTGGCTTCCTCCCTTAGTAGACAGCCAGGTGAGCTCATTAACATGTTTATCAATAGTCTCAGTTAATCAGTAGACATTCCTCAGGAGGGGGCTGCTGGAAACAATCCCCCCCCTCTCTCTCTGCAGCTAGAACTAGTTTTCACAGCGAGACTCCATTACACGCATGGGGACCCAAATACAGTATTCTGCTTTAAAATATATAAAGTTACTTTTTATACACTAAACATAGACATGTCACATATCCCCAGATAGCTCATGTCTGAATGCACATTATTAGGTGAATGGCACTCAGACCCCACGAATACAGTTTAATCGCCATGGAGCCAAAGTCTTTTAAAACCTGGTCCATAGTCCAAAGGCAGCAGGCGGGCAACCAGGCTCCTCCAATGCAATGTGGCGAGGTTGGTCTCGTCACAACGTCACTTCCTGTCCTCCGTGGAACGCATGCTAGACGCTTTTTAAGCAGAAGTTCTGCTTTAAGGTCTCTTCACCCCCTTACATGCCACATTTGGTAGGTCATTTTTTTTGGGGGGGGGGGGGGGGGAGCGAGTACCTTGTTTTGACAGGTACTCAGCTCCCACTTCTGCTCGGGCTCCCTAGGCGACTCAAGCGGAGGTTCTCCTCTCCCCCTTTCCCCCCTGCAATCTTCTGGGACACGTCACAGGTCCCAGAAGATTGCCTGGCCATTGAGGAGGCGCAGTGAACAACTGGCTGTGAAGCCCACACTTGTGATGCTGGCGCCGGGGCTAGCCGAGGGAGAGAATCTAGGGTTCGGGCAGCTGCATCGCTGGATCATGGGATAGGGGAGTGTGTGTTTATTAAAAGTCAGCAGCTACATTTTTTGTAGCTGCTGACTTTTAATAAACACAAAAACCACTGGAACACCGCTTTAAAGGGTAACTACACTTTCGTGTGGGGGGGGGGGGGGGGGGGATATTAAATAAAGAAAAACAATATAGCGTATACAATTGCAACACAAATCATATTGTAATTGAATGTTATTAAAAATTACCTTTCATTTTCAATCTGCAGCTCTGTAATTTTCTGAAAATGCAATGCAATATGGCTACCTGGAGCTGTTCTGTACACAGAATGAATACTGACCACACCCCAGAAACAATTTCCTGCTTGTGTGATTGGCTAACTGATTTTCCCAGAAGTCTGCCTAACATAAAAGTCAGATTTCTGGCATCCCCTGCAACAAAAAATTCATTTTTGGTGAGATACTCCCAAGAGGAACATGTCTAAAGGGATGCAGGCCCAGCAGATTACCTCATTAGAGCCCTACAGCTTCCACAGCTGATAGATAATTATGAAACCACTCCCATTAGACCCACTCAGCACAGAGTAACAATGATTTCTACAGACTTAAGCCTCGTACACATGAACAGATTATCAGACAAATTTTCTTCCGTTTTTTTGTTGCATGTTAGTCTCATATGTAAAGTGAAGTGGTTACTTTCATGCGAAAATTCTCGTACGACAGAGTTCAACTTCAGAAGTGATGTCATGTGTCGAATTGTTTTATATGTAATCTTTAGTTTCTGAGAATGCCTAGTCTTGCTCTTATGATTTATTTTTTGACGAAAACTGTACTAATTAAACAAATCGGACGGCCAGATACCCACCACAGGATGAACATTAACATGGTCAGTAACAGATGTGTTTATTTTGCAAAACTTTAAATGTTCAAAATATGCAACGGCAACGAAAAAACAATATCGATCGATCCCTATCGTACAGGCCTCAACAAAAAGGTAGGAATCTGCAACAAAGTTTGTTAAAATCCTTGTAATGTACATGGATAACCCAGAGGGGAATGTTTTTGTTCTCAAAAACAAAAATAAAGTTACGCTTTAACATTTTCTGTGTCAATATTTTTTTTACAGTATCTAACACTAGGCCTCATGCAGTGACATATGTGTGTTTAAGAGACATTTCTAAATGCATATAAAGATTTTCAATGATAAAATTCAGACTATGTTTAGAAAAAGTAGAATTCTGCATCCAGGGGCAGATTAGATATTCTGAAGCCAATTTAACGAATGTACATTTAAACGTAGGAGAACTTTGTCTGGGAAATACAAACAAGCTTTATGATCCTCAGATCATTTCTCCTTGAGGAGCCAAAATGTTCTTGTGTAAAGAGGAAAAATTGTGTTTTTTTTGGCCCCCACGAAGCACAGGTGCAGTGTACAACCTGTTGCCTTTAGCCTGTCAAAAGCAATGCGTTGTATACAACAAGTGTGTAACGGAACAGGACAGCCCGGACTGGGTACCTCCATTGACAGATGCTCCTAGTGCTTCCCGAGGGGCTCCAAGCACTCCACCAGACACTGTAACCACTTCAGACCCCACGAACCACCGCAGCTTGGTTAGGGTCTTGCAGCCTCATACCCACCCTGGACCTCCGACAAGGCTACAGGTTCCTATGGGTGAACCTCTTTCCCCAGAGAGTGCAGCAGAACAAGCTCTTACAAGAGCTCAGTGATTCTCTAAGGTAGTATGGAAGACCATAGCAATAAGAGACAGAACTCTAGATTGGAGGTTGAAGGAACTCTAGAACAACTTTATTGAACAAGACTTATATACAGAATTTGGAACATCCCGCCCCCAACAACCGCTTTCTTATTGGTCAATTGTAAAGTACCTGTAGTTCCCCTTCAGGTCCTCCTTAGCCATTCAAATGAAGACTTGAAAATGAGTCAGCAGGGATTGGTCCTATAGCTTGACCAGAAGGACTGTTATGTGTAATGAGACAGAAGCCCCCGGGGGGGGGCAATCAATGCACACAACAGCCAGACACAGGACAATGGTTCCATAACAAGCCCCCAATACACATTACTCTGAGTGTCAATACATCCCTTAGCAGACAACAGGCGAGTTCATTAGCACACCCGACAATAGGTGAATGGATAGCCACCTCAGGCAAAAGCAACATTGTTAGCCAGTCACTCTCCACATTGAACTTCCTAGAGTGACCATTTTAGGAGTTGTACTTCCTGGTCAGGGACCTCATACTGTACAGGGAATAAAATCTTAATATTTCTATATGGAGATATTGCTGACAAATATGAAGCAATCCAAACCATTACTTATCTGTCTTTAAATTCCAGTGACGGTGAATACTGTCACAAAGTGGTTGTATACGGCTGCATATGCCCTGAGTGCACAAAGTGTGAGTTTGGGGCACATGACCCTGTATACACTCAGAACAGCATTCAGAAATTGCACTGAAGCTCATCGATACCGTGAGCAGGATGAGCAACAAGGCTCCTGAGTGTGCAGAAGACACAATTGCAGCTGAACATTTGTTATGTAAATTTTCTGTTCATCTGCAATTCATTTAATAAACGCATAATAAATGTGTTATTTAAAACCTTTTGCGTACCTGCTGCAGTACATATACTTCAGCAGGGCGGCTCATACAAGCACCATAGCATAACCTGTATGAGGTAGCTTCCGTACAGGGTTCAGGACACGTGCACACCCCTGCACGCTCGCTCTGCTGTGAATGAACACAGTGGGAATTAGTCATCACGTCCTGGACAATGGTTCATGACCGGGACCTACTGATCAGCTGTGTCCAATCACAGCCCAGAGCCCTGTGTTGATAAACAAAGAGCTCACTCTATACAGAACAAACAATACCTCTGTTTCCTATCCCTGCAAAGTAGGGATAAGAAACAAAGATATTTAGTGTAAAAAAAAAAAAAGCAGCACACATTACATAGTTAGGCACAAATTTAACCCCTTGTTCACCCAAGATGTTAACCCCTTTCCAGCCAGTGTCATTAGTACAATGATCGTGTACATTATTCACACTGACCACTGTAGTCATGTCACTCATGATGTCAGTTCCCACTATAAGTCGCTGATCACCACCATTACTAGTATTTAAAAAAATAAATAAACCACTCCAGTATATATACACATGCTATAACTTTCGCACAATCCAAATATACACTTATTGGTATTTTTTTTTAAATCAAAGAAATGTAGCAGATTTTTTTTATGGGATATGTTTTATAACATAAAATAGAAAGTGTTGTTTAAATAATAAAAACTCACTGGTGATCACAAATACCCCCAAAAGAAAGCTTTATTTGATTGGAAAAAAAAAAAAAGGTATATAAAATTTCATGCAGGTACAATGGTTCATGACCACACAATTGCCAGTTACAGCAAAGCAGTGCTGAAAAGCAAAAATGCCCTGGTCATAAAGGGGTAAATCTTCTAGAGCTCAAGCGGTTAATAAATGTTTTGTTTTTTTGTAACAACCCATCCCTCTTTGTACATACTGCTCAACATGCATAACCAGACTGTGTGCTAGGATTGCATAATTTAGACATTTTTAGGGTGGTCGGGCTCATTATGGGTATAGGGCATATCGTTTCCCCCAAACCACCCAACCTCTACAGGAGCACAATAATTTGTAGAATCCCTATCCTATGCCCACCTAATGGCTATTAATGTTCTCTTTTTTTTTTTTTAAGCAAAGAAAACATTTTAAAGTTTTTTTTTGTTTTTTTTTTTTTTTTAATGGGGTACTTACGGAGCCCCTGTCCCTCCTTTTATATTAATCCACCTCTGGGGCCCAGTTGCATTCTGTTTCGCGGCTCTCCTTATTCCCAAACAGGATGCATCTCTTAGTGACACCCCACCCCCCCCCCCCCCCCCATTGGCATCCTAAGGCAAACCATAAATTAATAAAAAAAAAAAAATTCCTGCCACCATACAGTAGGTGGAAGAAAGAGGACAGAGAAAGGGCGGGGGGGAAAATCACTTGATTTGGGTTCAATCAGCCTGCCCATACATGGATCAAAATTCAGCCAGGCCCTGCTACACTGGCCACATTTTGATCTATGCATGGCCAGCTTTAATAGGACACTTTTTTTTATATATATATATATATATATATATATATATATAATATAGACCAGAGTTTAAACGCAATTCAACACAAAAAGTACTGTCTTTTGTTCGCAGTTACCTTTAAATTGCCGATTTTTTTTTGTGTTGTGACCCAATTTCCTGTTAGGTGGATAGCCATGTTCACTCTTAATGGGCCCAAAGGAACATAGTTACTCTCTTGCTCACTCCCAAGATGAGCTAGACACTATAGGATTTGTAGTGCGCATTGAGCAGTGCACATGACCACAACAAGCATCGGCTCATTCCAAAATGAAATTGAGGGGGGGGGGGGGGGGAAGCAGAGGGTCAAAAGCTCAGAAAAATGTTACAAGGAAGGAAAAGGGTGGTGTGGGAGCAAGAAAAGGAATTAAAAAAAAAAAAAACACATGGCCAGTTAGTGGATATGGATTACTTTTGGAGAACAAGGATATTTAGGCCCAGTTCACACCCATGCATTATTTTATTGCTTTTTGTAGAAACGCACTACACGTTCACATCTATATTTTTTTTTTTCTGGTTCAGGAACTTTTTGAAAAGCAATACTGTTTTTTGGTGCAATAAGACTCCAATCAAGAAGCTGCAGAAAAAGCATGTAGTGCGTTTCTGCCGCAATTGTTTTTTTTCTTTAATACAACGAATGGGCGGATTTGAAAGATTTTACAGGTAAACCAAAAGAATGTCTTTTTGGTTTACCTGTAAAAATATCTTTTCCTTGGAGTACAACACAGTACTAAAGCCTTGCTTGAGAACTAATTAAAAAAAAAAAAAAAAAAAAAATTATATAGTAGGTATTATCCCAATTTGGATGCAAAATTGTTTCATTTTTGGATGGGGTAGGGTTTGATTATCACAAATACATCTCTTTAGTGAAGCCCATCTGCTGTCAACTACTTCTGAAGATCGCAGAATGCAGGGAGCAATCCGTAAACAAAGATGGAGCATGCTGCCCTATGGGGTGCGACAAAGGCATCCTTTTACCCGACATTAGGCCTCATGCACAGTGGATGTTTTTACAGCTGCTCTTTTTGGTGTCAGACTTTTTTTTTCTGCAGCCAGCAAACTCCCCAGCATGTTATGCTATGTGTCCATGCACACATGAGCCGTTATTGGCATGGGTGTTTTCTGGCTGGAGAAACAAAAAAAAAAAAAAAAAAAGGCTGAAAAATTCTACAGCTTAGTAATGTTTTGAGAGCATCCAGTGCGCATGAAGCCTAAAGCCCTGTACACACGTTCAGATAATCGGACGACTTATCGTTCGCATTTTGTTGCACGATACCAACATCGAATTCAACAATGCGTACAAAATCGTATGATTTTTGTCGTGCGATTTGGGAAAAGCTCCTGGTTGCTTAGCTACGTATCAGATGGTGCAGAACAAAAACCATGGCAGCCAGGCTTTTTACATGGTATTTTAGTGTTTCTGATCATGCGCGGTCTTTGATCGATTTTTAGCAGACGCATAGTGTACTGATGAAACGATTGTCGTTCGCAGGGCTATCGTACGACAGAGGTTTTCCTGTTTGTCCCTTCGGATTTTGTTGGACCAACGGTCGTGATCGGCTGTCGAAAGCTGTGTACTAACGATCAGATTATCGTACGATTATCAGAACGTGTGTACGGGGCATAAGGGGGAGATTTAGTGAAACTGTGCCACACAAAATCTTGCAGCTGTGCATAGTAACCAATCAACTTCCATGTTTCATGTCAAAGCCTAATTGAACAAGCTGAAATTAAAACGATAATTGATCTCTAGGCACAGCTGCACCAGATTCTGCATGCAACAGTTTTAGTAAATCTCCCCCTAAAGCTCGGTTCACACCGATGCAGTTTGCTTTTTATCCATTTTGTACACTTTTTGGTGTTTAATAGTACATCCCAGGACAGAGGGAATTTTCATAATGCTAGAATTGTACCTATGCACTAAAGAGGGGGGAGGGCAACACAGCAACAAGCCCCAAACAACTAAACCAGAACAGGTTAGAAATCCCACATCACCAACCAAAAGGTAGCATCCTCAGCAGTTGAAACATCCATCTGGTAAAACTTGCAGCGAAGGCCCTCAAGAAACCGTAGCAATGGAAGGTGCATAACCCTTCCTGGGGCCTTCAGAAAGCACAGAAGGAAACTGATGAAATGCAGTAATAGAAAAGTCCAGGTCACATTACACAGGTTCTGTGGCTGAGGTAATTAAACTCGCTTAGTACCTTACGTGCATTACATTAGCCACAGATCCTGTGCAATTCACGTGTGTCCTGGTTTAAAGGGAGGAGGTGGCAATCCTTGTGACAGCACATACCCCATCCAAGGTGTAAAGGGTTGTGTTCCCCAGTGTCTAAGGCATAGGACACAAAGAGAAACAAGTCTTGGCTGAGATGGAAGGAAAAAAAAAAAAAAAAAAAAAAAAAAAAAAAGTAAAAAAAGAATGGCTGAAGCTGTAAAAAAAAAAAAAAAAAAAAAAAAATGGAAGCCTTTCTTAATGTTGAGTTATTAAGCATGGGAGGGGGGGGGGGGGGGGACTTCCAATCTTCGTTTGAGGTGTCCAGTCACCCAAAAATAGCAGCATAACCCTATTGAGATGGAGAGGACGATACTATGTCCTGGGATGTACAAAAAAGAAAAGCATATTACTCAAAAAGATGTAAATTACCAACCTTGTCTTGATCTCTGTATAATATCAAAGACTGCAGCTTGAGTTGAGTTTTTATAGGGAAGCTTTTTTATCAGTCACATGTTAATGGTTTTATTTTTTTCCCCTCCAATAGTAAAAAGTGATTTTCTGTCTTATCAAGCAATTCAGTCTTTCCTGTTGCAGTTTAAATAACAAATGCAATAAAAAAAAAAAAAAGGCAAACAATCAAAAAAAAAAAAAAAAGAACTTTATTTAAATTTGCCAGCCATGATCAAGTAATTTCAAAAAAAGAAAATTAATAAGTGCACATTTAGAAGCAACCTGGTCATAGGAGGTAAGAAAAAAAAAAATAGTGAGGTGGATTTACTAAAGCTGGAGAGTGTAAAATCTGGTGCAGGTCTGCAAAGAAACCAGTCAGCTTCCAGTTAAGTCAAAGCTTAATTGAACACTCTGAATTTAAAAAGGCGTTTGGCTACCAAAATACCACACGGGCAAAAGGTGAGAGAAGGGGGGACTTTAGTGATGCCCAGAAAACTGTTTAGCGATAGTCTCTCTCCCCCCTAAAGTCCCTTCTCTACCCTCTTGCCAGTGTTGCATTTTTTTCATGCCAATTTGGGACTAATGCCAAAGTTGCCCTTCTATACAGCCACTTCATTGATAGTTCATACCAGTGTTTGGCCAAGATGCACAGCTGCATCAGATATTGCACTCAGTTTTAGTAAATCAACCCAGTGTCCTGCAAGAGAAGAGATATATAGTTGACTCTTCAGCAGAGATGTGTCCCACCTCCTTCTCTGTTCTGGCACTGCAGCCTCCCGTCAGTATGCAACACTTTTGGGAATGTCAGATAACCATGTTTCTCCCCCCCCCCCCCCCAAAGCCATGCTGGGGCTCCATCCTCTGACCCCCCCTATGTCACTGCTGAGTCTTGGTGTAATGTAGGGGGTCAGAAGGTGGTACCAGCACACGGCAAATGAAACAGGCATACAGAGCAACAGGTTACGACAGTAGACCCTGCGGGAGACTGCAGAACAGAGTGGGGAGGGTAGGAGAAACAGCCCAATGAAGAGAAGTAAAATACCTCTTCTCTTGCAGGGCATCGTTGTTAGTTAAATTAACCCTTTCAGGGGAAATTCCAGACATTACACATGGATTTTCCCCTGAAAGGGTTAATTTAACTGACATTACACATGGGCAACACTTCAAGGTCACATGATACGTTCCATTTCTTAGCAGCTCATCTGACAAAAAGGCAAAAAAGGAAGTGGCCAACTGCTGTAACTGCTCTTACAAGATCCACAGTAGATATGAAAAAAAAAAAAAAGCAGAAGTAGAAGTTAGTCTACAGTGCTATATCTAGAAAACACCCTGAGATTATTACATAAATTCTGCTAAGGTGAACGTGCATCTCAATCCAAAACCTCTAGTTGTGTTTTGAGAAAAGGAATGATTAAACTTCAGGTTTTTTTTTTTTTTTTTTCGGGCACATTTGAGAGAAATTTCCAATTACATCCTACGCCGAGTGTCACCGCTGGAAGATTTCCCCTCACCTCCTGTTCTGGTAATAACTGTAAAATTTTTGATTTGTATAACTTTTGTCCCAAACAGCAATAGTATTTAGAACAAAGCATGAATCTCCCCAGAAAACACATGCAATTAAAATCTTAAAAGGGATTAAACCCATCCCCATACAATCAAATAGCTTGAGACCCGGTTCACACTGATGCGAGTGCCGGGTTCGCATGTAATGTCGGAGCGCACTGCTCCGACATTACATGCTATCAGCTGTGCGGTGCGAGTTTAGCCATACAGTTTGTATGGCTAAATTCGCAAAGCACCCGGTGCAAACACGCACAGGAGGCATTTTTGCAGCCGCATCAGGATCGGATCGCACATCGGTTCACACTGCGATATGCGATCAAACTGGGGGTGTCGTTAAGATTACATTGACACCCCCAGCGTATCGCATATGGCAGTGTGAACTGCCGGGGGTGCGTGTGCGATGCGGGAAAAGGCTGCGAATTCGCAGCCTTCCCGCATCGCAATAGTGTGAACCGAGCCTAAAAAAAATATATATATATTTTTTTTTATCACTAGCAGGGTCAGGGAGACCTGTATGTAGGCGTCAGCCTTCATAGTATTACAACGACAAACAGGTATATTAACAGCACAGGAACACAAATCAGACAACAGACCCACGGATTGGTGCTTGGTATACTAGAGCAGACTAAAATAAAAGTCAATATCAGTCCTGATGTTGGTGATACTCAGATGATAAATATTGCAGAGAAGGAGAGGTCCTATTCAGATTTAAAAAGGCTCGTTGTTGATGTAGCGGCTGAACACGATAAAGGCAGGGCTGGGCTTGTCAGTTGGCACCATATGTCCAGCTCCCTGTGAGAAGAGAACAGTGTCAGTGTAATTAGAAGATACACAAAGGATCTAAATAAAGGAACAAAGGATCTAAATAAATAGGAACCTTCACAGACAGGAACATTTTACAATGAGCACAACGAGGTTATTTCAGATCTGTGTTAAAGCGACACTGCCACACAGGTCTGCAAATGGAGTGAAGTGGATTTTCGTTTTCCCCCCTCGTTTGATCAACAGAAATACTATTCATGTCTCAGTTTAGCAAAAAGATCCCTGCAAAGCTACTGACTGCTATGTATACATGCCCTTAAATAGGACACCTAACTCATTAGGAGTAGCCAATGCCTTTTCACACGTAATTAAAGTGGTTGTAAAAGCAGAAGGTTATCTTAAAACATTCTATGCATTAAGATAAACATGCCTTCTGTGTGCCGCAGCCCCCCCCCCACACTTACCTGAACACCCTTTCCAATCCATTGATGTCCATTAATGATTTGGCCGTCGGTCGGAACTCCCTCCCGATTGCCTGAGGCACAGCAGCGGCGCCATTGGCTGCCCCTGCTGTCAAACTACCTAATGAGAGAGAGGGAGCGGGGCCAAATTGCAGCTCCGTGTCTGGATGCATAAACGGAGCTGCGGCTTGGCTCAGGTGCCTCCATAGCAGGCTGCACTCAAAAGGAGGGAGGGGCCAGGAGATCCAGCCAGGGACCCGAGAGGAGGATCTGGGCTGCCCTGTGCTAAAACAACTGCACAGGGCAAGCAAGTATATTATAATAATAAAATGAGACTTCACAATCACTTCAAATGGAGACCACCTTCAGCAGCCTCCCAAACCCTTTGGTCATGGGACAAATTCCAGGCCACCTGGAAAAGGCAATACTTTATTGCCAACAGTGCTGAAGCTTGTTTGCTCCTTCAAAAGGGTTCACATATGCCTTAAATAAATACTGGTACACACTAAGTGTTTTTCCGTTCAACCCAGTGGGCAAGAAAAAAAAAAAAAAAAAAAAAAAAAAAAAAAAACCACACACAACACACACACACCACATCACACACACACACGACAAAATTGCTGTACTAACTATGCAATGTTAGTACAGCGATTTCCCTGCT
The DNA here is from genome assembly GCF_965119305.1 of Pelophylax lessonae. Classification (NCBI taxonomy): domain Eukaryota; kingdom Metazoa; phylum Chordata; class Amphibia; order Anura; family Ranidae; genus Pelophylax; species Pelophylax lessonae. The sequence goes on along the minus strand of NC_138778.1, from coordinate 57,313,538 downwards.
GAGCTATTGTGTTCCGACAGGGGGACAGCCACCCCACCAGAACACACTGGTCAGCGATCGCAGCTGTTGGCTGCCAGCGTTGATTGGATGCAGGTTTTCCAGCATGCCCATTTGACAGAAGCAAGCCAAACAGCCAGTTTGTCGGACAGGCTGATGTACACAGGCTGAATGTTGGCTGGTTTCTGTTGAACCGGACAATAGTCGGCCCATGTGTACCAGGCTTGAGTGAGTGATTCTGGGTGTGTTGCTTCAACTTTGAGGATGGGGCTACTGCCAAGGCATGCCTGCTTGCATGCACTGGAGACACATGCAGTGCCGACTAGCTGTTGTGTGCATAGAAATGTTCGCATTATTCCGGGGTTCAAAAAAAAAAAAAAAAAAAAGGGGGGGGGGGTGTGGGTCTTGCAGTGACCCAATGGGTCCATGTCTGTGGACAATGCATTTCAGTTACAAACACTGGTCTGTTGATCCTTTTGGAGCTCACAATACCAAGCGGTCTATTCAGCAGCAAGAGGTTTTATATCCAAAGCCTTTTATACTCTAGAATAATAACCAGCCAGGTAGCAGTGAATAAGCTTTCCACTTCAAGCACTGTAGAGCCGGGGGTCCTCAATAGGCTTACTCCGGGCCCCGTCCGGACCCACAGGCGCTTAAATATGGACCACTGATGCGGTCTTCATTCTTTCGTCATCAGCGAGGGGCAGAATGGAGAGGATCGGAGTGGCAGTGCCGCATGATTACAAAAAGCTCAGTTCTTCTGCTTACTCGGTGGAGAGGCTGTCAAACGAAGTCCCGTCTCCTACCTATGACACACAGAACACTGTTGACATCCATCATAGGAGCCGGTCCAGGAGGCAGGACTTCGTATGACAGTCTCTCCGCCAGGTAAGAAGAACTTGGCTTTTTGTAATCATGCGGCGCTGCCAGTATAAGACACAGCCACTCCGATCCTCTCCATTCTGCCCCCGCTGATGAGTTGGCTTTTTGTAATCATGCGGCACTCTAATCCACACTGGTCACTCTGCATTAATGGGGGCAAGCACACTGGTCACTCTGCATTGGATGGGGGCAAGTTTTGGGGAATGCCTTTTTTGTTGGCGTTCTGCATTTGGAATTTAACGGTCACTTTTCCGGACCTCGGACTGAATGGAAAATTGGTAAGTGGACCTTTCAAGTTTACATTTGAGTACCCCTGCTGTAGAGTATAAATGTTATTGTACTCTAAGGACATTTTTATATTTTCCTATATACAGACAGGTTAACCTACCTCCATACAAGCTTTGCTTTTTACATCTACTGACAAAAGGCCAACAAACCTAAAACTACTGACTGATTCAGGCTGTATCAGTGCTTCAGGGGTCCGAGTGCATAGTTAGCCAATGGGATATAAAAGAACGGTGTGCATGGCTATGCTCTCTGTCTTTAAATGGAGAAGTAACCACTTATCTTTTAATGTTGTGACGAAAGGGACAATGTATACAATTTGGTTTTAAGAAGGAAGTGCTTTACACCCATCATAGGATATGGATTGTTTTAGGGGGCAACTTATTAGAAAGAAGAGAAGTAGCAACAGATCTATAACTCTTACCTTTATTGTAAGGAAGGTCAGGTTGGAAAATTCCTTCACAAATCCACCAATTTGCTGCTGGTCTCCATCAGTGATAAGCCACGGGCGGCGCTGTACCAGCAACTGATCGTCAAAGCAAATACAGAAAATCATCAACAAGCAGAAAAAAACAACAATTTATAAAAAACAATACACTATAAATATTAGGAGGTGCACCGAATAGAAATGTTGGTGCCGAAAACTGAAATGCAGGCTGCACTTGGCCAAAAAAACGGCAGCGCACCAGTTACGTTTGAGGTCATATAACCTATGAAAGAAACCATAAGCACAGTAAAAGCGTGATAAAATGGGCGCAAAATCGCGTACGTTTGAGGGGGTAAAATCGCATACGTTTGAGGTACCATTATCGGCAAAATGCCGATAACACTTTTTCAGGCCGAAATGTTTCAGCGGCCAAGATTTTTCCGTGCGTCTCTAACAACCTGATCTTAGATATTTTAGCAGGGCTGGGCAGGCATAACCATTTGCCAACAGAAGGAGAAAAAAAAAAAAAAAAAAACCACCACACAATACCGTGAGAGTCACCTGTCCATCCAAGACAAGTGCCGATAGGCCACTATTCTACCCTGGAAGAATTAAAATACCCGTTTATGATCTCTTGATGCTTCCCAGCCTGCTGCTTTACCAGAACAAGGCTTCCAGGTATGGAAGAGGGGAGAGAAAAAAAAAACAAACAGCACAATAACCAATTTGTTCAGTGCAGAAGTTCTAACAAGAGACAAGCTGACGGGAGGAGAGAGCAAAGTAACAGAAAGATGAACTCTTGGTATGCGGCTTCTTTTTTCATTGTCTAGTCTAGGGCTGGGGAAGGGACAAGGCCTGAAAGTAACTGCAACAGCGACATATCGGGTATTCTGCCCTTTAAACAGGCTGTGCAGCAGAGCTGTAGTTTCTCAGGACTGAATGGATGAAAAACACAAATTCTTGGCTGTTTGTTCATGTATGCATTTTGCCATTTGCCTGTAAATCAGCTGTAAAAGAAAAAGCAGGATCTACCTTCTGTTGCAGGGAATCCACAAACCACTGGTCACCCAAGAAGTTGCAGGCCATGTCTACATCTCCATTGTAAACTAGGATTCGGTATTTCTAAAAACAACAAGTTTTATGAGTGTTAAGCTCAGCAGTATGTTCTTTATGACAAATGTGTTGATAATGACTAATATATAAAAGGCTGAAAGTCTCACCATAGTGCCAAGCAGCTTCAAGTAGTGCTCCTTCATGCTCTCATATATCCGACCATAGTTTTGGTAAACATCAAAGCTGAAAATAAAATAAAAAATATATTGTATCAAAGGAATGTATGCATTTTAAAAATGAGTGACTTATTATACTGAAGGGCACCTACAAGCAAAATGGAGTCACCAAATTATTGTAAAGTAACCAATTATAGGTTCAGTCCACCCAAGTGTGATTTTCATTAATACAGGGGTTTGGTAGCTTGAGTAAGTGCCTAGCATCTTTTAGGTCTCAAGTGCCTAAAAATTGCAAACATTTTCCCATATTCCCAACCTTGTTCCTGTCTATGTGGGAGTTTTGGGTGCTCCCACCTTCTGCTTTCCAGCTCGCTTTCAGTTGCATTCCCCAGAATATAGAATAAATACAAAAAACACCCAACAGAGTGGGATTGCCTCCTACTGAATCCAATGGACTGATAATCGAACCGGTTGTCTCACACACACTGGTCCTGCCCATCCTCAGACAACCAAAACTGCCTAAACAAATGTAGGTTGGAAAGTTCTTGCCATTGATCAGCACCAAATGTTGACCAAACTGCTGCAGGAAATCTCAGAAGCCCTTGAAACCCAGGCACTTTCACTATTCAAAGTTTTAGGAAAACTTTTACAGCTACACACTTGCGCCTCATGCACACTGCTGCTGTTCACATTGTGAGTTTAGGAGTTTTTTTTTTTTTTTTTTTTTTTATATTGGCCATTAAAGCGGAGTTCCGGGCAGAGAAACGTTTCAGTGAACATACCCTCGGGACAGTCAGGGCTAGTACATTCCACAATGGCTAGCCTCTGATCTGTCCCGGTTGGCACTTACCTGCAAGAAGAAATACTCACTTATAAAATTTCTTCTCCAGCGTTGCCATCTCTGTTGTGGGCAGCTGAGCCCTGCGCGATCTTCTTCTGCGTCCTCTTCTCCCAGAATGCGCCTGCACCGGCCCCTCTCGTCACTTCCGGTGCGGCGCCGCATTCCTCCACAGCTTCTGGGCATGCCCAGAAGCTGTTTAGCAGGGAATGCGGCGTCGCACCGGAAGTGACGAGCGGGGCCGGTGCATTGATTCCTGGGAGCGATGACGTTCAGCTCCCAGGAATCATTGCAAACAGGAAGAGATGGCGCGGGCCGAGGCCACAGAGGGAGGAAGTGAAAATAGGTGAGTGAGTATTTCTTACAAAAAAAAAAAAAAAAAAAAATGAACGCTGTTAAAAATGTGCCTAAACGCTAGGCACATTTAGCAGTTCAGCATTTACATTTTTTTTTTTTTTTTCTTCTTCAATGGGCAGAACAAATTAAAATTCTGGCCAACTAAATAATTGCCCCAACTCTGTTAAAACACATCTAAAATAGTTTAGAAAAAAAAAAAAAAAATGCAGCTTAGGTAAGTTTATAATGCGGATTTTCTCCTGTCAGGATAAACAGCGTTTACAAGAAAGCAGTGTGCATGAGGCTTAAAGTGCACAGCTCCTAGTGCATTTGATAATGTAAAGAAGGACCAACTACCCATCAAGAAGCGCCTTGCACTGTACTGTGGGATCAGTGTATTTAGCCGCTTGCCTTGAGTTCAGCTTTAGAAAAAAGGGACTGCCACTTAGTGATGGCTTTGACTAATAGAAATAAGTAGTTCTGGCGCTCATGTAAAGCATGCTTGTTGTAGGTATCCAACTTAGATGTACTCAAGTCAGACACAACCAGGTATCTAGTATTTTCAGAATGAGGTCTGCATCAGCAGCTCCTATGGAGCCCTAACCAGCCCCTAATGCACTAAAGCCTAACTTCATGTTTTAGTGAAATTTAAATAGTTTGTTTGGACCAAGCGGATCCAAAACTAACCATTTCCTTCAGGAACATAAAATTTGAATGTCAGCGCTGTATGAAGCCTCAGCTACATACAGTATACAATGCTGTGTTCCTTCAATGGGAGGGACGGGGGACTTTGCATCCCGCTTCTGAACAAAATCAAGTCAGCACTGCTAAACCACCAACAGGAAGCTTTCCATTTTATGAATCAGCTTAGCAAAAAGAAAGTACCTTCATTACCAACTACTACATTTAAAAAGGTCAAGGTGAAAATAGCAATATCAGCAATGCAAATTAGACTTTTTTTTTTTTAAACATATAAATTCAGGGGTCTCCAAAATTTTTAAAAATAGGAGAACCAGTTTACTGCCCTTTAACATTTTAGAGGGGGGTGGACTGTGGACAGTCGGAGTAAACAAAGCCACAGGCTTAAAAAACACAAAGAAGGTTCAAGCGCTAGTCTGATGCAGATTCCTGCTAAATCATAAACCCAGATGTTATTGAGCTATGGTAAATGTTCATCAATTGCACCTAGGCTGCCCAATCCTTAACACGGGATGGTGTTAAGAAACAGTTAAGACAAAAAAGAAGGATGGCGCTCTATTGTGCACATATAGTTAATCACTATATAAGTAATGGACCAATACAGTCTCAAGATAAGCCATAAAAGTTTAATAACATAAGTCAAATTAAAAATAAGTGATCTTCCAAACCAGTCCTGGAGCTTCCGATCTCCTTGGGGTGCTGTAGAGATCCCTGATGGTAAATAGGGGAATCCAATGGCATCGGGTAACCCAAGATGAAAGAAGGTAATCCCGGAAGATATACCTCAGCACCACGGTGGTGAAGGCTCATTCGGTCCTGTGTGCGGCCGCTACACCGAACCAGAGCCGATGCGACCTCCGTAGCCAGGTCCTCCGTAGGGACCGGAAGTGGCGCATAAGTGACGTCGAGGAGGTTGACAGGAAGCCGGGCTGGATTGTGGAGATGTCACGTAAGCTTTTAATAGCTTCTGGTCGCCGCAACTACATGTTTCGCTTTACCAAGCTTTGTCAAGTCAGTGGGAGAATCAGTTCCCCCATCACTGGTGGTGTTAGTGGGAGAATCCTTTCCCCATCACAGGCATCAGTGAAAGGAATAGTGCCCCAAGCGCCAGATAAATGCAAGCAAAGGCCCTCATCTGACCTGTGGGCTGCAGTTTGGAGACCCCCCCCCCCCCCCAATATAAATGGTCAGCATCTGCTTTAGAACCCTCCATGTTAGCCCTCCTGAATTTTACATATACGTTATGGTGGGACTCTGCTGTACAACCCCTGGCTCGGACCAATCAGATGGGATGATTTGGGAGGAGTATAATTATCCGCAGTTACCACAAAAATAAATTTGGTTTAAAGCAAGTATGCGCTTTCTCCATGCAAAGCAACAGGTATGCTTTAATTTCCCTTTCTCTAGAAGCATACATTTACTATTCCTTCACTCCCCAGCGTTCCATTCAGCCACCCAATTCAAAGAAAATACCGGATAATTCCAGGTATGGAGGCACATTAGACTCAGCCCTCCTTTCTCTCATATGACAGTGATGGAGTTTGCTGATTGGCCCAGCAGTGTCACAAGTAGGCTCTGTCTATGCTCCGAATAGAGAAAGCAAGAGTTCAGAGCACCTGGCTGAACAGATGAATAGAGCAGCAAGGATGCAAAAGTTAGATCTGATGTACAGGGGGTAGGGCAATAAAGTGAACCTAGTGCTTTGCAACAGCATAGTGTAGGCAGATATAAAGACCCTTATCAAATCAAGTTTTGCATTAGAAATTACATAATGTTTTAAAACAGCGCCATTGTAAGTCTTTGTATTAGTTTATTCGTTTTCTGTAATCCCTTTTGAAGAAAAGTATTTTAGAGAAGAAAAAAGGACAATACTGATAATCAGGCTTTAGTGCCATATTCAGTGCTGCAAATTCAACAAACAGAGCCTAAAATGGAGAAGAGCTCACAGAGACTTCAGAAGTATTCTGCTGCTCCTTCACTATCCAATTAATCTCAAAAAAGCTGTATTGCTTTGACTGCAGTGGAGAATCGTAAATGAACAAGACATTGTAATGGGGTTTGAATTATTGAAGGATTCTTTGATAGGCAAGATAGTTCACATATAAAGCATCTCAAATCAGTATTACCAGTCTGCTTACATCTTACACTAGTTGCGCTATCAAATTATATAGCTTAATACGGCATGTGTGGGTGAGAGATGAATATATATATACATACACACACACACACACACACACACACACACACACACTCCACGTGTCCTAAGGCTTCTTACCTGCAGACCTCCCACTTATTGACATTAGGAGATATATGCAATGCCTTCCTCACATATTGGTCATTCAAGAAGTTGCTGGAAGCTGTACTGTTCACACAGGGAGGGTCCAATCTCACAGGTTTGTTGAGAGCGGATATAAAAAGCAACTTCTGTTCCACACAAAACATATTAGCATTAGTACCAGAATACGTTAATTTAGGTAAAAATCATTAAATGCATTTTGCTGCCAATAATATTTAAAGTCATCATAAATGGCAATAGCAGAGATCACATTTTATCGTTCAGAAGAACAAAGGGGGAACGTCAAGGTTTTTCTTTTGTACTATCAATATAGATTTTCTGTTGTGTTATGCCACCCAAATATCTCTTCCATCACTTACTTCCAAAAGTATAGAAGACAGCCCTGAACAAGGCTGGAGTATAAAGTGAATTAAAATCCAAATTTGATTTAAAGTATAATTCCACCCCAACACTAAAAATCTCTGCATCTATAGACCTCCACAAATCTAACACTAACCTATCTAGCCCTGTAAAGAAAATAAAAATCAGTATACAGTACATTCCTTTTTTTAAGCCAATCAGACCCGATCCCATGCTGAGCTGTCAGCTGCAGCATCGCTGTGGAGGTGGGTGCAGATGACATCGAAAGCCCCATATTAACTCTATGGGTGATGTCACTCCCCATTCATTTCACAGCCGTTGTCGGCTGTGTCCTCTGCAGAGCTTTTGCCGCTGGAGACAGGATCGCCTTCAAAAAAGGAATGTACACGGACTTCTTCCTTACAGGGCAAGATAGGCTGGTGTTAAGATTGGAGGTCTATAGATGCAGGGATTTTAGTTTTAGGGCGGACTAATTAAGTGTAATCCTTTAAAAACACAGAATTTTTATTATTTTTTTTTTTTTAAATAGCTGGATAGATACACACACACCTATTAGTAAGTGATATGTCCTTGGACTTCCTGTTAAAAAAAAAAAAAAAAAATGATGACAATCTTCACTGGCTGGCTACTAGTGCAGCAGTAGTGTTGTCACCGTTCAATCCAGCATTAAAGCGGATTGCAGGACTCAATTTAAAAAAAAAAAAATAAATAAAAAAAGCTGCATTTGTATATGGCCTCTTGCACACCAACGTAATAATTTACCCAAGTTTGACCTCAGATTTTGTGACAAACAGATCAAGTAAAATGTTCTGTAAGGACATGCAATATTTCTCTTCTAGTAGTCCATGTTGCTTTATACGCATGTACCGTACAGAAGTAAACTATTGCAGGCAATTTTTTTTTTTTTTTTTTAAACAGCACTGTACTCGTTGCTAGGTTACTGATCTTTACACAGCTGTGTGCATTGTTCTACAGACAATGCACCTGTGTTTGGATAATATATTAAAAAAAAAAAAAAAAAAAATTATAAAAAATGATATAATCGAATGCTGTCCTTAACTAGCCTTTGGGCTCCCAGCACCATAACCTTAATTGTGGGCACCCGGCTGTGACATCATGAACTTCCGCTCCAATAACCTAGTTGGTCAGAGCAAAAAAAGGGGGAGCAGTTCTTTTTTGGATAGGCCGCAAATACATATACCTTTTTTTCTTTCGGCTTGAGGATTTTGACATTTTCTCTAATGTTACTTCTTTTCCCTTTACTTCTTTTCCCTTTATTTCCCTCCCAAGTCAGAACAATGTTTTGTTTATTTAGCACTCCTCATTTTCACAATTCGATCTGCCCATATAGTCACCCACGGAAATTAGAGGCCAGTCAGATGTGCGTGAATGATCTTTAAAACCACAAAAGGTCCCTAGGTGCTCCACAAACCTGTAAGGTTTCCTATGCTGACCTAGTAAGTTTATGTTACTGCTGAGGGGTGCAAGAAGAGGGACAATGGAACGGAGTTACCTTGTTGAAGTGAGCATGATACTTTGGTGACAGCATCCCTGGGAAACTCACAGCAATGTGATCTCCTTTATCCCTGTGTAAAAAAAAAAAAACAAAAAAAACCCATCAGCCCTAAATTGGTAACTTATAGGAAATACAAGTCCGCTTATCCAAACGCATGCATGCATGCATAACAAGACAATGAAGACGTAGACTACTACATAGAAGGAAATATTACAAACCTTGGTAGAGATTCTAAGCGGACATGTGAATTCCCTGCATCCCCCCCCCCCCCTCACTTTTTTTTTCACCTGCATTCTTGTCCATTTTATTGAAAATATAAAAACTTCTGCAGGGCAGTGGTAAAGGTGGTCATAGATGGGTAGCTACAGTATATATGGCCAAACATTTGTGGACACCTGGCCATCACACCAGCCTATATCACGAAAGATAGGTGTGGACTCAAATGGAGGAGTTCAGGGGGTTTCCCCATGAAAGGTACTGGTAATCAGAGCATACAAAGACAACCATTTGCTTCCAACCTTAACCATTTCATGTTCCAACATGACTGTGTGCATAAAGTCAGGCCTAAAACAAAAATGATTTGATGGGCTTGGTATGAAGGACCTAACCTCAACCCTACCATTCGCAAGCCAGATCTTCTCATGCAACATAAATACCTGGACCTTGCAACTGCTCTTCAAGCAGGAAAAGCACAAGTTCCCACACACATACTCCTAAATTTTGTGGAATACCTTTCCAGAAGAGTGGTGAATGGTACAATTGCAAAATGGGAAGGACAACTCCATAGTAATGCACACCATTTTGAAATGGATGTCCAACAAGCTGATATAGGTGTGATGGGAAGGTGTCCACACACTTTGACCATATAGTCACCTCTGAGAACGGTGGACAGCAAGAGGTCTACATACTCAAGAAATCCCCCCCCAAGCACTGGGACTCCCTGAGATTCTCACCCAACTATGACAGAGTATGCACAGAACTTCACTCCCTCACTGTACTACACAGAAATATAATACGCATGTATAGATAGAGAATGGGCAAAAGATATCAGACTGTAAAGACACAAGACAAGGAGAAAAAAAAAAAAAAAAAAAAAAAAAAAGTCCACAGGGAACCTGGACATGTGAACCTACTCACCTTGCGGGCTTAGTGAATGCAACCCCACCTATTCATGTGAAGAGACCATGGGATAATTGCCCCCAGTTTTGATGGCTGTGAAGTTACCTAGACACTTTAGCTTTCTTATCTATTGACTATAGAACTATAGCCTGAATTGCCCTCAATCCCCCAAATCAAGTGGATAGATAGCATGTTAACTGTGGGTCTACACAAAATGAGTGCCGTGTGGTTTTCATGAGCCCTGATCAAGCAAAAAGTGGCAAAATGAGTTGGCAAATAAGGACCCTTTTGCATAAGCATTCATTCCTGATGCATATCTAAAAACACAGTGAATTGTATTAGCACCATCATCATTTTACTGTATTGAGACCTACAGGTTTGTATGAACTATTTTTTTGCTACTAATAAATTGTATGGTTTTAGAACATTTTTTGCTCCTAGTCTTGGCCTGTGCAGTCAGATATCTTTGCCCACTCTCTAGATCACAGGTGTCAAACAAGGCCCACGGGCCGAATGCGACCCCCCAAGCCATTTCATGTAGCCCTCGCACCTCTCCTGCAGCTGGGAAACCCCCCTTTTCTCTGCCCCCACCTTCTGTAGTCGGCAGCAGAGAGGACAGAATTCCTTTGCCAGATCCTGCACTCTGCAGCTGCAGAAAGGCTCATCTTTGTCTACCCCCACCCCCCCCCCTTCTCAGCAGTCTGCAGCAGAGAGGAGGGTAGAACTCCTCCTGCACCTCTGTGCAGCTGCAACACCACCTTGCCTTTGCCTCCCCTGGTCTCAGCATTCAGCAGACTCTGGAAGCTGACTCCAGCCCTCCTCTGGTTCTCCTCCAGACCCTGCACTTCGCAGATCAACCCGCATCTTCTTCCTGGCAGCAGCACCACAAGGTAAGGGGGTGCATTGTGATGCAAGGAAGGGTGAGTGACTTGACTTCTGATGGTGGGGAGTTCTTGAAATCCCATGTACGGGGGCGTGGGGTGCTCTGGACATCTAATCCTACAGATATAACCGGCCCTTTGAAAGCAACCATAATGCTGATGCGGCCCGTGGTGAGATTGAGTTAGACACCCCTGCTCTAGATCTATACATTACAGATGATGGCCCTGAGTGTCACAATAATCTATTGATTAGAATATGCATATGTTCCACCAATGCCTCACACATTAGAGAAACACTGCCATCAATAGATTAGGGAAGTTAACAAGTGGCTGAGGAATTGGTGTAGGAAGGAGGGGTTTGGGTTCCTGGAGAACTGGGCTGACTTCTCAGTCGGCTACCAGCTCTTTAGTAAGGATGGGCTGCACCTTAATGGGGACGGTACAGCTCTTTTGGGGAGAAAGATGGCCACCAAGTTGGAGGGGCTTTTAAACTAGGAGACGGGGGGGAGGGCTCAGAAGTAGAATCAGTCAGGAGGGAGCAGAGGACTGAAGGCAGTTATAGGGTCAGCAGCGACAGTAGGTCCACAACGCCAATCGGTAGGTCTGTGCGGGAAAACCTCAGACCAAAACAGGAATAAACATAACCACCAATTGCGCTCAACTTCCGTAAAACTAAGAGGGGTATATGCTAATGCCAGGAGCCTAGCTAATAAAATGGATGAGTTGGAAATGTTAGTACATGAGGAGGACATAGACCTTGTGGGAATAACAGAGACTTGGTTCGACCCCTCACATGACTGGCTGGCCAATATCCAAGGGTATTCGGTGTACCGGAAGGACAGGGTAGGAAAAAGAGGGGGAGGGGTATGTCTCTATGTCAAGAACAATATAAAGGTGATAGAAAGGAGTGACATTACGGATGGGATGAGCATGGAGTTAGAATCTGTGTGGGTTGAACTCCATAGGGAAGGAGAAAAGGGGAAAGTAGTTGTGGGGGTTTGCTATAGGCCACCTAACCAAGGGGAGGAGGTAGAGCTGGAATCCTTAGCACTAATGAGTAAAGTGGCAAAATTGGGATCAGTCATCATATTGGGGGACTTCAATTATCCTGACATTGACTGGGATGAGGGGACTGCACACTCACAGAAGGCCCGCCTATTCACAGAAACCTTACTGGATAATTACATGTCACAGTTGGTGGATTCTCCGACTAGAGAAAATGCAGTCCTGGATCTATTGATCACTAATGACCCAGACCTAATCTCGGAGGTAGTAGTTCAGGACAACCTGGGCTCTAGCGATCACAGGATGATCACATTTAGTATAAATAACAATATAACAAGGCAAGTGGGGAACATAAGAACCCTAAACTTCAGACGGGCAAACTTTCCAAAATTGTACTCATTGATGGAAAGGGTAAACTGGGACCAAACCCTGGGATCCCTGACCACAGAGGAAAAATGGGAATGCTTTAGGAACATATTAGGCAAAGGCATCTTGCAGTGCATTCCTATGGGAAATAAATTTAGAAGAGACAAAGCCAAACCTGGCTGGCTAAACCGTAGCGTTAAAAAAATTAGGGGAAAAAAATTGGCCTTCAAGAAATATAAATCAGAGGGCACTGTATTGGCTTTCGAGCATTACAAGGAGGCAAATAAGAAAAGTAAACACGAAATCAAAATGGCTAAAATCAACTTTGAGAGACAAATAGCGGAGGATAGTAAAAAAAACCCAAAGAAATTCTTTAAATATATCAACAGCAAAAAAACTAGGGCAGAGCATATTGCACACATAATTAGCGATGATGGGGGGATGGTTACAGAGGACACTGAAAAAGCAACCGTGCTGAATGCTTTTTTCTCGTCAGTCTTTACACAGGAAACGGAGGGGTACACTGACCATGACTGTATGGTTAGTAGTAATACACAGGATTTGCCACTATGGCTAACAGAGGGTGAAATCAGGGAAAGGCTGGATAAACTTAACACAAACAAATCACCAGGCCCGGATGGCGTACATCCGAGAGTACTCAAGGAACTCAGTAAGGTTATATCCAGACCACTGTTCCTGATCTTTGCTGACAGTATTAGGACAGGAGATGTACCAGGGGATTGGAAGAAAGCGAACGTGATTCCGATATTCAAAAAGGGCCAGAGGCATATCCCGGGAAATTATAGGCCTGTCAGTTTGACATCAATAGTATGTAAACTTCTGGAGGGGATGATAAGGGACTATATCGTAGAATTTGCTAAAGACAACAACATCATCAGCAGTAATCAGCACGGGTTTACAAATGGGCGTTCTTGTCAAACCAATCTCTTAGCATTCTACGAGGAGGTAAGCTGTGAGCTAGATAGGGGCAGACCAGTGGATGTGGTGTACTTGGATTTCGCTAAGGCGTTTGATACAGTTCCCCACAAGCGCTTAAATTTATAAAATAAGGTCTGCAGGTATCGACAGCAGAGTTTGCTCTTGGATACGGAATTGGCTTAAAGGGCGTGTCCAAAGGGTGGTAATAAACAGCGCATACTCAGACTGGTCTGAGGTTGTAAGCGGGATGCCCCAGGGCTCAGTCCTGGGACCAACCTTGTTCAATTTATTCATAAACAGCATTGAGGACGGGATCAGTAGTGCGTTATCAGTTTTTGCAGATGACACAAAATTGGCCAGGGCAATAACTGCACAGCATGAAGCAGATATCCTACAGAATGACCTGGACAAAATTACAGAGTGGGCAACGACATGGCAAATGAGGTTTAACGTGGAGAAGTGTAAGGTTTTGCACTTGGGGACTAAAAACATAAAAACACAATACACGTTAGGAGGGGAACCCTTGGGGGTATCAAAAATGGAGAAGGATCTGGGAGTCTTGGTTGATGATAGATTAGGCAACAGCATGCAATGTCAAGCGGCAGCTGCCAAAGCCAGTAGAATATTAGCATGCATAAAGAAAGGGATGTATTCCAGAGATAAGACTATAATCCTTCCACTTTATAAAACTCTGGTCCGACCGCATCTGGAGTATTCTGTCCAGTTCTGGTCGCCAGTCCTCAGGAGGGATGTGTTGGAGCTGGAGAGAGTCCAGAGAAGGGCAACTAAACTAATTAGGGGATTGGAGGACCTTGACTATGAAGAGCGTCTACAATCGCTCGATTTATTCTCCCTGGAGAAGAGACGTCTGAGGGGGGACATGATAGCAATTTATAAATATCTTAATGGGGATCCCAGCTTAGAAAAAAAGCTGTTCATTCGAAGGGATTGCATGAGGACTCGGGGGCATACAATGCGATTAGAGGAGAAGCGTTTTAACCACAGGCAACGTGGGGGGTTCTTTACTGTTAGGGCTACAAGATTGTGGAATTCTCTACCACAAGAGGTGGTTTCTGCGGGTAGTATGGTGGCTTTCAAAAGACTCTTAGACTTAAGGCCCGTACACACGTACCGATCGTCGGCATACAAACGTCGGTGGACGAAGGATCTGCCGATTGTACGCGTGTTAGTATGGTGCCTCCGACAGATGTCTGCGCACAATCCGCGGACAAAAGTCTTTCTTGCAAACATGAAAATTTTTGTATGCCGACACCAGAACGGACGATTGTTCGCCTGTCAGTACACAATTCGGCCGACAGACCGCAGATTTGCAAGACTGGGCATGCTCAGAAAATAGAAAACACAGGGAAAGTTAACCATTACATGACATCACTTCTGCAGTCGGCGGACAAAATTCTTGTGCTGTCCTTGTGCTGTCTTTGCACTTTTCAGCAGACACCGACATCCCGGGGAGAAAAGAGGAACATTTGTATGCCGACCATCGGTACGTGTGTACGGGGCTTTACATCTCAAGGATCAGAACATTCAGGGGTATGTGAGATGAGTACAGCCACACACACCTACACAGGTTGAACTGGATGGACTATTGTCTTTATTCAACCTCACCTACTATGTAACTATGTAACTATAATACATAGAGGGAAAAAAAAAAAAAAAAAAAAAAAACTACATACCGAACCTCGCCAGGGGCTCCTCCAGCACATGCCTCATACAGATTGTAAATGTTCAGCCCTGTGCCATATACATCATGCATGGCTTCTTGGACCTGCATACAGAACACAAAAAGTTAACATTCTAATTATGTTAATTACAAAGTCGTTAGTGTGTACTAGGGAGTGGCCTAAAGCCAGCCAAAAAGCTTTATTTTAATTTTCAGAGGACGCAAAAGTCAAAAGCTTTGACAATGCTTTATTTCTATCAGTGTCCCCGAGGAGTTTATCCTAACCTCCTGTCTCAGTGACACTAGGACAAGAAATGAAAGGCTGCAAGGGTCACTGGGGTAAGAAGAAATTGTGAGCAATGAAATCCCAATAAATTATTCTAGCCCCTCTCCCAATACTAAATAAATATGCTTTGTTACCATCTATATCCCCATCGAATACATTTCTCTGTACTTCCTGTCTATGTGACAATCAGTTACCAGGGTAGGAAGCAGGTAAATCTGATGGGATCAAACTCAGCAATAATAAATTGGCAGGAGTAGAAAACTACTACGAAGTTTTGGTTAAAGTGGGGCATGATCAAATGATTTGTTTTTCTGGGGCACACTTACCCGCAGGGAGCAGTTTGTATCTGCGTTATTGTGGAACTGACACTTCCCTCCCTGGCAACAGAATTTCTGCAGCTCTTCCCAAAGGCTGCAGGGAAACAAAGAAGCATAAATGGGTCACTTGGTGAATGAGGTAGCTTTTTTACATTTAGCAATTCATAATGGAATAATTTACTCTTTTGTATATAATCACACTCTTGAAAGATTTTTTTTTAAATAGAAGCCATTCATAAAATAAAAAAATATGGGACTCCCATTTAAATGTTTGACTTGGTTACCAAAAGTATTGGGACCTGCCTTCACACGCACATCAACTTTAAAAGGCATCCCAGTCGTAGTCTGTAGGGTTCAATACGGAGTTGGCCCACCCTTTGCAGATATAACAGCTTCAACTCTTCTGGGAAGGCTGTCCACAAGGTTTAGGAGTGTGTCTATGGGAAGGTTTGAATATTCTTCTAGAAGGGAATTTGAGGTCAGGCAGTGATGTTGGGGCGAGAAGGCCTTGCTTGCAGTCTGCACTCCAATTCATCCCAAAGGTGTTCTACCAGGTTGAGGTCAGGACTCGTTGCAGGCCAGTGATGTTCCTCCACCCCAAACTCGCTCTTCCTGGGCCAGGGGATGCTTAGCAATCTGCTTACCTGGCTGATGCAACAGATTGGCAGCTCTGAACCAAGAAGCGCTCATCTATGAGCACTTCTAGAGGCATTAGGCCTAGAAGAGGAGAACAGCGCAGCCGCAGATCGTGGATCTCATTCACTCTCCAGTTTGCCCTGCAGTAGTCCTGGTCTTGCAGAGGAACAAGGTGACACGGGAGGGGATGGGATAGGATCTGAAGCGTTCTCCCCTTCTGGGTGTCTAATATATACAGCCTAAGGGCTGGAAGTGGTAAATAATGACAGACAAGACATTATGCAATAGCTAAGTGTTCTTGCATGGCAAGACCACTTACTGTTATCTCACATTATATTCTTATAATAGCCAAATTTACCACCCTAACTCCTCCCACAGTTTTTACACTACATAGACAGTAATATACTGTAACGTGGGGATTGTTCCCGATTGGTGTGCTATTAACTTTTCGCCGAATGGTTCACGAAATATCTGCGTTTTTGTGGCGAAATTGGTCCCATAGGAATGAATGGCGGAATGTTCAACACTAGATTGGGAGCTGAAAAATCAGGATATGGATTTCTAAACTGCCACCACTCCCTCATTTTCAAGCCCAGAATTATGCAATGAACTACAAGTGAAATTACTGGCAACCCCTATATTAACCACTTTGCCGCTGCTCACTAGAGCTCTACTGCGGCAAAGTGGCTCTTGTAGGTCTGAAGACGTAGACCTACGTTGGCAGACATTCCCCCTTCTCGTCGGCACGCGCGCGCCGCCGGACGCTCGCTCCCGCTGTTTTCAGTCACAGCGGGAGTCGGGCCAGGGAAGGAGCAGCAGCGATCGCCGCTGCTCTTCCCCGATCGTCGGAGAATCGAGTCTGGAGATCCGCCCGCTTTTGTAAACAGAGCGGGCAGGTCTCCGAAGTGACAGGCAGGGTCAGAACACAGCCCACTCTCCTCTATGGGTGGTCAGATATAAACTGACCACCTGTCTGTTTTACACCCGACTGCCATCTGATCGACAGAGGAGGAATAGTTCCCCAGCCATCTGTTTATAGCAGTTCAGAGGTCGTGGGTGTAAA
Organism: Pelophylax lessonae; assembly: GCF_965119305.1. Lineage (NCBI taxonomy): Eukaryota > Metazoa > Chordata > Amphibia > Anura > Ranidae > Pelophylax > Pelophylax lessonae. The sequence continues at coordinate 57,296,380 of NC_138778.1, read as the reverse complement.
AAAAAAAAAAAAAAAACGCCCATTGCTCCAACGAGAATGGAGAGTCTGATTGAGTTCGCTGGACGAATAGACAGGTGGACCCAAATCAGTCTGCTCAAGTTAAAGGGGCCTTAGAAATAAGTTTTAGAATGGAGGTAAGGCGAACCTCAATTTCTTTAGTTCAGGGAAAGACCTAAATCTGCAAGGCTGCTTGTTGTCATCCCTACAGTGTAGACAATTACAGAGCTAAATTGGCCAGAAAACAAAAATTAAGGGAATTAAACTTACTTGCTACCCAATATTCCATGGTAATAGGCGAAGTAGATCAGCGAATTGTCATTTATTTCATAACTACTTAATCCATTGCCAACAGCGATTCCCTTAAGAAAAACCAAAAAAAATTCAGTCACCCTTAATGTAGATTATGTGTTCAGTTCAAGTGAATATTTTGGGCAGAAAAACTACTTTGATATTTTATCAATTTACAGGTTGCAAAGTGGGGTTACCACGACAAAAATTTAACTTGGGGGGGGGGGGGGGGGTTCACAAGGGAAAACACTTTCCCCTCTAAAAATGCTAGTTGTCCAACATGCTAGATGCTCGTGCCTGCGACTTAACCAATTCAATATTGGGCACTTTCACCCCCTTGCTGTAACACTATGAATGACAATTTTGTGGTAATGAAATGCTGTACCCACATTTTTTTAGCATTTTCTTCCCACAAATCAAGCTCTTTTAGTGTTATTTAATCACCGCTGGGTTTTTTTTTTTTTTTTTAAAGATAAAAGCTTTGCAATCAGTTTAAAAAGACAGGCTACCAATGCACTACAACCCATCTGACATTTGGACCTGCACCATTTGTTGTAATGCAGTTAGGTGCATTGCTTAATGCATTGAGGGGGCGTGCAGAATCAATGGGACTGCAGCATACTAATGTGTGTAACGTGCTTTGCCCTGTGTTGTGGCAACATGTGTGTTTCGTAGTATAGTTGTAAAGAACTTAAAGAGGCAGCACTACCTGCTAACACTTTAGGCAACTTAAGTGTAGCTTGCATCAAACTCTTAGTTGCATAGTTAACCCCCACGTAAAATGGCATAGTAATAAATTAAACATATTTACCTTTTTCGACCCATTATGTTTTTTAGTCTTAGTACTTAGAGGTGGCATCGTGGAACATCCAGCAAGATCCTTGAAAGGCAAGCGATTCCAAATCCACAGTAGTTGTGAAATCTGGTATCCTCAGCAGTTCTAGAATAGCACCAGGTGTTCGGTGATGTCACCATCACTTAGGCACCATGGACAGAAGCTGTGGTATAAGGCAAGAACATATTTTTCAAATTTCTCTTGCAACGTGTTTTTTTTTTTTCTTCAAAACCTAGGGTGGCAGTAACTTTTAGGCCAACCTGGCAATTTGTTTGCAAAACAGGCCCACACACAGCAACCAACATTCATCCCATGTGTATGGCAGCCAGTCTGAAAAAAGCCAGCTGTTTGGAGTAGGTCGACTGCTGGCTTTCCAGCCTGCTTGTCTGACAGAAGCTGACCAATCGGCACTCTCAGCCAATGGCTGAGAGCGCTGACCAGAGTTTCTGGTGGGGGAGCTGCCCCATCAGAACACAACAGCCCAGCAGGGGGGGGGGGGGGGCGGATACAGATTCAACTACAGTGGCTGCGAATGGAATAGTATTTCATAAAAAAAAAAAAAAAAAAAGCTAAGGAAGAAGGGGATCCAATTCCACTATTCACACGTCCAGGTGGATGAGGGAATCCACTCGCTGTGGTAATGTATTCCGACAATGGGGAGCCTTCACTATCAGAACACAATGATCAGTGTTTTCAGCGATAGCAAGTAGGGATGCACCGAAATGAAATTCTTGGCCGAAGCCGAATAATAATGAAATGCTTGGCCAAAGGCCGAATACCGAACGCGGGGTTTCGCATTTTTTCCATTTATTTTGCCAATTTTTAGGGGGCACGCTGATGGGCACATTTTATGTTAGGGGGCACTCTGATGGGCAAAACAAAACATTTAAATCAGCGTTGCTCTTAACATAAAATATGCCCATTAGCGTGCCCCTTAACCTAAAATACGCTCATCAGCATGTCCCTTAGCATAAAATAAGGGGCACGCTGATGGCCACATTTTATGTCAAGGGAGCACTCTGTTGGGCACATTTTTTTTTTCTTTTTTTTTTTTAAGGGGCACTTTATAGGGCACTCTAATGTAATGAGCATGGCAAGTGGCAACAACATATGGCAGTCTGCACACTAATGCTTGTGCAGCTGCCAGCTACCGTATTCTCCCCCAAATGTGCTCAGCTCCACATCACATACCTGAACTGCAGCCAGAGCCAAAAGTCGCGAACAAGGGGGCGGGGCGTGGACCTAGTGTGAAGGAGCCGCAGTCAGGAGCAGTCAGGAGCAGGGGGCGGGACGCGCACGTGACGTCACACCCCCTACTCGCGGCCGGACAGGACACCGGCGGCGTGTGAGAAGGGAGCCGCGAGCCGCAATGAGGAAGGTGAGCGGTCAGGGCGGAAGCTGACATTGTTCGGCTCAAAATTATTCGGCCGAACGCCAAAAGTGCTATTTTTTCTATTTTCGGCCGAATAATGTTCGGCCGCCGAATATTCGGTGCATCCCTAATAGCAAGCGATCATTCAGGAGACACAAGACAGGCTGGTTGTACATTATCAATTTGTGTACAATCAGCCGGTCCATACACGACTTGAAATAAGGCCGGTCCCTGCTAAACTGGCTGAGTTTAAAGCTATGTACGGCTGGCTTAAATCTCTATACATGATACAATTTGAGTATCGATCAATGTAGCTGTATCTAGATGATTTTATCTCACCTTGAGGTTTATAGTGGAATCTTGTGAAACTTCAAGAGCCAGCGATGGAACATACACACCACCATAACTTTCGCCTGTGATGTAAAGATCATTTTTGCTGTATTCTGGGAAAAGCGTATAAAATTGCTTCAAAGCCAAATAGTTGTTATGTGCAACCTGCAGGAAAAAAAAAAAAAGTGAGGAAAGGGTGAAAGAAGAATAAGAGCCATTTATCTTACTTAAACTTTCATTAAAAGGATAAGTCCACCCTAAAACCTCTGCATCTATAGATCTCCACATTCGAACACTAACCTATCTACCCATCTAGCCCTGTAAAGAAGAAATCAGACTTACCTTTTTTGAAGCCGGTCCGACCTGATCTCCAGCGGCGGAAGCTCTGCAGGAGGACACAGCCAACAACGGCTGTGAAATGAATGGGATGCGACGTCACACAAACCTACTATGGGGCTTCCATTGTTGGCTGCATCTTCTGCACCCACCTCCACAGTAAAGCTGCAGCTGACAGCTCAGCATTGGATCGGGCCAGATTGTAAAAAAAAAATAAATAAATTGTATACTGATTTTCTCTTCTTTAGGGCCCTTTCACACGGGCGCTCCTCCGCATGTCTGCAAATCATCCTATTTTTTTTGCGGATGATTTACGGACATAATGTAAGTCAATGGGATTGCAGATGTTAGCGGATGACCATCCGCTGACATCCGATTTGCTTCCTTTCAGTTCTGTTCCGTTTTTTGGAACGGAAGAGAACCCTATTTTTTCTCCGTTAAAAAAACGGAAAGGAAGCAAAAATCGCATGTCAGCGGTGTCATCCGCTGACAGCCGCAATGCCCATAGACTTACATTACGTCCGTATAGCATCCGCAAACGGATGGGAAGATATGCGGACATACGGAGCGGATGACAAGTGTCATCCACTCCGTGAAAAAAAAAAAAAAAAAAAGGCACAAGAGCGGAGAATAAAAACTGAACGGCCGTGTGAAAGAGGCCTTACAGGGTTAGATAGGTCAGCATTAGAACATGGAGATCTATAGATGCAGGGATTTTAGTTTTAGGGTGGACTTATCCTTTTAAAGTAAAGCCTCAAATCACAGGTGTGTTGACATTAGGGAGCAACAAAAATGCATTAGAGAGACATGCAGAGTGGAGCCAAGCTTGCAAGTGGAACTGGAAGGGTGGAAGATCACTGGAGCTTAAGTATTATCAGATGTTCACAAGACACACACCACTAGTTGGCTAGTATTATATGAGTCACTAATCCAAAAAACATGCCAATTAGAAAATTAGAAACTGGGTTAGCATGAGCATGTTGCAATGCATCCGATTTACAAATCAATTACTCCACCCAACATGAGATCATCATGGTCATACCACTCAAGATGCACAATTCGACACAACATACCAAAAGACATTAAGTGAAACAAGGCAGTACAGACTTGGGAAATCCCAAGTCTAGCAACCCGCACGCTCACTTCGTAGCACGTTGTCAGTGTCTGGAGTACTGTTAGCTTTTAAAATCAAGTGCTTGAAGAGAAGACAGAAGACCATTTTAGCAAGAATCCTCCTATAAGATTATATGTGCATTTAAAGCGGTTGTAAACCCTAGAAGAAAAAAAAAAAAAAACCTGCAAGACAAAGGCATAATGGGCTAGTATGCATAGCATACTAGCCCATTATGTGTAACTTACCTTAGAACGAAGCCCCGACACGGACCCCCGGACATCGCTGCAGGCGCTGCCATGATCCCTCGCCGTCTCTTCCGGGTTCGGCGCAGTGATTGGCCGGAAGAGACGGCTCCGGCGTGATGATTGGCCGGAGCCGCAATGACGTCACTCCCGCGCACGGGAGTGATTTTTCCGGCATGTTCCTGGCAAATTAATTGAAGGTCCCCCGGACCTTCAGAGCGCATGCGCCGCTCGCGCGAGCGGCTGCATGCACTGTAAATGTCTCCTAAACCATGCCGGTTTAGGAGATATTATTTGTACCTACAGGTAAGCCTTATTATAGGCTTACCTGTAGGTAAAAGTGTCAAAAAGCGGGATACTACCGCTTTAACATGTTAGGCATGTTAACTGCCAGTAAAAGCCTACCTTGCGTAGAGCTTCAAAAGCCCTGAGAATTCTGCTGGCTGCTACCATCTTGGATGTAAGCATCGGAAAATAGGAATCCTCACCAGCACACCGTGGTATAGTGATAATCTTGACTGTGATGCATGTTACTTTATTTGAATAAAGGACAAAATGTACTATAACAAGGTGTGCTAGTAAAGATTCTCATCCTAGGACAGCATTGTGGTGCCATAAACCAATATACTGCAGCACCCTACATGAACTATGTGCAAACCTGTAAGGACTACAACACAACTTATCTTGGATGTGATATCAGCCCCAGCAGACTGAGCTGTCACTCAAGTGACATAACAGTATTCCTTTTGCTCCGTGTTGGGGTGGATTTCTACTTTAAGGTTTGCCTCAACCCGAAGAAGACAGGGAGCAAAGTGCTTAAAAGAGTGCTTGCAGTACAGCATATGGTACATTTTATTCCCAAGGCACTTGACACACGATAGAGCCATGCAAATGAGGTTTCTATTGTGATAATGGAAGTGTCACAAGTGTACCAGGAACTGCAACACTGTCTGGGGGAGAAGAGAAAAAACAAAAGGGTGAAGAGCTTAGGCATCAAAAGCATACCTCGGTGTCATTGGTCTTATAATTTTTGTCATCGGAGTAGGAGAAGCCCACGCCAGCTGGAGCCTCGAGGTACAGAACATTAGCAATCTGAAAACAAAAGAACAAACATAATGTAAATCCAAGAACTGAGAACATCAAATCTTGTGATGCCCTGTATAATACACTGCTCAAAAAAATAAATAAATATTAAAGTAACACTTTGAAAACAAATCAGATCTTAATGGGAAAAAAATATCATGCTGGATATCTATATAGACTGGGTAATGTGTTAGGAACAAAAGGATGCCACATTGATGGAAACTAATAACCTACAGAGGGCTGAACTCCAAGAATTAAAAAAAAAAAAAAAAAAAAAAAAAATGCAGCAGGCTAGTCCATTTTGCTGAAATCTCATCTTTCTGACTGTTTTCACTAGTTTGCATTTGGCTAGGGTCAGTGTCACTACTGGTAGCATTAGGCGATACCTGGACCCTATAGAGATTGCACAGGCAGTCCAATTCCTGCCAGAAGGTTTGCTGTGTCTCCCAGCACAGTCTCAAGAGCAGAGGAGATTCCAGGAGACAGGCAGTCACTCTAGAAGAGCTGGACAGGGTAGTAGAAGGTCCTTAACCCATCAGCAGGACCGGTATCTCCTCTTGTGCAAGGAGGAACAGGATGAGCACTGCCAGAGCCCTACAAAATGACCTCAAGCAGGCCACTGGTGTGAATGTCTCTCACCAAACAATCAGAAATAGACTTCACTAGGGTGGCCTGATGTCCTCTAGCGGGCCCTGTACTCCCTGCCCAGCTCAGTGGAGCTTGATTGGCATTTCTTATTTAACACCTGAATTGGCAGGTCCACCACTGGCACCCTGTGCTTTCACAGATAAGAGCAGGTTCACCCTGAAGACATGTGAAAGGGTCTGGAGAAGCCATGGAGAACATTTGCTGCCTGGAACATTATTCAGCATGACCGATTTGGTGGTAGGTCAGTGATGGGTCTGGGGAGGCACAGACCTCTACAGGCTTGACAATGGCACCCTGACTGCCCATTAGGTACCAGGATGGAAACCTTGGATCCATTGTCAGACCCTACGCTGGTGCAGTAGGTCCTGGGCTCCTCCTGGGGCACGACAATGCCCGACCTCATGTGGCGAGAGTATGCAGCCAGTTCTTGGGAGGATGAAGGAATTGGTGCCTTTGAATGGCCCCATGCTCATCTGACCTAAATTTAATAGGACACCTCTGGGACATTATGTTACAGTCCATCCGACGTCACCAGATGGCACCTCAGTCTGTTCAGGAGCACAGCAATTCCCTGGTCCAGATCTGGGAGGAAATACCCCAGGACACCATCCTTCCTCTCATTAGGAGCATGCCCGACATTGTCAGGCATGCATACAATCACGTGGGGGCCGTACAAACTGCTGAGTACCATTTTGATTTGCTGCAATTAAATTTCGGCAAGATTAACTAGCCTGCATCATCATTTTTTCCACTTTGGGGGGGGGGGGGGGGGGTGTCTTTGAATTCAGCCCTCTGTAGGTTTTATCATTTTATTTCCCTCAAACAATGTGGCATAATTTCATTCCTAACACATTATCCAGTCCATATCAGTATAGATATCCAGCATGAGATTTTTTTCCCCTTTGAGATCTGATGTGTTTTCAAAGTGTTCCTTTCATTTTCTTCCAGTAGTGTACAAAAAGGTCAGTACCTTGTTCCAGGAATAGTCATTGTATTCCAGTGATATTCCATCTGGCTGGATCTGCAACAAAGAAAAGCCAAGTAAAAAAACAGACAATGGATTGCCTACCAATAGATCCATATAAATTCTGGATTCTAATAATTAAGAATAAGGACTTCATTACCAGTGTCTGCACACCACTACACACCATGCAGACAGAGCACAGCTCACACATGGCTACTCTGTTATACAAGCTGCTGCTACAACATGCATAGAGCCAAACAGAGTAGCCAATTAGAAGAGGAGCTGTGCTGATGTCATCTAACTGAAGAAATGATTTACAGCTTGTACAAGATCAGATCAAATGCGTTGCTTCATGGCGATTTTTTTTAACTTCTGTTCAGACAAACTGTGTACGGTAGGAGTGACACAGGAGCAAACTGCCATTTATAGCGATGCACTTAATAGTCCGGCCATGGAACTTTTTTTCCCTCAGAAAAAAGGAGATCCTTTACTAATCCTAAAACAGTGTTTACTCATATCCTAGTGCCCATTGTTCATCAATAGTTTCCTCACTGCGCACCTTCCCAATATATACATCAATGTGCATTTCAGTGTATGGAATAGATACGCATATGAAATGAGTTAAGGGGTAGCTGTACCTTTCTTAAGCAAAATTCAACCCCCCACCCAGTTTCCCTGCTGCTTGCCTACCTTGGTTTAAAAGCCGCATGGCCCATTAAAAATGTAAAATCCAGTATTATGCCGTCTCACCCTGCTCTGCACATGCTCAGTTGCTCTCCATTTTTAGGCACAGCAGAGTTTGTAGAGGGTGGTCTGCCGACAGCCCTAAAGTGGAATTAAACCCTCTTCACAGCCAAGGAAGTTGCTTCTGTTTGATCTTCAACTGCCATGATTCTGCACATGTGATCATAATACCAGTTATTTGATGGAGGACAGAGGCCAATATGACAATTAGCAATCCCGTGTTCTATCAGATCACCGTTACGGAAATGACGTTCCAGCCAAAGAATACTTCCTTGTGTTCCATAGCGCTATGCTTTCCAAACACTTCATGATCTGACGGGTAGCAGTAATCTGATAGAACACCCATGCAGACATTTTTTTATGACACCCAACTAAGTCTTGAGTTTCAGAGTAATTTAGCAATAAAATGAGCTTATATAAAGTATATTGAGATCTGTGATGCTGTTTGTTTAACTATGAAAAGCATAAAGGTTTAGCTGTGAGCAGTGCAAGGTGTACCAACATGGCCTTCGCCACCTTCCTAGTGCTGGTGTCCAGCTTCTTTCAATATATATCAAAACAGCATCACAGATATCAATATACTTTATATACGCTCACTTTATTGCTAAAATTAATCTGAAATTCAAGACGTAGCTAGGTGTAGTAAGATGTCCACATAGGTGTTCCATCAGATTTCCACTACCTGTCACGGGATGCATGTTGGAACGCATATTACGCATGCACCAAGTGTTTTTTTGTTGGAACGTCACTTGTTATACAATCTGATGGGTAGCAATAATGAGAGAACACCAGCATTCCAGGAACGTAACCCTTTTATGAAACCGTTAAATTGTTGGGTTTAGTTCCGCTTTATGATTTACTGCTGTTCAGGGTAGTGATCAACCGATACCGATATTTTGGCCAATTCATATCATATCAGCCGATATTTTTGTACATTTAACAAACTTTTTTTTATTTTAAGCACTACCTGTTGTGGAGGGATCTGGGGGTCTTAAAGACCCCAAACCCCTCCTCTGCACTTAAAAGCATTCAAAACGCCAAGTTTGGCTGTATTGAATGCGGTCATTTTCTTTAAATCTGCTGCCGAGTACCCGGAAGTTATGTCATAACATCACTTCCGGGTTTTACATGGAGACCTGTTTAGAGCCGAATGCGGCTTTGATCGGGTCTTCGCTGGCCGCGCAGGCTGGTTGCCCTGGTGTCCCAGACGTCCCATCTCGCCACATCGGTTGTCATTACAAGACAGTCGGCTATCGGCTATGGACGCCGGTACTGGGGTGATGCCTCTAGCTGCAGACATCACTCCGGTACAAGCACTTTCTAGGGATCGACAGATTAATCGGCAATATCGGTAACCTCAGGGGCCGATTCCGATATATCGGGGAAAGTGCATATTGGCCCCCGATAGTCGGTCGATCCCTAGTTCAGGGTCTTTGGGCTTCACCAAAAATGGCAGCCTCCAGCAAGGAGAAACAGGAGCAATGCTGAAGGCAATTTACAGCAAACCCTAAATTTGGTTGCATAATTATTAAAATGTTCCTTGCTAAAGAACATGATTTTTTTTTTTTTTTTTATCAAGTTATGGGTAAAGTTCACTTTAAGCCTATGGGGACTCCTACGGGGTCTTGCCTGTGACCAGCACTAAAGAGAGGGGCTGTGAACAATGAGGTAGGACGGGCTCTGGATTGAAGGTAAGGGGGCAGCAGATGTTTTAGCACTGAAGAAAAGGATGGGTCAATTTAGATTACGGGATGGTGCTGGGAGAGCAAACTCTTGAGTATAGGGAAACCCATCACTTAGAGCCGGTTCATACTTCCATGTACAGTAGTGTCAGTTCGGGTAGGCGTTTCTTCTCCAGCGCTGCCATCTCAGGTGCGGGCAGCTGAAGCCAGCGCCTCTTCAGTGACGTTGGGAAGTCCCAGAATGCCCTGCTCGTCACTTCCGGTTCAGGCGCGGCATCCCTGCACAGCTTCTGGGCATGCCCAGAAGCTGTTTAGCAGGGAATGCCGCACTTGTGCAGGCGCATTCACTTTCGGGAGCGATGACATTCAGCTCCCAGGAGTCATCGCAAGCCGGAAGTGACGGCGTGGGCTGCGCCCGCAGAGGGAGAAGTGGAAGGAAGGTGAGCATATATTTTCTTCTATACCAAGGTAAATGGGGGGAAAAAAAAAAAAAAAAAAAAAAAAAAAAATCGGGGGCATCCATTTTATTTTTCAGGTGACTCAGCAAGCGGATGGCCCAAAATCGATTTTTTCAATCTGCTTGTTTGCATATTCACTTTTACAGTATAATCTTGGGTGTCAAGGTTTTCGATAGTGGGCCCTCCTGAGTCAGGGGGGGGGGGGGTTAATGGTAAGGTCATGCAACTGCTATACATCCAACACAATCTGTACTCTGAAGATCTGGCAGGTCCACACGTCATAGAGGTGCCTTGTGGCGTTTGGGTTTAGACGACAATGGAAACCTCATTTTTTTATTGACAATGGAAGCAGACACTGGGAAGCCCGGCTGACTGCAGGGGAATTGTGTATTGTGAGTTAGTGGTAAGCCACCCCTCCCAGTCTACTTCTCTTGCTGGTTGTGAAAGGACTTGGCAGATGGCCACATTTTATTTGAACAATTCTAAAAAGGAAACTGCAGTTACATACCAGAAAGGGGCCATGTTCTGTCAACAAGCCATCCAGTGAGCTACAACCAGGACCTCCATTCAGCCACAGGACCAGAGGACTAGAGCTGGGGTTCTTCTGAGATTCTACAAACCTGTATTAAGGAGAGGTATAAGGAGTTGGCCAATACAATCTGGATAGATGTCATCACTGAGGCTGCTACCTACCAGTAGTGGAGATGTTTTCCCCCAGGTAGATCCAGGTAGCCTGAGAACTGACGGAAAGATGGCTGCTTTCTCAGCCCCGGCAAGTATTTGACCTCATCATCAGAGGGTGCAGAGTCTACTAAAAGAGCTCCCAGGAGCACCGCGCACAGCAGGAGAGGATGCATCCTAGAAGGGAAGACAGGGAACGGTTAGAACTAGAGAGAGGCAGGCACAGCAAAGGCAACAAATCCTTCCAGTGAACGACCCTCTATGGATGCTAGAAGGTTCAGCTACTGGAATTAGATTACTAGCACACAAAATATTCCAGGAGGCGCTGTTAGTGGGACTTTAGGTCTCAAATAGTCACATTAACAACTTTCCTACTGGGCCAATTCCGGCACTTCTCATACGTGTAAAAATCCACATTTGTTTGCTAGAAAATTACTTTGAACCCCTAAACATACACTAAAATATTATATATATATATTTTTTTTTTTTTTTTTTTTTTTTTTTTTTTTTTTTTTTTATTGCCATCACAAGGGATTAACACCCCTTGTGACAGCATGGGCCATTACAGGTCTCTTTATGGAGAGATCTGGGGCCACATTACAAATCATGAACACTGCGTGTGGCCCTTTCAGGATGTCAGGGGCAAGATTACGGATACTGAACACCAAATGTGGCCCTTTAATGATGTCAGGGGCCACGTTACAGATACTGAACAATAGGTTTGCCCCCTTGGGGATGTCAGGGGCCACATTACATATACTGAATACCATATCTGGCCCTTTGATGATGTCAGAGGCCATGCTATGGATACTGAACAATATGTTTGGCCCTTTGGTGATGTCAGGGGCCACATTATGGATACTAAACACTGAGTGTGACCCTTTGATTATGTCAGGGGGCTGCGTTACAGATACTGAATACCATATCTGGCCCTTTGATGTCAGGGGCCACATTATGGATACTAACCACCAAGTGTGGCCCTTTAATGATGTCAGGGGCCACGTTACAGATACTGAACAATAGGTTTTCCCCCTTGGGATGTAAGGGGCCACATTACAGATACTGAATACCATATCTGGCCCTTTGATGATGTCAGAGGCCATGTTATGGATACTGAATATGTTTGGCCCTTTGGTGGATGTCAGGGGCCACATTATGGATACTAAACACTAAGTGTGGCCCTTTGATGAGGTCAGGGGCCACATTACATATACTGAATACCATATCTAACCCTTTGATGTCAGAGGCCATGTTATGGATACTGAACAATATGTTTGGCCCTTTGGTGATGTCAGTGTTTAGTATCCATAATGTGGCCCCTGACATCACCAAAGGGCCAAACATATTGTTCAGTATCCATAACATGGCCTCTGACATCAAAGGGTTAGATATGGTATTCAGTATATGTAATGTGGCCCCTGACCTCATCAAAGGGCCACACTTCGTGTTTAGTATCCATAATGTGGCCCCCAAGTGTGGCCCTTTGATGAGGTCAGGGGCCACATCACATATTCTGAATACTATATCTAACCCTTTGATGATGTCAGAGGCCATGTTATGGATACTGAACAATATGTTTGGCCCTTTGGTGATGTCAGGGGCCACATTATGGATACTAAACACCAAGTGTGGCCCTTTGATGAGGTCAGGGGCCACATTACATATACTGAATACCATATCTAACCCTTTGATGATGTCAGGGGCCACATTATGGATACTAAACACCGAGTGTGGCCCTTTGATGATATCAGGGGCCACATTACAGATACTGAACAATAGGTTTGGCCCGTTGAGGATGTCAGGGGCCACATTGCATATACTGAATACTATATGTAGCCCTTTGGCGATGTCAGGGGCCGCATTACATATACTGAATACCATATGTGGCCCTTTGATGTCAGGGCTTGAATTTGAGGCCCCCTATACTCAGTGTCCATGTATGGAGCGGAGTGATGTAGATATGTAGTCATGTGGGGGGGGGAGGGGTAATCATGCATGCTGTGGTGGGCTCCATAGAGATACCTCTAGCGATAGGAGGCACCACTGCAAAGGAAATTTATATTCAGAAATATAAATTAACAATTCTGTAAGGTTTGGAACTAAATATTACATGCAACAGTAACCAAGGCTAGAGCTAGTCATACATAATGCAATTTTTTTTATTTAATTTCCTTTAAATTTAGCAGGAACTATGTAGTGCAAGGGCCGGCCTGATTGCATACAAATTGAAAGGGTTTAGGTTTGACCTCATATTATATGGTTTTGGTAAATCTAAAGGCAAAGTGTACAGGTAAGTTGTATAATGTATGGCCAGCCCTTATGTAAGAGGAAGTCAATACACAATACAAGCCCTGTTAAATACAAGCCCTGTTAAACCAACCATCTTCCGCAAGGATCAGCCTGTCTGGATAATAAAAGACTGTTTAGGTCTGTCCTCAGGTTTGGTAACTCTAAGGCCCCTTTCACACAGGCGGACCGTTCAGATCCACCTGTCCGTTTTTTTGGCAGATCTGAATGGTCCCCCCATGCATTCCTATGAGGCATCGGATGGCAGCGGAGACATGTCCTCTGACATCCGACCGGCAAATCTGGACGGATGGAAACCCTATTTTCCATCCGTCCAGCGGATCAGATGGGATCGGATGAGAATGGGATCGGATGAGAACGGACCGACGGTCTGTTCCCATCCGATTTCCCCCATAGAGATGCATGGGGAACTGAGAGCTGTGTCTCCGCACACAGCACGGAGACACAGCTGTCATACTCCTGCTCAGCGGGGGATCAGCGGATCGATTCCCCGCTGAGAAAAACGGAATCCGCCCAACAGACTTAGCCCCGGTTCACACTACTGCGTGTGCGGGGTTTGCATGTAATGTCGGAGCGCACTGCTCCGACATGACATGCGATCAGCTGTGCGGTGCGAGTTTAGCCATACAGTTTCTATGGCTAAATTCGCATCGCACCCGCAGCAAACACGCACAGGAGGCATTTTTGCTGCCACATCAGGATCGGATCGCACAGCGGTTCACACTTGTGCGATCCGATCCTGTGCGAACTGCACGATCGCACTGCGATATGCGATCAAACTGGGGGTGTCGTTAAGATTACATTGACACCCCCAGCGGATCGCATATGGCAGTGTGAACTGCCGGGGGTGCGTGTGCGATGCGGGAACAGGCTGCGAATTAAGTTGCCGGGAGCTTGCCAGAAAAATAACTCCCGCGCGCATGCGCAGGAGTGACATCATTGCGGCTCCGGCCAATCAGCACGCCGGAGCCGTCTCTTCCGGCCAATCAGCGCGCCGGAGCCGCCGAACCCGGAAGAGACGACGAGGGATCATGGCAGCGCCCACAGCGATGTCCGGGGGTCCGTGTCGGGGCTTCGTTTTAAGGTAAGTTACACATAATGGGCTAGTATGCAATGCATACTAGCTCATTATGCCTTTGTCTTGCAGGTTTTTTTTTTTTTTTTTTTTTTTTTTTAAATAGGGTTTACAACCGCTTTAAGCTGGATACACACTATACAATTTCCTTTAGATTTACCAAAACCATATAATGAGGTCAGACCTAAACTCTTTCAATGTGTATGCAATCAGGCAGGCCCTTGCACTACAAAGTTGAAGGTAAATCTAATGGAAAACTAACAACAAAAGTTGTATAGTGTGTATCCAGCTTTAGGCTAGCCATACATTATACAATTGTCTCTAGGTTTACCTTCATCTATGAAGTACAAAGGCTAGGATACAATTTAAAGTGTAGTTTAGTTTTGACCTCATATTACACGGTTTATTGTAAATCTAACAGAACATTGAACATGTATGTCCAGCCTTCATAGAATTCGCATTGTGCATTTACACAGAAGCCCCCTCCTTCCCATCACATCCCTCAGCCCCCCTATCAGACATATATGACAATGTCAGATCAGATCACACATCTACAGATGCAGATCTTCCTCATATCGATCATAAGCACTCACCTTCCCCCTCTCTGCAGATCACAACCGGTCGCCTTCACTTCCTTCTGTTTTTACCTCCAGCAACTTCCTCCCTCTCATATGACTCCAGTCATGTGACCCGTCTGGTGGCTGGAGATCACGTGCTCCTCCTAATGAGTGAGGTGGGTGGGGACTGGTGTGCTGATCTGTGCAGAGGGAGTGATGTTTGTGTACTGAGCTCAGTCACCCATAGCAACCAATGTCCTCTTCTGACTGCACTGCTCATCATGGGTCACAGCAGTGTGCACACTAATTACTCAGCGCTCTGCTTTATTTAGAAAGAGGGAACCTAATGCCCCACACGCGTCGAAAATTGTCAGGGAATTTTCAGCCAACGTCCGATCTGCTGATTTTCGGCTTGTTAGTATGATGCTTCCGACAACCGACTCCGACTTTTCGGCCGAAAAAATCTGGTGTGCAGACTATAAAATTTTTGTTGGCCGTCAACACAACGGCCGATTTTTGTGCAGTCAGTACAGATTTCGACAGGGAAAAATCTGATGAGCAAGACTGGGCATGCTCAGAGAAGAAAGAACACAAAGAAAGCAAACCAACACATGACATCACTTCTGAAGTAGAATTTTGTTGGTCGAGAAAATTCATGTGCAGTCTAGGCACATTCCAACCAACAAAACACCACTCTGGACAAAAGACGGACGATCGGTCGGCCGATAATCGTTGCGTGTGTACAAGGCTTTAGGAACTAATTCAGTACCAGCCTGAGCTACCCCTCCCCCCCCCCTCTTATCCTGTCCATTAACCCCTTCCATCCCTTATCCTGTTCATTAACCCCTTCCCTCCCATATCCTGTCCATTAACCCCTTCCATCACTTATCCTGTCCATTAACCCTTTCCCTCCCATATCCTGTCCATTAACCCCTTCCCTCCCTTATCCTGTCCATGAAACCCTTCCCTCCCATATCCTGTCCATTAACCCCTTCCCTCCCTTATCCTGTCCATTAACCCCTTCCCTCCCTTATCCTGTCCATGAAACCCTTCCCTCCCATATCCTGTCCATTAACCCCTTCATCTCCCTTATCCTGTCCATTAACCCCTTTACCTCCCTTATCCTGTCCATTAACCCCTTCACCTCCCTTATCCTGTCCATTAACCCCTTCCCTCCCATATCCTGTCCATTAACCCCTTCACCTCCCTTATCCTGTCCATTAACCCCTTCACCTCCCTTATCCTGTCCATTAACCCCTTCACCTCCCTTATCCTGTCCATTAACCCCTTCACCTCCCTTATCCTGTCCATTAACCCTTTCCCTCCCATATCCTGTCCATTAACCCCTTCCCTCCCTTATCCTGTCCATGAAACCCTTCCCTCCCATATCCTGTCCATTAACCCCTTCACCTCCCTTATCCTGTATATTAACCCCTTCACCTCCCTTATTCTGTCCATTAACCCCTTCCCTCCCATATCCTGTCCATTAACCCCTTCACCTCCCTTATCATGTCCATTAACCCCTTCCCTCCCTTATCCTGTCCATGAACCCCTTCCCTCCCTTATCCTGTCCATTAACCCCTTCCCTCCCTTATCCTGTCCATTAACCCCTTCCCTCCCTTATCATGTCCATTAACCCCTTCCCTCCCTTATCCTGTCCATTAACCCCTTCCCTCCCTTATCCTGTCCATTAACCCCTTCCCTCCCTTATCCTGTCCATTAACCCCTTCCCTCCCTTATCATGTCCATTAACCCCTTCCCTCCCTTATCCTGTCCATGAACCTCTTCCCTCCCTTATCCTGTCCATTAACCCCTTCCCTCCCTTATCCTGTCCATTAACCTCTTCCCTCCCTTATACTGTCCATTAACCCCTTCCCTTATCCTGCACTTCTGTCCATTAACCCCTTCCCTCCCTTATCCTGTCCATTAACCCCTTCCCTCCCTTATCCTGTTCATTAACCCCTTCCCTCCCTTATCCTGTCCATTAACCCCTTCCCTCCCTTATCCTGTCCATTAACCCCTTCCCTCCCTTATTCTGCACATCTGTCCATTAACCCCTTCACCTCCCTCCTCCCACTGTGTATGACCTGCACATTAACCACTCCAGCTCGGGAAGATTTTACCCCCCTTCACCACCAGGCCATTTTTTGTGATACAGCACTGCGTTACTTTACCTGACAATTGCGTGATTGTGCAACGCTGTATCCAAATAAAATTTGTGTCCTTTTTTCCCACAAATAGAGCTTTCTTTGGGTGGTATTTGATCACCTGTGCGGTTTTTATTTTTTGTGCTATAGACAAAAAAAGACTGTCAATTTTGAAAAAAAAAAAAAAAAAAAACAATATCTTTTACTTTCTGCTATAAAACCTTTCCAATAAAAAAAATGTAGCAAATCTAATTTCCTTATCATTTTAGGCCAATCTGTATTCTGCTACATATTTTTGGTAAAAAAAAGAATCCCAATAAGTGTATATTGATTGGTTTGCACAAAAGTTATTGCGTCTACAAACTTTGGAATATTTTTACAGCATTTTTATTTATTTATTGTTTTTATTAGTAATGACGGCTATCAGCGACTTACAGCGGGACTGCGATGTTGCGGCAGACAAATCGAACACTAGGTGACTCTTCTGACACTTTTTTGGGAACCGGTGACACTAATACAGTGATCAGTGCTAAAAATATACACTGTCACTGTACTAACGACACTGGCAGGGATTAACATCAGGAGCAATCAAAGGGTTAAATGTGTCCCTAGGGGGTGCTTTCTAACTGTGGGGGAGGTGCTTGTACTGTAAGAAGACAGAGATCCATGCACTTGCTTAGTAGAAACACAAGAGCTCTGTCTTCTCCTGCCACAGAACGGCATTCTGCCTTGTTTACATAGTCAGACCACCGCTCTGTCTGCCACGATTGGCGGGTCCTGGTGGACATGGGGTCCGCCAGACCCACTGATTGGCTCCCACTGTGTCCAATCATAGTGGGAGTGGGTCACCGGCGGCGTGCATGCGTGTCCCAGACCCTGAGGAAAAAAAATCATGTACAGGTACGTGATTTTGCACTAAACCGCATTATATGTACAATGGGCGGTTCTGGAGCGGTTAAAGTGAATCTAAACTCACATTTTTTTTTTAAATCACTAACAGACAAGGTTCTTCTGTCATAAATGCTTCTTCCTGCCTGTCAGCTGTCATGAGCCTTACATGTGCAGATCAGCGTACATTTGTAGCACCGCCCTGTGCCGTAATGATGTGACTCCTGCGTGTGTATGTGCAGAAGTAACGTCATCAAGGCCCAGCAGAACCTGGAAGGAAGACCAGGAGAAGATGAAAGGCCCGGGACCAGCTGGATCGGTGACAGCGCAGCACTGGAGGGCTGCGTTTGAAAGTTAAGTCTGTCATATTGTGCTAACATGCTGTGCAGACTAGGACATCATGGCATAGACCTGGGGCCCCATTTATTTAAAAGAAACAAAAAAGTATAGGGGCAGTCCACCGCTAGATCATGCGGGAGTGCAGTTTCCCAGGAGAGCAGAGGATCAGGTAAGAAAACCTGTTTCTCCTCTCCCCTGGACAAAACATTCCTTGCACTGCGGGCACAGCCCCACTGCAAGGGATCATTACTTTTATTTGCTTGGAGTTGGGCTTTAAAGTGGTTGCAAACCATGGAATCTGAGCAAAGCACATATATCTGAAGTGTTTACTGATCTCTCTCCAAAGCTCTAAGCATTGTTTCTCTCTGGTGCTTCCTTCCCCTGTTATCAGCAGGTATAGAAATAAAGACACTGCAAGCTGTTTGAGGAGTCATGTTGCGCTACATAACAGGAACAGGAAGACACAGAACAGGAAGTAGGAAGTACAAGCAATGCAATATTACCATAGAGTATATTACAATAGAGTCACTGTATTTGTATAATAACTCCATTACATCTCCCTTTTTTTACATTCATTCCAAAAATCGGTAATCAACCTAAGGACAGATTGTGTGAACAGTCTTAAACATAACATACTGTGTTACTGGTAGATACACTACAGATTGAGTCTTGAAAGTCTACCGCTGCGCAAGGCCACTATGATTTTGCCTGGGGAATGCTGTTCAGCTCCAGAAAGTGTTAAAGAGCTGCTCTCTTTTCTGGCTGGTGTGTTTGGCAAAGAAGAACTTACTGGTATATGTGGCTTCATTATATCATCCTCATGGTATCCTTCCGATATGACAGTAGAGAAGCCCTCATGTATGGGACTTAAAACGGCAACAAGTAGGATTGCACAATGAATTGTGACTTGAAGTAACTTGAAGTGAATTGTAAAATTTTACAATTTTACAATTATACAATTCTTTCTGGCTATCACAAAGTATAAAAAAACACATTACCCAATGTTAAAATGGTTATTACAAAGTTCCTAATGTTTTACAGTATACTCAAATTTCCATTTGAAATCACCAAACAGAAAATTCAGATGGTGAACACCCAACGCATTTCATAGTTACATAGTAGGTGAGGTTGAATAAAGACAATAGTCCATCCAGTTCAACCTGTGTAGGTGTGTGTGGCTGCAATCATCTCTCATACCCCTGAATGTTCTGATTCTTGAGATGTACGTCTAAGAGTCTTTTGAAAGCCACCATACTTCCCACAGAAACCACCTCTTGTGGTAGAGAATTCCACAATCTTGTAGCCCTAACAGTAAAGAACCCCCCACGTTGCCTGAGGTTAAAACGCTTCTCCTCTAATCGCATTGTATGCCCTCGAGTCCTCATGCAATCCTTTCGACTGAATAGCTTTTTTTCTATGCTGAGATCACCATTGAGATATTTATAAATTGCTATCATGTCCCCTCTCAGGCATCTCTTCTCCGGGGAGAAAAAATCAAGCGATTGCAAACGCTCTTCATAATTAAGGTCCTCCAATCCCCAAATTAGTTTAGTCGCCCTTCTCTGGACTCTCTCCAGCTCCAACACATCCCTCCTGAGGACTAGCGACCAGAACTGGACAGAATACTCCAGATGTGGTCGGACCAGAATTTTATAAAGTGGAAGGATTATAGTTTTTTTTTTTTCCAAAAAGTGAAGGATTATAGTTTTACTTCTGGAATACATCCCTTTCTTTATGCATGCTAATATTCTGCCGGTTTGGCAGCTGCCGCTTGACATTGCATGCTATTGCTTAGTCTATCCTCTACCAAGACTCCCAGATCTTTCGCCATTTTTGATTCCCCCAAAGGTACCCCCCCTAAAGTGTATTGTGCTTTTGTGTTTTTAGTCCTCAAGTGCAAAACCTTACACTTCTCCACATTAAACCTCATTTGCCGTGTCGTTGCCCACTCTGTTATTTTGTCCAGGTCATTCTGTCATTCTGTAGGATATCTGCTTCATGCTGTGCAGTTATTGCCCTGCCCAATTATTATTTATAAATTAAGCGCTTGTGGGGAACTGTATCAAACGCCTTAGCGAAATCCAGGTACACCACATCCACTGGTCTCCCCCTATCTAGCTCACAGCTCACCTCCTCGTAGAATGTTAAAAGATTGGTTTGACAAGAACGCCCATTTCTAAACCCGTGCTGATTACTGCTGATGATGTTGTTGTCTTTAGCAAACTCTACGATATAGTCCCTTATCATCCCCTCCAGAAGTTTACATACTATCGATGTCAGACTGACAGGCCTATAATTTCCCGGGACATGCCTCTGCCCTTTTTTGAATATCGGTATCACGTTAGCTTTCCTCCAATCCCCTGGTACATTTTCTGTCATAATACTGTCAGCAAAGATCAGGAACAGTGGTCTAGATATAATCTTACTAAGTTCTTTGAGTACTCTTGGATGTACGCCATCCGGGCCTGGTGATTTATTTGTGTTATTTTTATCCAGCCTTTCCCTGATTTCAGCCTCTGTTAACCATAGCGGCAAGTCCTGTGTATTACTACTAACCATTTAGTCGTGGTCAGTGTACCCCTCCTTTTCCTGTGTAAAGACTGACGAGAAAAAAGCATTCAGCACGGTTGCTTTTTCAGTGTCCTCTGTAACCATCCTCCCATCATCGTTAATTATGTGTGCAATATGCTCTGCCCTAGTTTTTTTGCTGTTGATATATTTAAAGAATTTCTTTGGGTTCTTTTTACTATCCTCCGCTATCTGTCTCTCAAAGTTGATTTTAGCCATTTTGGTTTCGTATTTACTTTTCTTATTTGCCTCCTTGTATTGTTGGGAAAACGATACTGTGCCCTCTGATTTATATTTCTTGAAGGCCATTTTTTTCCCCCTAATATGTTTTTTAACATTACGGTTTAGCCAGCCAGGTTTGGCTTTGTCTCTTCAAAATATATTTCCCATAGGAATGCACTGTGAGATGCATTTGTTTAATATGTTCCTAAAGCATTCCCATTTTTCCTCCGTGGTCAGTGTTCCTAGGGTTTGGTCCCAGTTTACCCTTTCCATCATTGAGCACAATTTGGGAAAGTTTGCCCTTCTGAAGTTTAGGGTTCTTATGTTCCCCCCTTGCCTTGTTATATTGTTATTTACGCTAAATGTGATCATCCTGTGATCGCTAGAGCCCAGGTTGTACTGGACTCCTACCTCCGAGATTAGGTCTGGGTCATTAGTGATCAATAGATCCAGGACTGCGTTTTCTCTAGTAGAATCCACCATGTAGTTGTCCTGTAAGGTATTCATAAATAGACGGGCCTTCTGTGAGTGTGTAGTTCCCTCTTCCCAGTGAATGTCGGGATAATTGAAGTCCCCAATATGATGACTGATCCCAGTTTTGCCACTTTACCCAACAGTGATATAAATTCCAGCTCTACCTCCTTTCGAAATGTACTTTTTTATTCTTCTTCAGGGGTGCATAGACATTAGGAAAGGGAGTTACCTTCTATAATGAGAACATAATATTAGAAATGTTGCATATAATATATACAATACATTTTTATGAATAACTTTATTATTGTATTTGTGTATTATTAATACCTGTGTAGAAGTGGTTAAGCATTAGACAAATAACCAAGGTTAAAAGAAATAGAAAATCACGGCATAATGTCCTCCAAACATCACCAAGGGACAACGGGGGCACAACGCCCAACCTATGAGTCACTGGGGTCAGCAGGGTCACAGCAAAAAAGAATTGTGCGTTTGGCACTATTAAAGCAAAATAAATTAAATAAATTAAATGGACCACTGATGAGCACCCGTGTCATGTAACTGAAGGTTGTTTGAATACCTACATTCAAGTGTCCATGCAGTGCCAGCAACTTTCAAGCATCCTCCATTTTACAGTCACCAAAAATTAGGGAATGTCACTCTAATAGTGTTAATGTTCTACCATCTATAACAAAAAAATAGAATATCGACCAACAATCATACATTATGGGTTTGGCAGAGATGTATAGTAACTAAGTAGAACTACTTCACTACTGTACTTAAGTACCGAAAGGCGGTATCTGTACTTTCCTAGAGTAGAATTTTTTTCTCCTACTTCCACTTTTACTTCCCTACATTTTTTCGATAATTTCAATCTTCTACTCCAATATTTTTTTTTTGTGCTGCATAGTTACTCGTTACTATTATAAAAATTACCACTGCCAGAACAGTAGATGGCAGGTTTCATGAAGCTCAAAACATGTGTATTATCAGCGCATACGAAAGTAAATGCTACTGCATGTATAAATAAAAGCTGCAATTGAAATAATAAAAAACAATATAATGTTCAAACTTTTGACTTCTTTCTTTAATAACTACATAACACAGTACTTGTACTTTTACTTTCAGTACTTGAGTAGCAATTTTTTTTTCAAAACTACTGGTACTTTTACTTTCAGTACTTGAGTAGCAAAATGTTTTTAAAAAACTACTTGCAATACTTAAGTACAAAAAATGTTGAATACTTTAGTACTTCTACTCAAGTCTCTTTTTGATTGAGCACTTCCACTTCTACTCAAGTCACTTTTTGATCGAGCACTTGTACTTTTACTCAAGTATGGGTTTCAAGTACTTTATACAACTCTGGGGTTTGGTGAGATGAACATGAATATGTGGACCCCATATATGATCATGTCCATCTCACCAAACCCACAATTCACAATTTGTCACGATTCATTGTGCAATTTAAAGGCCCGTACACATGATAAGAAAATCGGAAGTAAAATTTCGTCCGACTAACGATCTGTGGATTTTCGGATCATTAGTATAGTGCTTTCGACAGCCGATTTCGGACGACAAAAACTGGATGTGCAGACTAAAATTTTTATCGTACTTGAACACAACGTCCAATTTTCATTTAATTAGTACAGTTTTCGTCCGAAAAAAATCATAAGAGCAAGACTAGGCATGCTCAGAAACTAAACACATACAAAACAATTCAACACATGACATCACTTCTGAAGTTGAATTTTGTTGTACGAGAATTTTCGTATGAAAGTAACCTCTTCACATATGAGACCAACATGCAACAAAAAGCGAAAGAAAATTTGTCCAATAATCTGATCGTGTGTACAAGGCTTTACTTATTGCCGTTTAAAGTCCCACACATGATTCTCTATCCACACATCTATTTAAGGGATGTTGGCAACCACCAGCTACAATTCATATTTCAGATATGACAGTAGTATTGTCTCTGGTCCAGTAGGACTAGGGGCATTGAGCACCTCGGGAGGATCATGTGCAGGATGCTCATAGGCTTGTGTTGTGAGTTGTTCTGCCATTCGCAGGTCCACTCGATTGCGGTGGTAGAGACTCCCTTCCAAATCCACAAGATATGAGCGAGGAGCAACTCTCTGAACACGGGTGCCCAGTTTCCAGTGACCAGTCCTGTCACCAGGCAGCGGATTTATACAGATTGGCTCTCCAATGCTTAGTTCAGGTAAGTCTTTGGCAGACATATCATATGACAGTTTGGAGATCTGTTTCCTAAGTGGCAGTTTCTCCAGTACACCTGTAACCACACAAGGTTCAAGCAATTTGTTTGCCACAGGTAATGAAGTCTTCAGTCTCCTTGACATCAAGCACTGTGCGGGACTACAGTCTACAAGAGTCACTTCTGAGAAGTTTTCCCGACAGATGTTGGGGGGGGGGGGGAGAGCTCAGAATGGAGCTTGTGGGGGGTGAGTTTCTTTCCTCCAATCAGCTCTCACACACTGTATCTGCAGCCTCTCTGCCTCCTCCTCTGTGCTGCTGACAGATGAAGAAAGATTTTTAATATGATCTGCACTTTTGGCCAACTTTTTTCTTATATCAAAGGTGGCTGAGCCAAGTGGTGTTGGCAGGGCATTTTCAGTAAAATTCAATGCTAACCTGGAGGTGTTATGTACACCAATGGTGTACTGAATGTCTCAGAAATGTTATTTCCTGCTTTTGTGATTGGCTCACTGAATTTCCCAGATGTCTGCTCTAATATGCAAGTCAACTGTTAGGCATTCCCTGCAAAAGGAATTTCAGTTTTGGTGAGATTGTCCCCAAGGGTAAATACTTCTAAAGGGATGCAGACAATGCAACTTTTTTCATCAGAATACGTGTGCACTAGGTGATTTAATTAAACCAGACCCTCGCATTCAGAATCAGTCTGTAAAGCATAAAGTGAAACAAAGAGCTTTTTTTTTGGAGCAGAGCATCTACTATAACATGCCTCCCCTCTGATCAGTGGCGGCTGGTGCTCCATCAGTCGGGGGGGGGGCGTCAGACAGACCCCCCCAATCACTTCAGCCCGCACCACCATATCCCCCCGTGCCAGTTTACTTACCTTGCTCCGAGGGACTGACAGGAGGCGGCGGCTTCCCCCTCAGACTCCATGTTCCCTCTTGGCGGCCGTCTCCTCCCTCCTTCTTGGCCAATAGGATGCCTTCTCCTTTCGACCAATCGGGAAACAGGTCTCAGGACCCACTTCCTGATTGGCCGGGAGGAGAATCAGTGTGGCAATAGCGAATATTCATTCGCTATTGTCATACAACTGGGTGGGCTCGGGGCGCAGTGCTCTGTGCCCCGAGCCCACCCTTTTTTGAAGCCTTTTAGAGCCTCTGGCTCTAATCACGTGCTACAAAAAAAAAAAAAATTGGAATCCATGCATCCGGCTCCCTGCATGTATATTAGGGGGGCGGATGCATGGATGGGGGGGCGGCGCACCTGCGCCCCTAGTAGACAGGCCGCCACTGCCTCTGATAAGTTTTCTGTGTGCGGCTTGCAAGGTGCCACACAGTCTCTTCTTCAACATCCTCATGGTCGATTTCTTTGCAAGCATGCCACAATCTCCATTCAGTGGATATGAAGAGTTCTTACTCTGTACTCTCTTGGTAAACAAACTCTAAGTGCCGGTTCACACATATGCGATACGGGAACCTTGCAAATCCACTGAGGGTTCCCGCATCGCACTCAACTCACAGGCTGTTCACACTGCCATATGCAATTCGCTGGGGTGTCAATAAAAAGTCAATGACACCTCCAGATCAGTTTGCATATCGCAGTGCAAACTGTCAGTTTGGACATGAAACGGATCGCATAGGTGTGAACACCCATGTGAGCCGATTCTGGTGCGGACCAAAAAAAGGGTCCTGTGCGTCTTTGGTCTGAATGCGATGCAAATTGAACCATACAATCTGTATGGCTAAATTTGTAATGCACAGACATCGCGTGTGATTTGCAGAGCAATGCACTGCGAATCACGTGCGATGTCTGACATTGCATATGTGCGAACCGGCACTCAGTGGAATTGATTACAGCTCGCCCCTTAGTACACAGGACCCAGAGGAATCTGAAGATGCTGTGCAGCCTGCTTGGGAACTCTGTGCAGTTTAGATATGTAAGTATGAGATCTGTTGTATGTTGGAGGAGGGGGGGAGGCACAAAAAGTGATACTCCGCTAAAAGTACTATAGTTAAAGGTTAAAGTGTAAGTCCAGGCAAAACCTAACTAACGCTAAACCTGCTCTGTGCCACATTCTAACCCTAATCTATCTAACCCTGTAATTACTTACTTACTATTGCTGTACTTACCCATTCTGCAGCCGATCCGGTCCAGCGGCGTAAGGTCTGTGCAGGAGAGGACCGACAATGGCTGTGAAATGCTTGGGAAGTGACATCACCCATAGACTGACTATGGGGCTTCCGTTGTCGGCTGCCTCCTCTGCACCTGCCTCCACACTGAAGCCACCGTTGACAGCTGATGCTGGGGCCAGACTGGATTGGCTGCAGAAAAGGTAAGTACAGCGATTTTTGCTTTACATGGTTAGAGAGATAAGGTTTAGAATGTGGCAAAGAGCAGGTTTAGCGTTAGTTAGGTTTGCCTAAACTTCTACTTTAAGTTCACCTTTAGAACATGTAACATCCCCTGCATCCTTTCCTCCCCATCACCCCATTCCTGTGACGTGGTTGGGGAATCTCATCCCTGCACCAGCTGCCAAAATTAAAAAATAGCGTAGCTGTGCAGAGCTTCACCCATATGGCCATGTCATTCATTTACAGAAATCTGTGAATTAATAAACTACAAGTACCATAGCCCATAGCGGCGGGCGGCTTGTAGTTCTCAATTAACTGCTAAGGTGCTGGCGAGCGCTCTCATAGTTCATTGATTGTTCTTGCAATTCAATAACTGCCTGCCTGTATGGGAGGTGCGAGCAGACAGTATACTGAGAATCTGCAGGATCCTGGCCTTGCACCTATGATCTGCTGGTCACAGGTGCAATGCTTTACAGGCTTGAGTGTAAAAAAAATAATCAATGCGCATTTTTTTACCTGCAAAAAGATGTGCATTTATTATTTATTTATTTTTTATAAAAGGTGAACTTATACTTTACCTCACCACATACATTACAATCTTACTGTACAATCTCCTTTAGATCCACCAACAGTGGCGGCTGGTGCATTGGGGGCGCAGGGGCGCCACCACCCCCCCCCCCCCCTCCTATCCATGCGTCTGGCTCCCTAATCTACACACATCGGACGCATGGAGTTCAATGGGGCTTTTTTTTTTTTTTTGCGCCCTGAGCCCACCCAGTTGTGTGACAATAGCAAATGAATATTCGCTATTGTCGCACGGATCCTCCTCCTGGCCAATCAGGAAGCCGAAAGCAGAAGCCATGCCATTGGGCCATGGAGGGGGAGGGAGGAAACGCAGAAGACAGGGGGAAAAGCCTGTTCTCCCTCCACATATCCAGGCAAGGTGAGCTGGCAGGGGGGGGGGGGGGTGTTATGGTGTGCGGTCTGGTGTGGTCCGGGGAGGGTAGTAAGGTGTGGTCCGTCTGCCACCCCCCCCCCCCGACCCATGGAGCACCAGAAGCCACTGTCCACCAACAACTATGTAGTGCAAGGGCCTGCCTGATTGGATGCAGACTGAATGGATTTTTAGGCAGGTCCTCATTATTATTATTATTATTATATAGTATTTCTATAGCGCCAACAGTTTACGCAGCGCTTTACAACTTGAGGGTAGACAGTACAAATACAATACACTTTAATGCAGTAGGAATCAGAGGGCCCTGCTCGTTAGAGCTTACAATCTAGGAGGGACGGTCAAGAGATACAAGAGGTAATAACTGTGGGGGATGGGCTGATGGAGAAAATAAAAGTACAGTTGTTAGGTGGTTGCCAGATAGGTTTCTCTGAAGAGATGTGTTTTCAGGGATCGTTTGAAAGTAGACAAAGTAGGAGCTAGTTGGACAGATGGGGGTAGAGCATTCCAGGGGATGGGAGAGGCTGGGGAGAAGTCCTGGAGGCGAGCATGGGAAGTGGTTACAAGTGAGCTAGAGAGCAGGAGATCCTGGAAGGAATGAAGAGAACGAGTTGGTTGGTATTTTGAGACCAGATTAGTGATGTAGCTGGGCGCCAAGTTATGGATGGATTTGTAAGTTATGCTTAGTAACTTGAATGTAATTCGTTGGTTGAGTGGCAGCCAATGGAGGAATTGGCAAAGAGGGGTAGCAGACACAGAGCGGTTTGCAAGGTGGATGAGCCTGGCAGCAGTGTTCATGATGAACTGAAGGGGGGATAGTCTTTTTAAAGGTAACCAATGAGAATGGAGTTGCAGTAATCGAGACGAGAGATGACCAGGGAGTGGATTAGAAGCTGTGTGGCATCATTGGTTAGGAAGGGACATATCATATTACATAGTTATGATAAATCCCAAGTTGATTGTGCAATCAGTGTGTAAAATGTATGGTGAGCTTAGGTTTAGTAAAATAAAAATAAGGAACACATAAAATGACAATTGCTTGCCTGTTTTAACCACTTTGCCGCTGCTCACTAGAGCTCTACTGCGGCAAAGTGGCTCGATAACGTCTGGCGACGTAGACCTACGTCACCAGACATTGCCCTCGCTCCCGCTGTATTCAGTCACAGCGGGAGTCGGGCCAGGGGAGGAGCGGCGGCGATCGCCGCTGCTCTTCCCCGATTGTCGGGGATCTAGTGTGGAGATCCGCCCACTTGTGTAAACAGAGCGGGCGGATCTCCTAAGTGACAGACAGGGTCAGATTGCAGGGTTCAGCATAGCTGAACCTACGATCTGTCCTTGTGTCACATAGTCCCTTCCCCCCACACATGTCAGTAAGCACCAGGCATACATTAACCCCTTGATCACCAATAAAAATTAACCCCTTCCCTGCCAGTGTCATTTTTACAGTAACAATGCATATTTATAGCACTGATTACTGTAGTAATGTCACTGGTACCCCCAAAAGTGTCAAAAATGTGAGTCAAGGGGCCGATCTGTCCGCCGCAATGTCGCAGTCCCGCAAAAAAAATTGCAGATCGCCGCCATTACTAGTTAAAAAAAACACCAAAAACGACAGAAATATTTCCCTTAGTTAGTAAACGCAATAACTTTTGCGCAAACCAATCAAAATATGCTTATTGCGATTTTTTTTACCAAAAATATGTAGCAGAAAACAAATTGGCCTAAAATGATAAAAAAATGTAGATTTTTACATTTTTTGGGGGGGGGGGAATTTCATATAAAAAATTGTGAAAAATATATTTATTTTTTCAAAATTGTCGCTCTTTTTTTGTTTATAGCGCAAAAAGTAAAAATCGCACAGGTGATCAAATACCACCAAAAGAAAGCTCTGTTTGTGGGAATAAAAAGGTCGTAAATTTTGTTTGCGTACAGCATTGCATGACTGCGCAATTGTCAGTTAAAGTCGCACAGTGCCGAATCGCAAAAAGTGGCCCAGACGTAAGGCAGCAAAATCCTCCGGTGGTAAAGTGGTTAAGAAGCAGATACCTGCTAACTGTCCAGACTGGTTGTCCAATCACCATTGTGCCCCCTTTCTTTTTTTACAGGCATTAATATTATTAGTAGGAAGGATTTATATAACTGTTGGGCAGCACTCTACAGTATAAAGAGAGACAATACAGTTTCTATACATTTCAATACAAGCGGTTTGGGAGAACCCTGCTCATGAGAGCTTACAGTACAAGCTAATAGGGAAGAGTATAAAAGATCTGCTCAGCAAAGCCAAGAACAGATATCATTGCAGTATGTTTAATTAGCTTATATGCTATTAGAACCATACTCGGCCTACTTTGACCAATTATTTGGTCTTACATTGGACATTCTTTATTGCATGACGAAAGATTTTATCAGAAATTGCAATTTGTTTCCAAAATTTCAGAAATTAGATTTTGCATGGCTTTCTACTCCAGTAGATTCTGTAATTAGATATTTGGAAGGTGTTAGTCAGCTTTACTTTCCCTAAAAGGCACTTCATTATACCTCCTGCAGCTGTTTCAGCACAGATAACCCAGACACTCTGGCCTTTTAAAAATAGCATCAAGCTGCATGTCATCTGAGCTCTGTGCTGGAGACATGGCCCTGCAATGGCAACCATTCACGTGCTTTCACCCTATCCATGGTACGAATGTTCGCCTCGACCCTACAGGAACACAAGCTACAAGGGTTGAAAGCTTTGCTAATGGGATCTGCTTCAGCCGAGACCCACTGGAACCTGGGCAGCTGTTTTTGGTCGAGATTGAGGAAAAAGAATGGGGGTGGTGTGGTCACCTAAGAGTTGGTTTGACAGCTCGAGATCCTCGCAACTTGGATGTTGTACCAGAATATTCACTGCCAGATCTTGTCAATCAAGGGGATAGCTGGGTATTCGCCATAACACGGAACCATAACAGAGTGGTGAACGATGAAGGAGAAAATAGCCCTAGCTCAGGAAAAGGGCTTCTTTCGGACCCTTACCTAAAAGTGGGCAAGTATAAAATTTCTCGTGACAAGCTAGTAGCACGAAGTAGGCCGGGCCGGTTTAGCCACATTTTGGATGACTTGTACAAAACCAATGTGCTGCCACCTACAGCCCTTAGGAGCAGGATTGGGGTATTGTATGAACCACAGTCAGATGGAACCCGTCACATGCACATCATCATTAACGGGGAAGATATGGGTGCCAGTGCCCGTGGAATACCAGCCTTACAGCCACTGTATGCCGTTGTTGATGTCTTCGCCTCCACCAAGAGTGTCCGAGTGATCCAGTTGGAATACGGATGTATGTATCACATTCAACTATTAGCTGAACACATTCCCATGAGGGAGGGGGGAATTCCCTAAAAGGGAATGTGATGACTCGATGACATTCAGAAGCAGCTGATAAACTACGCATTAATAACCAGCTATGAAACCAGTTTAAGAATAGTTGTCATCAACAGAATAGGAAGCAGCACAATCAAGTCATGAATTGATGGTTGACCTAAGAAGATTTACAACATTTTGGAAAATCTCTTGGGATCAGTTGCTGATTTTTGCTAATTCTGCTAATCTCCATTCATGAAACACACAAAAATCTCACAAGCTAGGGCTCACTGATAGTCTTGGCATTGGAGAACATTGGGGCATGTATCCAACCATCTCCCAATGCCTTTCAGATCAGCTTCTGCACTAAACAGGAAAACTTTGGTTGCCTGTGCATTGCGTTTAGGCAATGTACAAGAAGGGGGAACAGGATTGCATTTACTATATTGATGGCCGAGGGCCAGTGCTTAGAATGGCAAAGTTAGAGGAAGCAGCAAAATTCTAAAGTTTTCAAATTGTATACATTTTTCTCTAATTTTGTTTCCAACTCGTGGCCACATTTAGGTAGAGAATAGTAAAGGGAAAGGGGTGCAGGGGGAAGTCAGAAAGGCTTTTTATGGTTCAAGAAATAATGATATCTTACTTATTCTTATTTAGTTATTTATTTATTTATTATTTATTATTTTCAAGAAATAATGATATCTTACTTACTCTTATTTAGTTATTTATTTATTATTTTCAAGAAATAATGATATCTTACTTACTCTTATTTAGTTATTTATTCATTTATTTATTTATTTATTATTTATTATTTTCAAGAAATAATGATATCTTACTCTTATTTAGCTATTTATTTATTTATTATTTATTATTTTCAAGAAATAATGATATCTTACTTACTCTTATTTAGTTATTTATTTATTTATTATTTATTATTTTCAAGAAATAATGATATCTTACTTACTCTTATTTAGTTATTTAGTTATTTATTATTTTCAAGAAATAATGATATCTTACTTACTCTTATTTATTTATTTATTTATTTATTATTTATTATTTTCAAGAAATAATGATATCTTACTTACTCTTATTTAGTGGTCTGGACATGTAAAAAGTAGCTCTATATATACAGCAGATGCCAGCATGCTTCCAATAGCTCATTCTAGTGAACATTACATTAGGAGAATGCATATATACACCTTGAATTTGCTCTTGTGTGGTGAACATAACTGCTTTTAACATCTTTATACTGGATATACAGAGATACATACAGTAGTTAGATAGAAAAAAAAGACACCGTCCATCTAGTTTAACCAAAAGAAAAAAAAATAGAAAACCTCCATATCCAGAATCCAATGCCCAAAACTGATCCAGAGGAAGGCAGGAAAAAAGCCTAGAATGCATGATCTGATTTGTGATGGGGACAAATTCTTCTTATTCCGCAAAGGCAATCAGATATTCCCTGGATTAAGGTGGTTGTATACCCCTACATATACCAAGTGAAGTGACTGGTCTCAGGTGATACATAGGGATGAAACAAACCCCCCTACATACGTTGTACCTGTTTATTTGCAGTCTTCTCTTTTTGTCATATGTTTAAAGTCGAGTAGTTATAAAGCTTGTCTGAGCTGTCAGAAAAAAAGGGGTCAGAGAGCTGAAAGCACACTCTGCAGAGCTTAGTGAGGAGAACCCTAAAAGCTGATTGGAGGAAAGGGACTAACCCCCCTCCACACAGCACACAGGTACAGAGCTGAGGCTGTCAATCAGCTAGAGATCTCTTCCCTGTCACCTTTATTCCTTTGGTGTCAGGAAAACTTGTCAGAAGTGACTCTTGCTGATAGCAGAAAAACAAAGCAGCAGACAGGAATTACACTTAAGCCCCGTACACACGTACCGATTGGCGGCCGTAAATATTCGGCCGACGACCGATCGGCAAATTGTAGGCTTGTTAGTATGATGCTTCCGACAGCCGACAGCGCATTTTCGGCCGAACAGAATCTGTTGTGCAGGCATTAAAATTTTTGTATGCCAACACCAGAACGGCCGATTGTTCGCCAGTCAGTACAGAATTCGGCCGACAAACAGCCGATTAGCAAGACTGGGCATGCTCAGAAAAGAAAAAAGACAAGGAAAGTTAACCATCACATGACATCACTTCTGCAGTCGGCTGTTGTTGGCTGACAAAATTGATGTGCAGTCTTTTGCAGTTTTCAGCCGACGCGACAGCCCTGGACAAAAGATGGCCGATCGTTCGGCCGACGTTCGCTACTTGTGTACGGGGTTTTAGTGCTCCTTATTGAGATAAACACTATATAGGGATATGCTTTGTTCATATTTCATATCTGAGATTTACAACCACTTTAACAATCTCTGGTGTTATTATCTATAAATATTAATATACAGTTATATTTTGTGCATTTAGGAATGCATCCAGTTCTTTTAAAACAATCTACTGAACTAGCCAGAGCTGTTTTTTGAGGGAGTCTAGCCCACATTTTCATGGCTCTAACTGTGAAGAAGCCTTTCAGTATGTAGAGGTTTCCTCTAGATGCCTCCTTTTCCTTTGTAATGACCTGAAGTGAATATATATATATATATATATATATATATATATATATACGGTGATCATATCCAACCTTACTCCTCATGCACACAGGGAGTCTGTCAAAGCCCCTCTGAACACCAGCACTCCTGGCAGGAAAATGATGCTTACAAAAACGCACTGAAAGCAGCGTATTGCACACGTGTTTAGACACGTCTGGCATTTGAACTTTAATGCATTCTAACACACATGCAAGATAATGGCACTGCAACCCAATCATGCAATCAGGACTGGCAAAAGCTCTGTGTTTCCTCTCATCGTGCCTGACTTGCAGTCTCCACCCCGCAACACAAGAGTCCTTCAATGTAGATAAAAACAGCAACCAGGTTAGGATGAATAAAATTTCTCTTTATTTTGTCCAAGGAGTACACATGTTCCATTACTAACGCGTTTCATTCTAACAAGTCCTTACTCAAAGATAGACTGACATAACCAACTAGACAGATATATAGCAAGCCAAATATTGCATCAAAAATAAAATAAAGAAATACATATAGACTACATTCATAGTGGAATATCAATTCAGTTAGTTAAAAAAAAAAAAAAAAAAACAGCTACAAGAACCGAATACTTTCATGGGGGGGGGTACAGTTGGATGACACAGTTGGCTAACGTGCATTTGAATAACTGCACTTTATACAACTGTACATTATCTAACTGTGCATTAACTAACTGCCCATTATCCATTATCCAGGTTGCAGTGTCATTATCTGGCATGTGTGTTAAAATGCATTAACGTTCAAATGCCAGACGTGTGTAAACGTGCGTGAAATACGCTGCTTTTGGTGCATTTTTTAATATACTCTTTATTTCTCACTTGGTTGCCGACTTTATCCACATGGAAGAGTTAATGCACGCTATTGGCCAGAATTTTAATTTATTCTGTCTATTGGAATGCATTACCGCTCAAGCAATAGACGCGTCTAGGGTTTTTTCTGTTTTTCGGCTCCTCTCCTGAACGCGCGTTTTTTTTTTTTTCAGCCTGTAAACCCTTCTCTTCTAATACGCCTGTATGTGTGCATGGACACATAGGCTTACATAATCACCTTTCTAGATCTTTGATACAATATGGCTGATATTTGTAGTTTTTTTTTCCATCAGCTTACAGGGGCAGAGGGAAAAGTATTTCAGTGACATATCGGATTGCCCTGAGCAAGAACAGTTTCAGTTACTTGATGCATTAACACAACACATTTTCCAGCACTCTGTAAATACGGTAAATTCCCCAATTTCTATTATTCAGAAGTGCCGTCTCTTTCCTATACAGTAATACCTTGGTTTGCGAGTAACCTGGTTTACGAGCGTTTTGAAAGACTAGCAACTTTTTTTTTTTTAAATCTGTCTTAATATGTGAGCAGTTTAATACAGTATAAGCATGCCATTCCCTCTGTTACATAACATTATGTGTCCCTGTGCCTGCACTGTATATAAAACATTTATATAAATACATAAATAAAACATTTTCTGATTTCTACTGTATCAGAGCGTCTCCCGGCGCTCACGTGATTCCTCGTCTCTCTGCTCTGCCCGGTGGGCGGGGCCAATAACTCCAGCTGATGTCATCCAGGGAGGAGGGGAGGAGAGAAGCAGAGAGCCGAGGAGTCACGCGAGCGCCGGGAGATGCTCTGGTACAGTAGAAATCAGCATCTTTATATACAGTACAGACAGAGGAACACATATTGTCATTTAACCACTTAAGCCCCGGAAGATTTTACCCCCTTCCTGACCAGGCCCTATTTTGCAATTCGGCACTGCGTGACTTTAACGGACCATTGTGCGGTCGTGCGACACTGTAACGAATTTGATGTCCTTTTTTTCCCACAAACAGAGCTTTCTTTTGGTGGTATTTGATCACCTCTGTGATTTTTTGATCATGCGCTATAAACAAAAAAATAGCGACAATTTTGCAAAAACAACAATATTTTTCACATTTTTTTATATGAAATTCCCCCCCAAAAAAAATTTAAAAATCAAAATTTTTTAACATTTTTGCCCAATTTGTTTTCTGCTACATATGTTTGGTAAAAAAAATCGCAATAAGCGTATTTTGATTGGTTTGCGCAAATGTTATTGTGTTTACTAACTAAGGGAAATATTTTTGTCATTTTTGTTGGTTTTTTTTTTGACGAGTAATGGCGGCGATCTGCGCTTTTTTTTCGGGACTGAGACATTGCGGCGGACAGATCGGACCCTTGACTGACATTTTTGACACTTTTGGGGGTACCAGTGACATTACTACAGTAATCAGTGCTATACATATGCACTGTTACTATAAAAATGACACTGGCAGGGAAGGGGTTAACTTTATTGGAGAAGGAGGGGTTAAATGTGTCCCTAGGGGCGTGTTTCTTACTGCGCAGGGATGTGGCTTTTCATGTAACAGCAGAGATCTACGATCCTACATAGCAGGACCATATGATCTCTGCTGTTACACAAGGGAGAATGACAGGCGGCTTTGTTTACATTAGCCGTCTGCCTTTCTCCCTCTGTAACTGACCATCGCGAGTGACCGGCGGACATCGGGTCCGCCGGTCACTCGCGCGGAGGTGTCCGTGAACGAACGGGAGCGGGAGCATGCCTCCGGCGGCGCACGCTCGCCCCCTATTGGCTCACAGGCTAGTGACATACTCATACATCACTTTGCCTGCACGGGGGCTGACTGCCGCAGTATATGTACTTGCGGCGGTCGGCAAGCGGTTAACAGAGGAGACGGCATGCTTATACTGTACAGTAATGTACTTTATATATGATAGCAGCATATCTTTATTTATACCAATAAATGGTTGTGGAACGAGACATCTGAGTTTCCATTATTTCCTATGGGAAAATTTGCTTTGATATACGAGCGCTTTGGATTACAAGCATGCTGCTGGAACGAATTATGCTTGCAAACCAAGGTATTACTGTATCTGTAAAAACATTGTGGGTGGAGACTGATGTGGTTAGCTCAATGTTCTCTGCAAAGCACTTCAGAAAAAGAGTGTCAGCACTATAAGTGAGTCATATAAATAAATGCTTTGTCTTAAAAGTACTGAATTTAACACCTAATATGGGGTTTTAAGGGGAAATGAATGGTCTATAGATTTTCCTGCATGCACTGGTAGCTGAGCGTTCTGTGAATCACAATGAGCATGCACATGAAGTACTGTAAGTTATTGGAATTACTTTTAACCACCAGGTCTAATTGCAAAAACAAATGAATGGATAACAGCCCATTCAGACTGGCGCGACACGACTTTGTGGGGCGACCTGTGACGTCGCGGTGCACATTGAAGTCAATGCAAGTCGCCTCCAGGTCGCACCAAAGTAGTACAGGACCGTTTTTTTTAATTTGGAGCGACTTGTGTCGCTCCTATTAGAACGGGTCATGTACTACTCAATGGCGAGCGACCGATCGTGACTTGTCAGGCGACCAAGTCGCCTGACAAGTCGCGCTTGTCTGAATGGACTCTTAAGACCATCAATCAAAAACATTATTGATTGTTACATTGCTCTGATACAAACTGTTGGTGGTAGTTTGTCCTAAGCTGGGAACACATTATACAATTTTCTTGTACAATTTCCCTTTAGATTTAACAAAGCCATAAAATATGAGGTCAAACCTAAACATTTTCAATTTGTATGCAATCAGGCAGGCCCTTGCACTACACAGGAAAATGAACAAAAAAAATGATATAATGTGTAGCCAGCTTTAAAGCGGTTGTAAACCTAAAAAAAAAAAAAACCCTGCAAGCAAAGGCATAATGAGCTAGTATGCATCGCATGCTAGCTCATTATGAATTACTTACCTTAGAACGAAGCCCCAACACAGACCCCCGGATACCGCTGCGGGCGCTGCCATGATCCCATGGCGTCTCTTCCGGGTTCGGCGGCTCCGGCCAATCACAGCGCCGGAGCCGCCGATGACGTCATTTTCCGGCAAGCTCCCGGCAAGGGAAGCTGAAGGTCCGCCGGACCTTCAGAGCGCATGCGCCGCTCGCGTGAGCGTAACGGTTTAGGAGATATTAATTGTACCTACAGGTAAGCCTTATTATAGGCTTACCTGTAGGTAAAAGTGAAAAAAAGCGGGATACTACCGCTTTAACCCGTTCAGTCCTCTCTGCAACTAAAATCTGAAACTACTACAAACTCTGCTGACTCCAAGGTGACTCCAGCAATCATTCTTTCTTTTACACCGCTTGCCGACCAGCCACCGTAGTTTTACTGCGGCAAGTTGGCTCTGTCCCGTGAAACGACGCACCTGTACGTCGCTTCATGGGACCGCCAGCAGGGGTGCTCGCGTGCCCATTCGCCACAGGGGAAGTTAATCACCGGGTCTGGCAGCCGCAATTGCCGCTGGGCACCCGCGATCGCTCCCCCTGGAGACACAACGGCGGTCTGCCCTTATAAACACGGCAGACCACTGTTCTATCAGCAATGAACACAGGGATCCTCTGTTCCTCCTATTTAGGAACACAGGTCTCTGTGTTCATGCAGCAAGCCCATCCCCCCACAGTTAGAAAGCACCCCCTAGAGACACATTTAACCTTTTGACTGCCCCTGGTGTTAACCCCTCCCCTGCCAGTGTCATTATTACAGTTCCAGTGCATATTTTTAGCACTTATTACTGTAGTAATGTCACTGGTCCCCCCAAAAGTGTCAAAAATGTCAGTTAGGTGTCTGTCCCCCGCAATGTCGCAGTGCCGCTAAAAATCGCAGATCCTGCCATTACTAGTAAAATAAATAAATAAAAATTACATAAATCTTTTATCTACAGTAGTTTGTAGACGCAATAATTTTTGCGCAAACAAATCGATATACACTTATTGGGATTTTTTTTTTTTTAGTAGAATACAAATTGGCCTAAAATTATAAAAATAATAGATTTTTTAATTTTCTTTATTAGGAATGTTATATAGCAGAAAGTAAAAAATATTGTTTTTGTTTTTTTTTTTTCAGAACTGTCACACTTTTTTTTTATAGTACAAAAAATAAAAAATCGCAAAGGGGATGAAATACCACCAAAAGAAAGCTCTGGTTGTGGGGAAAAAAGGACATGAATTTTTTTTGGGTACAGCGTCACATGACCGCGCAATTGTCCGTTGAAATAACGCAGTCCTGTATCGCAAATATTGGCCTGGTCATTAAGGGGGTAAACGAGAGATCTTTGAGGGTACAGACCACCCATGTACTCAGTGTAGAGTTATTCACCTTAAGGTCATCACAGAGGACAAGGGGGCACTCTTTACGTCAAGAGCAGAGGTGTCAAACTCCATTTTATCAGGGGCCACATCTGCATTATGGTGGCCCTCAAGGGGCCATAGTAATAACTTAAGACTTTAAGGAGAAGTTCAGTTTTGGCTGTACTTCTCCTCTGGATCACAAGAGTGCAGTTCGTTCTGTTAGTTCTACACTTCTGTGACCCGTTATAAGCAGAGAGCGGGCCCACTGTTGACTAATGTCGCAGAGCCAGTCCAGGCTTGGGCAAGATCAGGACAATAAAGCTAGTCGCTGAGAGCTTAAGCTGGCCATTACTGCCCCTCCACAGCACAGCGCTCCAGTGAGGGGGGGGGGGGGGGGTGCAGAGTAGGTCACCACCTAGGTAAGTATGATTCTTAAATTTAAAAAAAAAAACCCATACATCTCTTTTGAGCTCTAAAGGGCAGATGGAGACCAGCATGGAGCCCACTGACACTCCCGTTCCAGATGGGGCAAGTCTGAAAAGAAGGATTGCACACTGCTGGTTTCATCCACAAGAAACTTTGAGACTGCTCAGACAGCACATGGCTCTGCCACTGTGTTCTGTCTGAGCAGTCTCCAGTGTATTGAGAAGTGCAGGATATGGTGGAGGAGTTCTGTCCTCCTCTCTGCTGCCAACTGCTAAGACAAGGGAGGGCAGAAACAAGGGGGGTACCGCTGCAGGAGAGATACGAGGACCACATGAAGTCGCCTGACGGGCCTTGTGTTTGACATATGTGGTCGAGAGGAAAAGAGATTTAAGGCTACGTTCACATCTTGGCGTTGCTATTACAGGCGTTTTTATGGGCGTTTCTTCAGGCGTTTTTATGGGCGTTTTTGCAGGCGTTTTACAGGCGTTTTTTGTGCAGGGGTTTTTAGATTGACTAGAGACCAATGGAAAATAAATAACAAATAACAGGAAGATACAAAAAAAAAAAAGAAAAGGAAACATAACAAAAGGCGAGTAAGGGCAGAAAGCACATAGCTGAACAAAATGGCGGTAAAAAAACATTAGTTGAAGTGCAAACCAGTATAGTGAAATGAAAAGCCACGCCCCAGAGCAGGGACCAAGCCCAGCGCAGACCAGTGTGGCAGCTGGGTTCCCTCAGGTCCGGGCATTCGGCCCCCTTTGACCCATAGCTCCCCCTCCAGTGAGACAGGAGAGGGAGAACCCCCACCCCCAGGTATCAAAGCAACCATAAAAATCAAGCACAACCAGCTATCCAGGCCCACCACCGCAGGGCAAGCGGCAATTTAGTGCCCAAAAGAGAAAACAAAAAACAGAAAAAAGAAGAGGGTAATCTCTGCCAAAAAGATCAAACGAGGGGTATCCACGCCCGGCTCCAGCGGCAATATAGTCATCAACAATTGCAAATCAGTCTAAGGCAAGTGTAAGGTCTGTTGTACCCACTGTTGAAATGTGGGGTTGGCCAAGGCCAGGAGGGCCAGGTCCAAGCTGGAGGATACCGGTAACGAGTTAGGGGCGTAAAGTCGCCACTGCGTCCAAGCAGCGTCAAACCCATCCCGTGTATCCCTACATATAGCCATCCACTCCTCAGCCTCCATAATCTCCTTCACCTTGCAAAGCCAATCCGCCTCACTAGGGATATGAGGGGTTTTCCAGTGGATAGGTATGAGGCGCTTGGCAGCATTGAGTAAGTGTGGGAGAGCGCTCTGTTTATATCTAGGGATGGGTATGGGGGGGGCATGTAGGAGGAAAAGCTCCGGCGAGTCCGGCAGATCCAGACCCAGGTCATCCAGAATGTGTCTCCGGACCATCTCCCAAAAAGGCCTAATCAGGGGGCACGTCCACCATATGTGAAGAAGTGCCCCCCTCTGCCCACAGCCCCTCCAGCAGCCATCCGAGACACTGCGGTGTCTCTGTATTTTTCGTCCTAAGCATAAGGCTTGTAACATGGTGAGGAGCACTGACAGCTGGGCGGTTGTGGCAGGGAGATGTGCATTATCAGGTGGAGATTATAGCTGGGAGAGAAGCACTGTCACCTGGAGGAGGTGCACTGTAAGCTAAAGATTGTGGCAGGTAAAGCTGAACTTTCAACTAAGCATTGTGGCATTAAGAGGTGCCCTGTCAATGAGGATTGTGGCAGGGAGAGGTACATTGTCAGATGGAGACCTGGGGACTTTAGTAGCTAGGAGAGGAGCACTGTCAGCTGGGGGACTGTGGCAGGGAGCGGTGCACTGTCAGATGGAGATTGTGGCTAAGAGAGAAGCACTGTCAACTGAGGGGTTTAGCTTGGAGAAGAGCACTGTCAGCTGGGGATTTGTGGTTGGGAAACGAGCACTGTCAGCTGGGGGGCTGTGGCTGGGAAAGATGCACTGTAAAGCTAAGGATATTGGCATGCAGAGGTGCACTGTCCACTAATGATTGTGGCAGGGAGAAGTACATTGTCAGATGGAGGTTGTGGCAGGTAGAGGAGCACTGTCATCTGGGGGTTTGTGCTTGGGAGTGGAGCACTGTCAGCTGGGGGATTGTGGTTGGGAGAGGAGCATTGTCAGCTGGGGGATTGTGGTTGGGAGAGGAGCACTGTCAGCTGGTTGATTGTGGTTGGGAGAAGAGCACTGTCAGCTGGGGCATTGTGGTTGGGAGAGGAGCATTGTCAGCTGGGGGATCGTGGTTGGGAGAGGAGCATTGTTGGCTGTGGGATTGTGGTTGGGAGAGGAGCACTGTCAGCTGGGGGATTGTGGTTGGGAGAAGAGCACTGTCAGCTGGGGCATTGTGGTTGGGAGAGGAGCATGGTCAGCTGGGGGATTGTGGTTGGGAGAGGAGCACTGTCAGCTGGGGGATTGTGGTTGGGAGAAGAGCATGGTCAGCTGCGGGATTGTGGTTGGGAGAGGAGCACTGTCATCTGAGGGATTGTGGTTGGGAGAGGAGCACTGTCATCTGGGGGATTGTGGTTGGGAGAGGAGCACTGTCAGCTGGGGGATTGTGGTTGGGAGAGGAGTATTGTTGGCTGCGGGATTGTGGTTGGGAGAGGAGCACTGTCAGATGGGGGATTGTGGTTGGGAGAGGAGCACTGTCAGATGGGGGATTGTGGTTGGGAGAGGAGCACTGTCAGCTGGGGGATTGTGGTTGGGAGAGAAGCACTGTCTGCTGGGGGATTGTGGTTGGGAGAGGAGCACTGTCAGCTGGGGGATTGTGGTTGGGAGAGGAGTATTGTTGGCTGAGGGATTGTGGTTGGGAGAGGAGCACTGTCAGCTGGGGGATTGTGGTTGGGAGAGGAGCATTGTCAGCTGGGGGATTGTGGTTGGGAGAGGAGCACTGTCATCTGGGGGTTTGTGGTTGGGAGAGGAGCACTGTCAGCTGGGGGATTGTGGTTGGGAGAGGAGAACTGTCAGCTGGGGGATTGTGGTTGGGAGAGGAGCACTGTCAGCTGGGGGATTGTGGTTGGGAGAGGAGCACTGTCAGCTGGGGGATTGTGGTTGGGAGAGGAGCACTGTCATCTGGGGGATTGTGGCTGGGAGAGGAGGACTGTCAGCTGGGAGACTGTGGTTGGGAGAGGAGCACTGTCAGCGGGGGGATTATGGTTGGGAGAGGAGCACTGTCAGCTGGGGGATTGTGGTTGGGAGAGGAGCACTGTCAGCTGGGGGATTGTGGTTAGGAGAGGAGCACTGTCATCTGGGGAATTGTGGTTGGGAGAGGAGCACTGTCAGCTGGGAGACTGTGGTTGGGAGAGGAGCACTGTCAGCTGGGGGATTGTGGTTGGGAGACGAGTATTGTTGGCTGCGGGATTGTGGTTGGGAGAGAAGTAGCATCACCTGGGGGGAATGTAGCTTCGAAACATGCACTGCCAGCTAAGGATTGTGGCAGAGAGCAGCTTACTGAGAGAGAAGCATTGTCACCTTGGGGTATTGCCAATATCAGGTGCTCTTAACAAGGTGGCATCTAGGGGCATGTGCCTACTGTGACTTATGGAGAACTTAAATTATTACAACTACTCATTGGTAATTGGTTCTCTTTAAATATGTTGGTGGGGTTAGAAGAAAACCACAACTGAAGAATGATGAGAAGGGAAGTTAATATGTACATGAATGTGAAGGATACAGAGCAGATAAAACACATGCAGAAAATGTGTGAAAGATATTTAGCAGTTAATAAACTGCTGCCTACGTAAAGTTGTACTTTAGCCTGTTTTTTTCTTTTTTTTAGCATTAAGTTATATACTCTGCATTATGATTTCAGAAGTCTTTTTTTGTTTTCCAGTTCCATCCCTGCAAACATTGTGCCGCCTTATCATCCAGAAACATATGATCCGCAGACTCGACATTGATGAGTTAGACCTGCCAGAGTTACTGAAGAACTTCTGCAAATTTGAGTGAAATATCTAGACTTTATATACTGATTATCAGATGTAGAACTACACAAAACGTACACACTGGAAGAACATGTTCGTCGCTTGGAGCTCACATAGGTCATTGCTCTGTTTTGTAATCCAATAAACATAATTTGAGGCTATACGGGCAATATTCAAATTCTGCAATTGTTTCATCAAGAGATCATTGTACTGTAATAAGGATCAGGTGTATGCTAAAATATTGGCCTCTGCCACACAGAGACAACCCTCAGGAACAGGCCCACTGCAGAGCGTTCACTTCCGTTTTCACTACAGTAACTATAGCTATGTCCCCGTTAGTAGATTTTTCAACTTTTTATTTTTTTTTTATAATCGTCTTTTTCCAATTCTCCATGAATCACTTCAATTGAACCTCTATTTCACCCATGCAAAGCAACAGGGATATTTAACTGCTGTCTTCCCCAGATGCACACACTAGCCTCCCCTTGCTCCTCTGCCACTATGTTTGGCCACCAGGAGATGGTACTCCGAAGCCGAAGTTTAACCGGTTGCCGACCGCCGCAAGTACATATACTGCGGCGGTCAGCCCCGGCCAGGCAAAGTGACGTATCTATACGTCACTTGCCTGTCACTTGCTTGTGAGCCAATAGCGGGCGAGGGCGTGCCCGCGGAGACGCGCGCCCGTCCCGTTCCCTAGGAAGTCCGTGCGTGTGACCGGTGGACCCGATGTCCGCCGGTCACTCGGCAATCGTCGGTGGAGAGGGAGAAAGGCAGGCGGCTGATGTAAACAAGCCGCCTGTCATTCTCCCCTGTGTAGGAATGGTGATCATACGGTTCTACTATGTAGGACCGTTGATCACTGTTCCTACACTAGTAGCCATGTCCAATCACAGTAAGAAGCACGCCCCTAGGGACACACTTAACCCCTCCTTCCCCAATAAAGTTAACCCCTTCCCTGCCAGTGTCATTTTGCAGTAACAGTGCATATATATAGCACTGATTACTGCAGTAATGTCACTGGTAACCCAAAAAGTGTCAAAAATGTCAGTCAAGGGTCCGATCTGTCCGCCGCAATGTCGCAGTACCGCAAAAAAAAAAAATCGCAAATCGCCGCCATTACGCGTTAAAAAAAAAAAACACCAAAATGACAAAAATCTTTCCCTTAGTTAGTAAACACAATAACTTTTGCGCAAACCAATCAAAATACGCTTTTTGCGATTTTTTTCTACCAAACATATGTAGCATAAAACAAATTGGCCTAAAATGTTAGAAAATTTTGATTTTTACATTTTTTTGGGGGGAATTTTATATAAAAAAAAACGTGAAAAATATTATTTTTGCAAAATTGACGCTCTTTTTTTGTTTATAGCACAAAAAGTAAAAATCGTACAGGTGATCAAATACCACCAAAAGAAAGCTCTGTTTGTGGGGAAA
This sequence comes from Pelophylax lessonae, assembly GCF_965119305.1. Lineage (NCBI taxonomy): Eukaryota > Metazoa > Chordata > Amphibia > Anura > Ranidae > Pelophylax > Pelophylax lessonae. Next base: position 57,252,610 of record NC_138778.1, on the reverse strand, counting down.
AAAAGAACGTCAAATTAGTTTAGGTACAGCATCGCACGACCGCGCAATTGTCCGTTAAAGTCACGCAGTGCCGAATCGCAAAAAAAACCCTGGTCGGAATGGGGGTAAAATCTTCCAGGGCTTAAGTGGTTAATCTACTTATATTTTAGCTTTCCTGGTTCCATACCTCTCCCCCCCTCATCAACATGTTAATACAATTATTTTAAAATGGTACCAGCAATCAGAGGTTCCTATGGGACCTGGTGAGGTTCAGGCTGGAACCACCTGCTGTCAGTGACATTTGGCATTCCGCACTAAGCCCAGGAGTTGAAATGATCAGTTCCTGGACTTCAGATCTTGCACATTGCTCCTTAGCTGTACTTGTAGCATATCAATGTAAACATAATGCTTCCACTTATGTTTATGTCAGTAGTGTAGTGACATCACAAGTGATATTATGGCACTTCCAATGAATATAGACACTGGGAAGGAGCTACTGTAGCTCTGTCCATTGTTCCCCTGCAGCAATGGATCCCTGCTGTCGTGATCTGATTAGAGCCAGAAGTGGATCACTATTATACATTATCTGTTGGGACACAGCTGCATGGCCTCCACTGACTCCTCAGGTCTCCACTGACCAGATCTTCAAACCATACATCCCCAATGTAGTGCATGGGCAGAGCACAGCTAAACTAGTCACTGGTGAGGAGTCAATCAAATTTGGAGGATCCATCAAAATATTCACCGAAATTGCAGTGAATTGCATAGAATTTTGATGGTCAGTTGTGTCCATTTTGAGGGCTACTAGGCAAGCTAATGCCAAATAAATGGTATGTGAAACCTGACAAATCCATGGGCGAGCTATGCCTATGTCAAAAAAAGAAAATCAGTAGTGGAGAGGGTGTGTGTATACAGTGGGACTGCAAGGCAGTTTTTGTCACCCTGTTGGGAAAGGTTAGTTCAGATGAACATGTACAGTCATTTTAAATAGATCAAAATGAATTGTGTTATTCTTTTGGAAAAATAAGTTTAAACCATATATGAATAGGATTTTTAAGACACCCTGCTAGTGTTATATGGTTTCCCAGGGCTGCTGTTAGGGGGGGGGGGCACTGGTCCTCTTGTAGGGGGCCCGGACCCACATAGGGAGGGGGATTTGTGATGAATGACATTTACTGAAATCTTCCTCCAGCAGCTGAAAGATGATCTCTCCCTCTCCCTGCTGCAAGCTTTTATCTGCTGAGAAAGAGACAGTTGTCCCTTACTAATCCCCTGTGTGCCCCCCCCCCCCTCTTCCAGCACTGGCTCTAATGTTAGCTCTGCTAGGTGAGTTTGTTGTCTCTGTAACTTTGTTTCTCTCCCTGCAGTTCTTCCTATACTCCTTGTCCCAGCCTGTATATATATATTTTTTTTCACATCTCTCTTCCCCATTGCTTTGTCTTCCTGACACAGTCACAGCTGATCAGCTGCATTCCCATGGGGTGAAGAATTTATTGTTACATGGTTCCATAGCTGCCTGGTATTTTGTCCCAGTGCAGTATAGTGTGGTTTACGTAGCTGGGCTTTCCACTCCTCTCCCCCCCCCCCCCCCCCACAGACGGCTTCCTGACCTATGCAACTTTGCTTCTTCTCCCCTTCACGGTCAGTTCCCTCTGCATCCATGTATCAACTCCTATTTAACCATTTACTAACTGATCTGGCAGTAGTAAATTACATTTTTTATCTTGTATCTACAGGTAAGTCTATAATATGGCTTACCTGTAGGTACAGTGAATATCTCCTAAACATAGCCTCCGGTGATAGCACCAGCGCATGTGCACTGCACTCTCAATGGATGACATACAATCCATTGAGAGAGCTGTGCTGTGACCATGAAACCCGCGCGCATGCGTTTGAGTTATATCATAACAGTTTGGCCAAACGACTGGAGCCCAAGAAACCAGAAAGAAGACCAGATATAGATGGAATCCCTCTTAGTAGTGACAGCATACCACTGGAGAAATCAGTTTTTTAGGTTAGAAAAATATAATTAAGGGCTCATTCCCATAGGTACTCTGGCTGTGGAAAGGAGGGGTTTGGGCTGGAGCCACCTGTCATTCTATGGGGATGCAGAGCCTGTACGAACACAGCCGCAGGCCCTAATTGGACAGCTGTGCAGGTGAGCGGTCCCCAAATGCACACTGTCTGTGTTTGGGTTGTACACCTGCATACCCACGCCTGTCAAATTAGGACCAGCAGCCCTGTGGTTTCCCCTAACAGCTCCAACTGCCACTTTTCCTGGATGCCTTAGTTTAGTACAGGAATGGCTCATTTACATCTGTGTTGGTCTCTGAAAAGCAATCCACGTTAAATCCAATGTTAAAATATATTATAATTACTTGTTTTAAACATTTTTTTTTTTACATTTCTTCAGTTACTTCCTGGTTTCTTGCTTAGGCAAATGATGTCATACATCCCAGGAGTCTTCAGAAAGGTCAACAACTGGGTTACTTTTTAAGTAACCCAGGATTCTTCAGGAGGAGAGGAGGAGGGGGTTTTCTCAATAAAAGTGGAGTTCCAGCCTCAAAATGAAAATTTGACAACCACTTGCTCTAAGTAACCTGAAAAAGAATTGGATAATCACAATTTTCTTTTTGCTTTACTTGCCTTGTTTTTGATGAAAATATACTTCCCTTCCTTCCACTTTCTCCCTCTGCGGCCGCGGCCCGCGCCGTGACATCCTGCTTGCATTGACTCCTGGGAGCCGAACGTCATTGCTCCCAGGAGTCAATGCGCCTGCACCGGCCCTGCTCGTCACTTCCGGTGCAGACGCATCATTCCCTGCTAAACAGCTTCTGGGCATGCCCAGAAGCTGTGCAGGGATGCCACGCCTGCACTGGAAGTGACGAGCAGGGCCGGTGCAGGGCATTCTGGAACTCCGATGTCAACGAAGAGGATGCTCTGGCTTCAGCTGCCCACAGCTGAGATGGCAGCGCTGGAGAAGACATTTTCAAGGCAAGTATTTTTTCTAAAAAGGTAAGTGAACCTAGGGACAGTTCAGAGGCTATCATTGCTGAAATGCACTAGCCCTGAATGTCCCGGGGGTATTTTTATTGAAAAAAAAATTTTGAGGCCGGAACTCCGCTTTACGCACGCTCTCCTACATGCATGCTTGAGCTCAAGGAAGGCTTGGGCTCCAGGAAGTAAATGCTACATGAATCATTTGCCCTTTCTCAAGATGGCCACAGCCAGAAATGCTAGAAGGTTGTTTTTCAAAGTGATTTCTCAATAAAATAAAGCATTGAGCCATGGATGGATGGGAAGGTTTGCTTTTAATAATAAAAAATGAATTAAATAGTGTTTTTGGTTTGTGGTCCTCAGATGCAGTGAAGATCCACTGAGGCTCGGTTCACACTATTGCGATGCGGGAAGGCTGCGAATTCGCAGCCTGTTCCCGCATCGCACACGCACCCCCGGCAGTTCACACTGCCATATGCGATCCGCTGGGGGTGTCAATGTGATCTTAACGACACCCCCAGTTTGATCGCATATCGCAGTGCGATCGTGCAGTTCGCACAGGATCGGATCGCACAAGTGTGAACCGCTGTGCGATCTGATCCTGATGCGGCAGCAAAAATGCCTCCTGTGCGTCTTTGCTGCGGGTGCGGTGCGAATTTAGCCATACAAACTGTATGGCTAAACTCGCACCGCACAGCTGATCGCATGTCATGTCGGAGCAGTGCGCTCCGACATGACATGCGAACCCGGCACACGCAGTAGTGTGAACCGGGTCTTAAACATGACAGAGACAGCAACAAAAACCTGGAGGTGTTCTAATCCCTCTCCACTCTATCCAAAAGGAAAAAAAGTTTTGCCTTTAGTTCTACTTTCATTTTTACACTGCAGAAATTGAGAACTTAAAGTGGAGTTCCACCCATTTTTAATAAATTGGATTACATAGATGTATGTAATCCCCTTTAAAACTACTTTTACCAATGGAAAGTTTTTTTTCTTTTTTGTTGCTAGTAAATACCTGATTTTCTGCTTTATTTATCCTCTTCTCACTTCCGGGTCTGGTCGGCGATTACGTCATTCGGCGATTCGCAGTGTGTGCTGGGATGGCATGAAATCTTGCATTATTACACAGGAGATGAGCTGCACTGCGTGCTCTGCCCCACCTCCTCTCAGTGAGCTGTATGTATGTAGTGTATTGAGGCTGTGCTCTGCCCCGCCTCCGCCCCACCTCTTCTCAGTGAGCTCAGTGAGGATATAATGCTTTCAGTCCTCGCTCACTGAGAGGAGGCGGGGCGGAGCTCGGCCTCAATACACTACATACATACAGCTCACTGAGAGGAGGCGGGGCAGAGCACGCAGTGCATCTCATCTCCTGTGTAATAATGCGAGATTTCATGCCCTGAGATACATCCCAGCACACACTGCGAATCACCGAATGACGTAATTGAGAGCACTTCTTTCGTTTGGAGCGAGTAGTATGGCTTTGGGAGAAGGATGAAGGAACTAACATTTCAGAAGTTGAAGCTCCAGAGGTTAGTAGTGTACTATTGGATGCCAACAAGGAAATTGCATAGCTAAATATGGAAACTCAGGAACAATTAGGCATTTATTAGCACATTTCTCAATCTGAAAACAAATACTTTAACATTTCCTTGTGTAACTTTAATTTAGTATGTATGTACATATGATCTGGAACGTGATAAACCCAATACATTATAGTTTCACTTGTTCGTAAGGCCCAATCCACGCATCTGCCAACTCTCTCAATGTATTATAGCGCTGCTGAAATGTATCCTCGCTGCATTCTGACAGTAATTCAGAGAGCTGGTTGGTTAGGGATTCCACAGTCACTTCTTTTTCAGGAACATTTGTGCTTTCACCCTTTATGATTTCCAGAATGTCAGCTGATACAGGAAGGTTAGACTCAGACCCCTTCGTCTGTGCCCGCCAGGGTCTTTGTATCATATCTGACTGAACCACTTTCTCACTGGCAGTGATAACCGCTAAGATATGGCGACAGGGAAGCTTTAAGATCTGGTTAAAGCTGCAGGAACAAATAGCTGGGGTTCCATAACTGACCTCATTGGGGTTTTCTAAAAGCTGAACACTGGTCGTTTCCGCATTTGTTCCCATCACTTGAACTGACTTCTGAGCGACTTCAAGTTCTTTTTGACAAAGACTAAAGGCTGCAGGGTTGCAAATGTCCTGTAGCGATTGACTCATTAATGACGTGTCCTCGAGTTCCCTGTTATGTTCTCCAACTGCTTCTCCAGGTTCCTCTCCTTTCCTCTCAATGATGGCAATTTCTTGACTAGTGCAGGTCCTCTTTTCTACAATGTTTGTGTGAAAAGTGTGTTCCTGGATGTACTTAACCAGAGACTTTGGAATGGCATTCGTATCTCGTGTGTTTCTGAAGATTTCGGTGAAAGCACGGCTCAAAGTTTCAATAGTCTGAAAATACTCAAAGCAGTGAGTAGAACTTTTCCAGCGATGCAAGGCCCAAATCCGATCTTCCAAAAGCCATTCTGCTTTCAGCTGCAATAACATACTGGGCTTCACAAACTGGTTTAACATCGTATGCATGTTTTTTAGATTCCCCTTAGTGGCGGAACACATTGTGTTCTTCAAAGCATCAATCAGCAAGTGTTCTGTCTGACTAGGTAATGATAGCTGATAGATACTTTGCTGAAAGTGTCTGCAGACATGATAGGCTGAAAGAACAACCTCAGCAGCCGGGAAAACTTCAAGTATAGCATCAGCTCCTTTAAATTGGGAATCCACCAGAAATATGCGTATGTCTTGCCAATTGGTGTTGAAATCTTTCATTATCTGAAACATATCAGTAAGCCCTTCATGGCTCTCGTTCTTTGGCACAGCTATATGAAGAATTTTTTCTGTGTGACATGTTGTGGGTAGGTACGGGCCATCTGCCAAAAAGGTGTACAGAGTTTTTCTCTGAGCGTCTTGAGAACGAATGATCAAGATGACTTCAGGAAACCTTTTGAACCATTTACACATCATACTGGTCTGGAGGTTGAGAAAATCCAAAACTGAGCCTTTATGGAAACGATATGCAACTTTTGACCCTGGGTTCGTTGCCATGAACATGTCTAAGTAATGGGAAGCCATTTTCACTTATTCGCAAAGCGCTCCAAAAGAAAATGCTTGGTTGATCTTCTGCTAAAAAAAAAAAAAAAAAAAAACACATTCAATACAAAGCATGAAATGATATTTCGTTTATCAGTTGTATCCTTTTTTTTTAGTGTAAAAAGCAGTTTTCTTAACCACTTAAGCCCCGGAAGATTTTACCCCCTTCCTGACCAGGGTTTTTTTTTTTGCGATTTTTTACTGCGTGACTTTAACGGACAATTGAGCGGTCGTGCGACGCTGAACCTAAACAAATTTGATGTCCTTTTTTTACCCACAAACAGAGCTTTCTTTTGGTGGTATTTGATCACCTGTGCGATTTTTTGATCATGCGCTATAAACAAAAAAAAGAGCGTCAATTTTGCAAAAATAACAATATTTTTCACATTTTTTTATATGAAATTCCCAAAATAAAAAAAAAAAAAATGTAAAAATCTAATTTTTTTAACATTTTCGGCCAATTTGTTTTATGCTACCTATGTTTGGTAAAAAAAAATTGCAAAAAAGTGTATTTTGATTGGTTTGCACAAAAGTTATCGTGTTTACTAACAAAGGGAAAGATTTTTGTCATTTTTGGTGTTTTTTTTTTTTAACGAGTAATGGCGGCGATCTGCGATTTTTTTTGCGAGACTGCGGCGGACAGATCGGACCCTTGACTGACATTTTTGACACTTTTGGGGTTACCAGTCACATTACTGCAGTAATCAGTGCTATACATATGCACTGTTACTGTTAAAATGACACTGGCAGGGAAGGGGTTAACTGTATTGGAGAGGGAGGGGTTAAGTGTGTCCTAGGGGCGTGATTCTAACTGTGATTGGCCATGGCTACTAGTGTAAGAACAGAGATCAACGGTCCTACATAGTAGAACCGTCTGATCTCCATTTTTACACAGGGGAGAATGACAGGCGGCTTGTTTACATTAGCCGCCTGCCTTTCTCCCTTCCCGGCGAACGATCGCGAGTGACCGCACTGACTTGTTGGGGAACGAGCCGGGGCGGGCGCGCGCTCGCCGCTATTGGCTCACAAGCCGGAGACAGGCTAGTGACGTATCGGTACGTCACTTTGCCTGGCCAGGGCTGAACGCCGCAGTATATGTACTTGCGGCGGTCGGCAAGTGGTTAAAGCGATTGTAAAGGTAAAAAAATAATAATAATAATAAAAAAAAAAAAACCGACAAACATGTCTTTCCTTACCTGCTTTGTCCAATAGAATTGCACAGTGTGGCCGCGAACCTCTTCTTCTAGGGTCACCTGCCAGTGCTCCTGGCTCCTCCTCTCTGTCCAGTGTCCCCATGGGAAGCCTTTCCCATGCGGGCACTTGTGTGTGCTCGCTCCCAAGCCCACTAATAAGTCTATTGATACAGACATCAGAACTCACCCCCCCCCCATTACTGGCATTGACTGACAGCACTGGGAGCCAATGGTATCCCAGCAAAGCCAGTGAGGGACCTGGAAGTGAGCGGAGAGAAGAGATGCAGACGTTCACAGAGCTGGATCGAATAAGGGCTCAGGTAAATAAAAAGGGGGGGATGCTGATGCCTAAACACTTTATACTTTAATGCAAGGAATGCATCAAGGAAAAAATTGTTTAGGCTTTAAAACCACTTTAAGCAAATCATTTTATGTGACTCTGTTGGAAAGTTTGTTATCTGAGATTCTGCCAGTAGCAGGGTTTCCTGTTGTAGGCTGACATTGCTAAGCCTTGCAACTAGCAGCAGCATAGTCACAGCGACTTCACAGGTCGCCCCTCGAAGTCGGAACGCCTCAGTGTGAACCGGCTCTTAAGCTTATATGAAATTTTAGTGATTGTGTTTACATGTACTTTTTTTTTTTTAAAAGGTGTTTATTTAAATTTTTGCATTACAGTAACAAAAAGAAAACACAAGGGCAAACATCGCCCATAAAACAAGTGTAAGGCAAGCATGTAAATTACACAAGGGTATCAGAAGACATCTTAACCTAACACCACAGGAGGGGGTAAGGAGGGGGAATAGAGAGGGACCATACGGCCCAAATGAAGGGGGGGGGGGGGGGAAGGGGAAAAAATGGGAAGCGTACCACAAAGGGCCAGGAGGACCAAGCAACTGTGAGGCTACACTCCCAACCGGTTGTCACAGTGATGGGGGGGGGGGGGGGAGGGAGAAAAGAACACACCAACAAGACTAACTACACCATACACACCAACACAACCACAATCACACACCTTCCCCTACCTCCAGGTACCCACCCCCCAAAAAGGGGGGGGGGGGTATAGAACATACATCTCATGTAATAAAAAATATAAACCGCATAACATCCGGGGCTACTCAGATTCAGTCGACAGATAAGCTGGAGGGCAGAGGGGCATCTGCCCAATACGAGTCTTCCACATCAAGCCAAGGTTGCCAGACATTAGTGAACTTTTTAGGACACCCTCTATTCTTATAAATTAGCTTATAAAGCGGAACATCACTGCGCACCAAAGTATAGAACTCCTGCATGGTAGGCGGTTCAGCCCTCTTCCAATGTAATAAAATAAGTTTCCTGGCATAGAACAGTAGGATGCGGAGCAGGATCCTAGGGCGTACACGATGTACAATGTCATTCAACACACCCAGCAGGCCTACCTCAGGAGTAAGAGGGACCGACAGGTGCAGTTTATCAGTAAAAAAGGCAAAAATAGATGTCCAGTATCCGTTAACATGGGGACAGGACCAAAACATGTGAAGCAGGACAGCCGCACCTAGGGCAAGCGGCTCCCGGGGCTACCCCCATACGGACCAACTTCTGAGGTGTATAATGCAGATGATGAATGAATTTAAACTGTATTAACCTATGGTTTGAGCTAATAAGATCCTGGAAGCAAACCTCCGTGGCCTCCTCCCATGTCTCCTCTGTCAGGTCAGGCAAGAGTGCGACCCACCGGCCCATGGCCGTTTTAAACGGGTCAGCACCCGCCGCCTGCAGCCTCATATAAAACGTAGTGATCATTTTATTTATCCCTTGAATAGACAATAACAGCTCCATCGGGGGTTCCCTGAGCTCCAGGGTCAGCCCAGCAAACTGCGCACGGGCAGCGTGGCGTAATAACAGGTATTTAAAGAAAAAACAGTTGCTCACACCATGGTGGGCCTTCAGGTCATCAAAGGAAACAAAATGAGTCGACCGAAAGACGTGAGAGACATGGGTCACCCCAAGTCCAGACCACCAGCCTGAATCCGGATGACCATAGAGCTCGGGGAAGTTGTGATTATCCCATAATGGGGCATTGGGAGACACAGCAGGCGTCTCCACTAACAACTTGTTACCAGCATGCCAGGCCAACCACCCTACCTCCATAGGAGAGTTACTGGAGCAGCGTCTAGGGACAGATCTGTGTAGAGCATCTGTAGCCTGTGCTTGCGAGCCATGCGTGGCCAGTACGAGAATGGTGGAGGAGTTACCAGGAGATTCGCCGAGGCCATCATACAAGTACGTAAGCTGGGACGCAATGAAGTACTTATAGAGGTCCGGACACACCAGGCCCCCCTGGAATTTGGAGGCCTGGAGAGAGGACGTAGCTATGCGAGGGCGGGAGCCCTGCCAAAAAAAGGAGGTAAGGGCAGAGTCAATTTTGTTGAACAACCGCCTAGGTAGAAAAACCGGGGAAGCCCGAAAAACATAAAGGAATTTAGGTAAGTAAATCATCTTAAAAATGTTAATCCTGCCAATGAGATTCAGTGGCAGCGAAGACCAGGTACGCAACCGAACCTCCATATGCGCAATAATAGGCTGTACATTCAAAGAGCTATAAACCTGGAGATCCGTGTGTATCTGTATCCCCAAGTACTTAAACGCTGTAGAGAGGGAAACCCCAAAACGCTGCAAAAAACTATAATCCGCGGGCAGGCCAAGCGGAAAAGCCACCGATTTATCCCATCTCACTCTAAGGCCGGACACCCCGCCGAACTCCTCCACCACTCCCATCAAGGCCTCAAAAGAGGACTCGGAGCCATCCAGATATATGAGGGCATCATCCACGTACAGCGAAATTTTCTCCTCCAGGCCACCACAAATGTTACATGTACTTTAAATATGGATTAAATATTCAATAAAATAACATTTTCTGCCATGAAAACATTCATGTGTATTAACAATTCTAGGTTTGTGCCAAAAATGTTCCTACTTTTAAAATCTGGCCAGTGGTCTCTATCTTTCTGCTAGATTTAATAATGGTTTGTTAAAGAGCAGCAATTAAAGGGTACCGGTCATCTGAAATAATGTGCCACACAGCACTCCCCTTATCTGTAGGCAGACTTTTTTTTTTAGTTTTGGAAAGAGTGAAGAACAGTTAGACCCCATCTTAAGTTTATAGTGCTGCCTGTGTCCCCATTGGAAAGATTCACCCTTATATTTTTACTGGTGGTCATTGTCCATGAGAAAGAAAGAGAAAGGGGAGGGTAGATGAAATTGAAATTTTGGAGTTGTCCCCATATATGAAAAGGGGGAAAAGGGAAATCTGTCAAAGGGGACATCAGTTTCAAGGACAATTGTCTAAAAGGGGATGTCCCCTTACTTTGGGAGATTTCCTCTAAGTTCCTGTTGTGTCTCTGGGACAAGAAATGAAGGTAAATTTCTCCAATGGGATTTTAACCCTCCCTACTCTAACCCCAAAAAACGTTTCGACTATACATACGCCTAAGTCAACCAGTACTTTGGCCATTCAGGTTAATGTTAACATTTCTATATGATAGTTTGCAGTGTCAAAGAAAAGTGCTCCGCTCAAACCCTCCAGGTACTGGAATCAGATCCACTTTATAGCCCCAGTCCCTCCAATGCCGACACATACCGTACCTTACTCGAGCTCCCCTGCCACCGTTTGCCCATTGTGAAAAAGCCTTGTGGAAGTTCTGGGTTAGAGTTTAACCACTTTTGGACCGGAAGAATTTGCCCCCTTAAAGACCAGGCCATTTTTTGCGATTCGGCACTGCGTTGCTTTAATGGACAATTGTGCGGTCGTGCTACACTGTACCCAAATAAAATTGATGTCCTTTTTTCCCCACAAATAGAGTTTTCTTTTGGTGGTATTTGATCACCTCTGTGGTTTTTAGATTATGCACTATAAACATAAAAATATCAACAATTTTGAAGAAAAAAAAAAAAAAGCCATATTTTTTTACTTTCTGCTTTAAAACATTCCCAATAAAAAAATGTAAAAATTTTATTTTTTTATATCAGTTTAGGCTAATTTGTATTCTGCTACATATTTTTGGTAAAAAAAAATCCCAAAAAGTGTATTTTAATTGGTTTGCGCAAAAGTTATAGCGTTTACAAACTACAGGATAGATTTTTGGACTTTTTTTATTTATTAGTAATGGCGGCGATCTGCGCTTTTTAGTGGGACTGCGACATTGCAGCGGACAGATCGGACCCCTAACTGACATTTTTGACACTTTTTGGGGACCAGTGACACTAATACAGTAATCAGTGCTAAATAATATGCACTGTTACTGTATAAATGACACTGGCAGGGAAGGGGGTTGATACTGGGGGTGATCAAAGGGGTTAAATGTATGCCTCTGTGCTTACTGACTGCGGGGGGGGGGGGGGGGTTCTGTGACAGGCACAGACAGATAGCAGTTTCAGCATATCTGTCCCTGCTGATCTGTCCCTGCCTGTCTGAGAGAAGATCCGCCTGCTTTGTTTACATGAGCAGGTGGGTCTTCTCTCCTTTTCCCGGACGATCGAGGGAGGAAGGAGGCAATTGCTGCCTCTCCTCCCGCGGCCCGCCTCCGGCTTTGTCTAAACACAGCGGGAGCGCGGCTCTGGCGACGCATGCGTGCCGCCAAAACCACATGCACTCCAGTCACGTAGTACTTAGTGACTGGACGCAGTCGAGCCGCCCTGCCGCAGTCAAAAGCTGGCGGGCGGGCGGCAAGTGGTTAAAGTGGAATGTCACTGGGCTATCAAAAAGTAGCAGTCAGAAGCCACAAGTACTGTACCTACTGACTTTTAAAAACACATACTTGCAGAGTCCAACGCCGTCTTCCTCGTACTCTTCACGGCTCTTTTCTTTTCCTGAGAATGGTGCTAAAGCTGGGTACACGGATCGAAAATCAGCCAGTTCAGCAGGAAGCGGCTAAACTTTGATCTGTGTGTAATCCTTCCGGTTTAACAGAAGCCAATTGTTAGATTGGCTTCTGTGGAATAGTCCTGCTGGAAAATCTCCTTCGATCAGATCAGTGGCTTGCTGCCAACTGGCTGCAGGGCTGATCAGTGTATTCTGACAGGGGAGGGGTCCCAGTGTCAGAATACATAGGATAACAGGGGGGGGATTTCTCTATTCACATTGCTTGTGTGGATGCAGGATTCTGTTAAGCTAGGTATACACTATTAGGGTCTTTTCACACGAACGATCCGATCTGATCCACCTGTCGGATCGGATCAGGCGGACCTGAACGGATGCTCCATGCATCCCTATGGGGCAGCGGACGTCAGCAGAGACATCTCCACTGACACCCGCTGCTATCCGCTTCCGATCCTATCCGTGAAATCCAGACGGATGGAAACCCTATTTTCCATCCGTCTGGAGGATCGGATCAGATCAGAACGGACAGGCAGCCCGTTCTCATCCGATTCCCCCATAGAGGACAGCCGGGATCTGACAGCTCCGTCTCTGCACACAGAGAGGAGACGGAGCTGTCATCCGCCTGCTCAGAGGGGATCTGCGGATCGATGCCCTGCCGAGCAGAATGGATTCCGTCAGCGGATGTGGGCCATGTGAAAGGACCCTTAGAATTTAGTTTGACATCTTTCATTGTAAGCATAGTCACAACTTTTCTAATCGTTAGTGGGGTCAAACTGAGGTTCATTTGCACTGACAAAAAATTTTAAGGAGCAGGATGGAAAATGTTTCTCAAATGTACAAACTTATAACAGTGTATGTGTTTTTTTGTTTAAAGCCCATTTATTCCAAAATCAAATGTTACCCACATGTTGACCTGCTGCAGTACATATACTGCGATAGAGCAGCTCCCACAGTCACAGCAACCCGTATGTCGCTGCCTGCTTTTGGGAACGTGTCCCACCTGCCTACTCCCCCGTGATTTGACACAGCGGGGTCTGTCAGCAGATCCCAGCCATTGATTCATTGCCAAGACCTGCTGATTGGCTATGTCCAATCATAGCCCAGAGCCCTGTGTTTACAATCAGCACAGGCTAGGTACAGAGGGAATGATCGCCTTGTTTCTTTCCCTGCAAAGCAGGGGAAAGAAACAAATTGTTCTGTAGTAAACACCAGCATATATTACACACATTGTTAGGCACGCAATTAACCCTTTGATCGTCTTAGATGTTATGTTAACCCCTTCCCAGCCACTATCATTAGTACAGTGACAGTGTATATTATTAGCACTGATCACTGTATTCGTGTCACTGGTGATGTCATTAGCAGGTAATCAGTTCCTGTCACATTACCCGCTGCACTATCACATTACCATTATAAGTCGCTGATCACCGCCATTAGTAGTATAAAAAAAATAAATCAATAAATCATATCAATATTTTTATTTATACACACACACACACTTTATTAGATACACCTTGCTAGTACTGGGTTGGACCCCTTTTGCCTTCAGAACTGCCTTAATTCTTCATGGCATAGATTCAACAAGGTGTTGGAAACATTCCTCAGAGATTTTGGTCCATAGTGACATGATAGCATTACACAGTTGCTCCAGATTTATCGTCTGCCCATCTATGATCCAAATCTCCCGTTTCACCACATCCCAAAGGTGCTCTATTAGATTGAGATCTGGAGACTGAAGACCATTGGAGTACAGTGACCTCATTGTCATGTTGAGCTTTGTGACATGGTGCGAGCCATCAGAAGATGGGTACACTGTAGTCATAAAGGGATGGTCATGGTCAGCAACAGTACTCAGGTAGGCCATGGCATTTAACCACTTTACCACCGGAGGATTTTGCTGTCCTACGACAAGGCCACTTTTTGCGATTCGGCACTGTGTCATTTTAATTGACAATTGCGCGATCATGCAACGCCGTACCGAAACGAAATTTACGTCCTTTTTTTCCCACAAACAGAGCTTTCTTTTGGTGGTATTTGATCACCTGTGCGATTTTCATTTTTTTGCGATATTAATTAAAAAAAGCGACAATTTTTAAAAAATAACAATATTTTTCTACTTTGACAGTTAAAAAATATCCAATATATTCAATTTTTGTCATATATTTAGGCCAAAATGTATTTAGCTACATGTCTTTGACAAAAAAATTCTCAATGAGCGTATTTTAACCGCTTTATGACCGGAAGGTTTTACCCCATTCCGGACCAGGCCATATTTTGCGATTCGGCACTGCGTTACTTTAACGGACAATTGTGCGGTCGTGCAATGCTGTACCCAAATTAAATTTACCAACAGATAGAGCTTTATTTTGGTGGTATTTGATCACCTGTGCGATTTTTACTTTTTGCGCTATAAACCAAAAAAAAAGAGCGGCAATTTTGAAAAAATAACAATATTTTTCACATTTTTTATATGAAATTTCACCCCCAAAAATGTAAAAATCTAAAATTTTTATCATTTTAGGCCAATTTGTTTTCTGCTACATATTTTTGGTAAAAAAAAAAAACAAATCACAATAAGCGTATTTTGATTGGTTTGCGCAAAAGTTATTGCGTTTACTAACTAAGGGAAAGATTTTTGTCATTTTTGTTTTTTTTTTTAACGAGTAATGGCGGCGATCTGCGATATTTTTTTGCGGGACTGCGACAATGCGGTGGACAGATCGGACCCTTGACTGACATTTTTGACACTTTTGGTGATATTACTGCAGTAATCAGTGCTATAAATATGCACTGTTACTGTAAAAATGACACTGGCAGGGAAGGGGTTAATTTTTATTGGAGAGGGAGGGGTTAATGTATGCCTGGTGCTTACTGACATGTGTGGGGGGAGGGGACTGTGTGACACAGGGACAGATCGCAGGTTCATCTATGCTGAACCCTGCAATCTGACCCTGCCTGTCACTTAGGAGATCCGCCCGCTCTGTTTACACAAGCGGGCGGATTTCCACACTCGATCCCCGACGATCGGGGAAGAGCAGCGGTGATCACCGCCTCTCCTCCCCTGGCCCGACTTCCACTGTAACTGAATACAGCGGGAGCAAGCCTCCGGCGGCGCGTGCGCGCCGCCGAGAGGGGGGAATGTCTGGTGACGTAGGTCTACGTCGCCAGACGATAATGAGCCACTTTGCCGCAGTACAGTCAACGTGACTGGTCGGCAAGTGGTTAAACAATGCTCAATTGGTACCAAAGGAGCCCAAAGTGTGCCAAGAAAATATTCCCCACACCATTATACCACCACCAGCTTGAGCCGTTGATACAAGGCAGGATGGATCCATGCTTTCATGTTGTTTACTCCTAATTCTAACCCTACAATCTGAATGTTGCAGCTGAAATCGAGATTCATCAGACCAGGCAACGTATTTCCAATCTTCTATTGACCAATTTTGGTGAGCCTGTACAAATTGTCAGTTTCCTGTTGTTAGTTGACATGAGTGGGATCCGGTGTGCTGCTGTAGCCCATCTGCTTCAAGGTTCATGCATTCAGAGATGGAATTCTGCATACCTTGGTTTTAACGAGTGGTTAATGGAGTTACTGTTGTCTTTCTATCATCTAGAACCAGTCTGCCCATTCTCCTCTGACAACAAGGCATTTTCACCCACACAACTGCCACTCAGTGAATATTTTCTCTTTTCGGACCATTCTCTGTAAACCCCAGAGATGGTTGTGTGTGAAAATCCCAGTAGATCAGCAGTTTTTGAAACACTCAGACCAGCCTGTCTGGCACCAACAACCATGACATGTTTAAAGTCACTTAAATCCCTTTTTCTCCCCATTCTGATGCTCAGTTTGAACCTCAGCGAATCATCTTCACCAGGTGTACCTAATAAAATGGCCAGTGACACTAATTTCATACAATATATATATATATATATATATATATATATACATATATACATACATACATACATACAC
Organism: Pelophylax lessonae; assembly: GCF_965119305.1. Taxonomy (NCBI): domain Eukaryota; kingdom Metazoa; phylum Chordata; class Amphibia; order Anura; family Ranidae; genus Pelophylax; species Pelophylax lessonae. The sequence continues at coordinate 57,236,469 of NC_138778.1, read as the reverse complement.
ACACATTATATATATACACACACACACACACATATACATACACACACAGTATCTCACAAAAGTGAGTACACCCCCTCACATTTTTGTACATTATATTATATATTTTCATGTGACAACAATGAAGAAATTACACTTTGCTACAATGTAAAGTAGTGAGTGTACAGTTTGTATAACAGTGTAAATTTGCTGTCCCCTCAAAATAACTCAACACACAGCTATTAATGCCTAAACCATTGGCAACAAAAGTAAGTTCCCCCCCGAAGTCAAAATATCCAAATTGGGCCCAATTAGCCATTTTCCCTCCCCGGTGTCATGTGACTCGTTAGTGTTACAAGGTCTCAGGTGTGAATGGGGAGCAGGTGTGTTAAATTTGGTGTTATCGCTCTCACTCTCTCATACTGGTCACTGGAAGTTCAGCATGGACCTCATGGCAATGAACTCTCTGAGGATCTGAATAAAATAATTAAAATACATAAAGATGGCCTAGGCTATAAGAAGATTGCCAAGACCCTGAAACTGAGCTGCAGCATGGTGGCCAAGACCATACAGCGGTTTAACAGGACAGGTTCCACTCAGAACAGGCCTCACAATGGTCGACCAAAGAAGTTGAGTGCATGTACTCAGTGTCATATCCAGAGGTTGTCTTTGGGAAATAGATGTATGAGTGCTGCCAGCATTGCTGCAGAGGTTGAAGGGGGGAGGGGGGGTCAGCCTGTCAGTGCTCAGACTATATGCTGCACACTGCATCAAATTGGTCTGCATGGCTGTCATCCCAGAAGGAAGCCTCTTCTAAAGATGATGCACAAGAAAGCCTGCAAACAGTTTGCTGAAGACAAGCAGACTAATGCCCCATACACACGTGCAGATTATCTGCACTTTTGTCTGCAGACTTACCAAAACCATATAATATGAGGTCAAACCTAAACACTTTCAATTTGTATGCAATCCGGCAGGCCCTTGCACTACATAGAAAAGGTAAATCTGCAGACAAAAGTCTGCAGATAATCTGCACGTGTGTACGGGGCATAAGTTTCAGGGTCTTGGTAATCTTATAGCCTAGCTTTATGTAGAGCAACAAGTCTTTTTCAGACCCTCAGAGTTCTCTGCCATGAGGTGCCATGTTGAACTTCCAGTGACCAGAGAGTTTGAGGGCGATAACACCAAATTTAACACATCTACAATTTTTGTACGAATTTCCAAAGAATTGTTGTTTGAAATTTTACTAGTGTACGCCCAAATTTTGTGGGTTTTTTTTTTTTTAAATCAGCCCTGCTGGCTGAACTAAAAAAAAAAAAAAAAAAGAAAAAAAAACGTGTGTACCCAATTTGATTTTCAGGTGAAGGTTGGCTATAACCGCTTACCGCCCGCCCGCCACACATTTACTGCGGCAGGCTGGCTCAGCGGCTCGCGGAAGCGGTCCTGGGGGCGCGCGCGCCGCCCAAGCTAGGCAGCGGGGATGCCGAAGCACGGGACCGGCGGCAATGATTGCTGCCGGGTACCCGCGATCGCTCCCTGCTAAGAGAGAAGGACGGTCAGTTGTTGTAAACACAGCCAACCATTCTCTCTGAAATGATCACTTCTACAAAGGATCACAGGTCTCTATGATCATTTCACAAGTCCCTCCCCCCACAGTTAGTAAACACTTCCCTAGGCTCACATTTAACCCTTTGATTCCCCCTAGGTTAGCCCCTTCCCTGCCAGTGTCATTATTATAGTAACAGCTCTTATTTTTAGCCTTGATTACTATAGTAATGTCACTGGCCCCCCCCCCCCCCCCAAAAGTGTCAAAAATGTCAGTTAAGGGTCCGATCTGTCCGCCGTAATGTCACAGTCCCGCTAAAAACCGCTGATAGCCGCCATTACTAGTAAAAAATAAATATATAAAAATGACAAATCTTTCCCCTAGTTTGTAGACAAGATAAACAGGCAAAAAATTTGGGGGAGCATACCCATGTATTTCTAAAGCTGCTGCAGCTATGAACCAAAAGACATGTATATTAAAAAAGAATAGCGCGCAAATTGAAAAGGAATTTCTACCAAATATGAAGAGAGTCCATAAATAAAAATGGGGGTTTGGTCCCACCATATGGCCATATCGTGCTCAAGCCCACTACTGCGTCAAAGTACCCCATTATCGGTGGGTCCTACACTATCCATGAAAAAGAGATGAATCCAGCCATTCTAACCCTTGGAGATAACACTCCTTGCTGGGAAAGATGTGCAAATGCACTACAGGGGACTCTTCAGATTTGGTAGTCATTTCTTTTGCATTTGCGCGCTATTCTTTTTTAATATACATGTCATTTGGTTCATAGCTGCAGCAGCTTTAGAATTACATGGGTATGCTCCCCCAAATGTTTTGCCTGTTTATTATGTATTCGTTCTGACCAGACTATCGAGGTTGAGCAGCCCTCCCCACCCCCCACACACACTTGTACTCAATCAGTGTCCACCATCAAGTGGATATAGGAGGAGTCCCCTGTAGTGCATTTGCACATCTTTCCCAGCAAGGAGTGTTGTCTCCAAGGGTTAGAGAGGCTGGATTCATCTCTTTGTCATGGATAGTGTAGGACCCACTGATAATGGGGTACTTTGACGCAGTAGTGGGCTTGAGCACGATATGGCCATATGGTGTAGACAAGATAACTTGTGCGCAAACCAATCAAAATACGCTTATTGCGATTTTTTTTTTACCAAAAATATGTAGCAGAATACAAATTGGCCTAAAAGGATTAACAATTTTTTTTTTTTTTTTTTCAGAATTGTCGCTCTTTTTTTGTTTATAGTGCAAAAAATAAAAACTGCAGAGGTGATCAAATACCACCAAAAGAAATCTCTATTTGTGGGAAAGAAAGGACATCAATTGTATTTAGGTACAGCGTCACACGATGGGGCGTTGGCACAGAGCAATGCATTCACAAGGTTCTAACAGGCAAATATGAGAGCGGGGGGAGCGCAGGGATGATGACAGCAATGGAGACGCTCAGCTGTGCTACTTACCCGTCACTTCAATCTGAATGGCCGATGACAGGTTCTCTTTACCGCCAGACACCCCGTCTTTTCAGATCTCCTGTAGGGGCCCCGGAGCCCACACACTGCATCCAATCTGCAAAGAGACATAACATCTGCAATGAGAGATCTCACCAATACATACAGACAGCTGAGGAGGAGGCCAGCCTGACACATCACCCCCCACCCCAGCACAGTGAGTAGATGGATCATCACACAGCATATGGTGGTACCCAGGAAGTGATCTCCTCAGCACTGTACACAATAACAAACATCAGGACTGCACACACACAAACCTCCTCAGAAAAAGGCTGACATGCTGGGACTTGTAGTCCCTTCCTGTGAATGTCTCAGAGACCTCACCGTCCAATCAGAGCTCAGTCCCCTCTCACTATACACTCCAGTCACATACACCTCCTGTGTATACCAACAGAAACTGCTCCCGTCCAATAGGAGATGGCGGAAACGACGTAGGGAAGGGGCGGGGCTGGGCTTACATAAAATGCATGCGCAGTAGCGGCAAGTTGCCGAGATCGCCGACCGGAAGTGACGTGGGTCGGAGATCTCAGCAAATTGGAAAATTCAGCAGGACGCCTGTCGGGAGGGGCCAGTGTGCTGTGTGTGAGGGAGTGTGCTGTGCGGGATGTGATAGGGAGGGGAGAGCTTCATATAATGAAGTACAGGGTGTATAGTGCGGGCGCAGGATGGTCCATATTATAGGGTGAGGTGTGCAGGGAGTATAACGGGGTGCACTGCGAGCTGTGTGTGGGATGAAGTTGGTAACAGGGATCAGTATTATCTAATTGAGAGGTCAGAAGAAAAGCAGAGGTCAGCAGTAACAGAGTCCAGAGATCAGTAGTAGGGAACACAGATCAGTAGTAACACTTTTTTTTTTTTTTACTAAAGCTAGAGAGGGCAACATTTGTCACAATTCAGCAGAGAAACCAATCAGCTTCTAACCTCAGCTTGTATAATTAAGCTTTAGTAATAAAACCTGGAAGCTGATTGGTTTCTCTGCAGAATTGTGACTAATTTTGCCCTCTCCAGCCTTAATAAATAAACCCTACAGAGTTTAGGGATCAGTAGTATCGAATTCAGGGATCAGTAGTAACACAGAGTTCACGGTTTAGTAATAACACAGAGTTCAGGGATCAGAAGTAACAGAGTTTAGGGATCAGAAGTAACTCCGGGATCAGAAGTAACAGAGTTTAGGGATCAGAAGTGACACAGAGTTTAGGGATCAGTAGTAACTCAGGGATCAGAAGTAACAGAGTTCAGGGATCAGTAGTATCAAATTCAGGGATCAGTAGTAACTCAGGGATCAGAAGTAAAAGAGTTCAGGGATCAGAAGTAAGAGAGTTCAGGGATCAGCAGTAACAGAGTTTAGGGATCAGAAGTGACACAGAGTTTAGGGATCAGTAGTAACTCAGGGATCAGAAGTAACAGAGTTCAGGGATCAGAAGTAACAGAGTTTAGGGATCAGTAGTAACTCAGGGATCAGAAGTAAAAGAGTTCAGGGATCAGAAGTAAGACAGAGTTCAGGGATCAGAAGTAAGACAGAGTTCAGGGATCAGAAGTAACTCCGGGATCAGAAGTAACAGAGTTTAGGGATCAGAAGTGACACAGTTTAGGGATCAGTAGTAACTCAGGGATCAGAAGTAACAGAGTTCAGGGATCAGTAGTATCGAATTCAGGGATCAGTAGTAACTCAGGGATCAGAAGTAAAAGAGTTCAGGGATCAGAAGTAAGAGAGTTCAGGGATCAGAAGTAACTCCGGGATCAGAAGTAACAGAGTTTAGGGATCAGAAGTGACACAGAGTTTAGGGATCAGTAGTAACTCAGGGATCAGAAGTAACAGAGTTCAGGGATCAGAAGTAACAGAGTTTAGGGATCAGTAGTAACTCAGGGATCAGAAGTAACAGAGTTTAGGGATCAGTAGTAACTCAGGGATCAGAAGTAAAAGAGTTCAGGGATCAGAAGTAAGACAGAGTTCAGGGATCAGAAGTAAGACAGAGTTCAGGGATCAGAAGTAACTCCGGGATCAGAAGTAACAGAGTTTAGGGATCAGAAGTGACACAGTTTAGGGATCAGTAGTAACTCAGGGATCAGAAGTAACAGAGTTCAGGGATCAGTAGTATCGAATTCAGGGATCAGTAGTAACTCAGGGATCAGAAGTAAAAGAGTTCAGGGATCAGAAGTAAGAGAGTTCAGGGATCAGTAGTAACTCCGGGATCAGAAGTAACAGAGTTTAGGGATCAGAAGTGACACAGTTTAGGGATCAGTAGTAACTCAGGGATCAGAAGTAACAGAGTTCAGGGATCAGAAGTAACAGAGTTTAGGGATCAGTAGTAACTCAGGGATCAGAAGTAAGACAGAGTTCAGGGATCAGAAGTAAGACAGAGTTCAGGGATCAGAAGTAACTCCGGGATCAGAAGTAACAGAGTTTAGGGATCAGAAGTGACACAGAGTTTAGGGATCAGTAGTAACTCAGGGATCAGAAGTAAAAGTTCAGGGATCAGAAGTAACTCCGGGATCAGAAGTAACAGAGTTTAGGGATCAGAAGTGACACAGAGTTTAGGGATCAGTAGTAACTCAGTGATCAGAAGTAACAGAGTTCAGGGATCAGTAGTATCGAATTCAGGGATCAGAAGTAAAAGAGTTCAGGGATCAGTAGTATCGAATTCAGTGATCAGTAGTAACTCAGGGATCAGAAGTAAAAGAGTTCAGGGATCAGAAGTAAGACAGAGTTCAGGGATCAGTAGTAACTCCAGGATCAGAAGTAACAGAGTTTAGGGATCAGAAGTGACACAGAGTTTAGGGATCAGTAGTAACTCAGGGATCAGAAGTAACAGAGTTCAGGGATCAGTAGTATCGAATTCAGGGATCAGTAGTAACACAGAGTTCACGGTTTAGTAATAACACAGAGTTCAGGGATCAGAAGTAACTCAGGGATCAGAAGTAACACAGAGTTCAGGGATCAGTAGTATCTAATTCATGGTTCAGAAGTCAGTGGTAACGGAGTTTATGTAAAAAATAGTAAGGGTCCTTTCACATGGAACGGAGTCCGTTTTGCTCAGCAGGGGATCGACCCGCCAATCCCCACTGAGCAGGCGGATGACAGCTCCGTCTCTGCTCTGGGTGCGGAGAAGGAGCTGTCAGATCCCCGCTGTCCTCTATGGGGGAATCAAATGGGAATGGACCGCCTGTCCGCTCTCATCCGATCCCATCCTCCAGATGGATGGAATTAGGGTTTCCATCTGTCCGGATTTCATGGATAGCAGCGGGTGTCAGAGGAGATGTCTCTGCTGACATCCTCTGCCCCATAGGGATGCATGGAGCATCCGATCAGGTCCGCCTGAAAAACTGACGATCAGATCGGATCGCCTGTGTGAAAGGGGCCTAACTAACACAGAAATATTGTTATGTTAATCGCTTGCTGACTGCCCCTCACAGATATACTGCTGCAGGGTGGCTGCTTTGAGGTGGATCACGTAGCTAACATACCACCTGTTTACAATTAGCAAACCAGCAAATTCTAACTTTACAGACATTGCTTTGTACCTGTACAGGATCAGAGGAGCTCATATGCAGCCCTTTTCCATCTTTCTCCCCCCACACATCTACGACTGGACCTGGCTCAGACAGAGCGACAACCAAGGACACTGTGCAGGCGCCCAATATGTCCTTAGCAACCAATGATGTCTTTGGTTGGTAGGATGTGGGTGGCCAGCCCCACACAGGATCAGTGCACACAGACATGTGGCTCCGTGTAAAGGCTTGATTCACCTGCCTGCCTTAGTTGGAGCAATTTTAATGTCTTTTTCCACAGCACCCGTTGAGAAAGGCTGTAGTGAAATTGTAACTATTTACTTACATTAGGGCAGGCCTATTTTTGCACCGATACATTGTATATTTTAAAGCAGTAAAAGCAAGCATTTTGCCCCCGTTCACACTGGTGCGACTTGTCATGCCCTTTAACAGGTCCAGTTCCAATGATAAGTCGCACCCTATTGGCAGCAATGGAACTTTTCAAATCAGGGCGACTCCAACTTTGCGATGCCGCATTGATTTGAAACAATGTTCCTGCACTATTTTTTTGCGATTTCAGGTGCGACTTGCATAGACATCTGTGTATGAAGTCGCACAGATGTCAGCCAAGTCTCACTGCCCTGCAGCTTTGAAATCAGATTCCGTTTGAACGGGGGCTTATTATATTGTAGCTTACCAATTCTTAGATGTGATGGTTTCATTATTTTTAGTTTTTAGGCTTTCTTTCTTCTAGTGATTTTACCAGTAACGCAGCCCAAAGATTATGCAGTTTTCTTTCCATCCACCATGAGTGGAAAACAAATTACTCAATTACCCCATCCACACTGACTGATAAGGTGCAATTAAAGCGGAGTTCCACCTAAAACATAAAAATATACATAAAAATACCCCCGGGTCAGTCAGGGCTAGTACATTCCACAATGAATAGCCTCTGAACTGTCCCGGGTTGCACTTAATTTTTGGAAGAAATACTTACCTTGAAAATGTATTGTCCAGCGCTGCCATCTCAGGTGTGGGCAGCTTGAAGCCAGCGTGATCATCTTCTGCGTCCTCTTCGGTCCCACGATGCACTGCACCGGCCCCGTCGTCACTTCCGGGGCTGCAGCGTCATCCCTGCACAGCTTCTGGGCATGCCCAGAAGCGGTTTAGCAAGGTATGATGGCGCCTGCACCGGAACTGAAGTCGGGGCTGGTGCAGGCGCATTGATTCCTGGGAGCGATGACGTTCAGCTCCCAGGAATCATTGCAAGCCAGGAAGTGATGACTCGCTGTGGCCGCCGAGGGGAGGAAGAGGAAGTAAGGTAAGTATATTATCTTCTAAACAAGGTAAGTAAAAAAAAAAAATAAATAAATTGCGATTATCCATTTGTTTTTCAGGTTACCCAGAGCAAGAAGATGGACCGAAGTCAAATTTTAGGGTGGAACTCCACTTTAATATGTAAAGCCCTGTGTAAGGGCTCTTTCACACGGGCGTTCCGATCAGATCCGCCTGTCAGTTTTTTAGGCGGATCTGATTGGATCCTCCATTCAGCCCTATGGAGCAGCGGATGTCAGCGGTGACATGTCCGCTGACACCCGCATCCGTTCCTGTCCGTGAAATCCGGACGGATGGAAACCCTATTTTCCATCCGTCCTGGGGATCGGATGAGAGCGGACAGGCGGTCCGCTCTTATCCGATTCCCCATAGAGAGCAGCGGGAGCTGTGACACCTCCCTCTCCGCACTGCAAGCGGAGACAGAGCTGTCATCCGCCGGCTCAGTGGGGATCACGGATGGATCCCCGCTGAGCAGCACGGATCCGCCTACAGAGGCGGACCGTGTGAAAGAGCCCTAAATTTATGGCGCAATAAGAGTACCTGTAATAAATAAATATATATATTTTTGGTTTTGGGTTTGATACAGCTTTAACTTACTGGCCAGTGCAGAGTTCCCATCATATGTATTTTGTACATTTCTAAAATATCTACTGCCTGTACCATGAAAAAATAGCGAATGTGTGTGTTTTTTTTTTTTAGTGACCCGAGTTTAAAGTAGAACTATACTGCATCTGAGCACCAAAAATGCTGTTTAATTAAAATTTTAATATTTAAAGCCAACTCCTCCATCCATCTATGTCTCCATGCTTGTTTTTGCTGAGAACTCATCCAAAAAACACCCCCCCCCCCCTAGCATTTCTGGCTGCAACCATCTTGGGTAAGCACAGATAATGTAGCATTTACTCCGTGGAATCCATCTGCCCTTAGTTCAGGCATGCAGGCCAGGGAGGGCATGCTTAGATGAGAACCCCCCTCCCCTCCTGAAGTCTCCTGAGATGTATGACATTATTTGCCTGGGGAAGAAACAAGGAAGTAATCGTAGAAATGTAAAAAAGTTGGAAACAAGTAAATATGATATACTTTCCTATCTACACTGCTCAAAAAAATGAAAAGAACACTTTGAAAACACATCAGATCTCAATGGGGAAAAATATCATGCTGGATATCTATACGGATATGGACTGGGTAATGTGCTAGGAATGAAAGGATGCCACATTGTTTGATGAAAGTGATCAAACTACAGAGGGCTGAATTCAAAGACACCCCAAAAATTAAAGTGAAAAATGATGCAGCAGGCTAGTCCATTTTGCTGAAATTTCATTGCAGCAACTCAAAATGGTACTCAGTTTGTATGGCCCCCCACGTGCTTGTATGCATGCCTGACAACATGGGGCATGCTCCTAATGAGATGACGGATGGTGTCTTGGGGTGTTTCCTCCCAGATCTGGACCAGGGCATCACTGAGCTGCTGAACAGACTGAGGTGCAACTTGGCGGCATTGGTTGGACCAAAACATAATGTCCCAGGGGTGTTCTATTGGATTTAAGTTAGGCGAGCCATTCAATGGTATAAATTCCTTCATTCTCCAGGAACTGGCTGCACACTCGCCACACAAGGTCCACCATTGTCAAGCACCAGGAGAAACCAAAGACCCACTGCACCAGCATAGGGTCTGACAATGGGTCCAAGGATTTCATCCCAATACCTAATGGCAGTCAGGGTGCTTTTGTCAAGTCTGAAGAGATCTGTGCGTCCCTCCATGGATTTGCCTCCCCAGACCGTCACTGACCCACCACCAAACCGGTTATGCTAAATGGTTACAGGCAGCATAACATTCATAGTTGCATACATAGTCGGTGAGGTTGAAAAAAGACATCAGTCCATCCAGTTCAACCCATGATGTGTGTGTGTGTTTACTGTTAACCGTACATTGTATACCCCTGTATGTTGTCTTTAAGGTGCCCAGCTAATAGTTTTTTTGAAACTATCAATGCTCCCTGCTGATACCACTGCTTGTGGAAGAGAATTCCACATCCTTACTGCTCTGACAGTAAAGAACCCCTTATGTAGTTTAAGGTTAAACCGCTTTTCTTCTAGTTTTAGTGAGTGGCCCCCGTGTCTTATTGTGTTCCCCTTCTCTGAAAAGTTTGTTCCTTATGCTAGGGTCACCAGTACAGTATTTGTACATTGATATCATATCCCCCCTCAATCGTCTCTTCTCCAGAGAGAATAAGTTCAATACTTGTAGTCTTTCCTCATAGCTGATGTCCTCCATTCCCCTAATTACCTTTGTTGCTCTTCTCTGGACTCTCCAGTTCAAACACATCCTTTCTGAGGACCGGTGCCCAGAATTGGACGGCTTACTCCAGATGTGGCCGGACCAGAGTCTTGTAGAGAGGGAGAATAATCTCTTTATTTCTGGAGTGAATCCTCTTTTTTATACATGTCAATATTCTGTTGACTTCGCTTGCAGTGGCTTGGCATTGCATGCCACTGCCAAGCCTGTTGTCCACCAGTACCCCCAGGTCCTTTTCCATCTTAGATTCACCCAGAGGTTACCCCCTAGCGAGTAACTTGCGCTCGTATTTCTGACACCCAAGTGCATTACCTTACATTTTTCAACATTAAACCTCATCTGCCATGTAGTTGACCACCTCTTGTAAGGTTACAACATCCTGTATAGGTGATATTGGCCTACTTAGCTTTGTATCATCCACAAATACAGAGATTGTGCTGGATATCCCATCCTCTAGGTAGTTTCTGAATAAATTAACCACTTCCATACAGAGCAGTTACACCCCCTTCCTGCCCAGACCAATTTTCAGCTTTCGGCGCTCTCACACTTTAAACGATAATTACTCAGTCATACAACGCTGTACCCAATCAAATTTTTTATCATTTTTTTCCCTCAAACAGAGCTTTCTTTTGGTGGTATTTAATCACCACTGGGTATTTTATTTTTTGCGATATAAGTGAAAAGAGCGAAAATTTTGAAAAAAAAAAAAAAAAAAACATTTTGTTTTAGTTTCTATTATAAAATTTTGCAAATAAGTAATTTTTTTTCATAAATTTGGGCCAAATTTTATACTTCTACATATCTTTGGTAAAAATAACCCAAATTAGTGGTTATTATTTAGTGTGTGTGAAAGTTATAGTCTACAAGCTATGGTGCGAATCATTGAAAATTGATCACACCTGATGTACTGACAGCCTATCTCATTTCTTGAGGCCCTGAAATGTCAGGACAGTACAAATGACCCCTTTTTTGGAAAGTAGACATTCCAGGGTATTTAGTAAGAGGCATGGTGAGTTTTTTGAAGTTGTAATTTTTTCCCACAATTCTTGGGAAAATAAAGTTAGAGATGAGGCTGTGGATGCCATATTTAATGAACAGGCAATGTGCTGCTGCTGTTAGTGCACCTGTGCAATGCTGACACTTTATGGCCAGGTTCACACTATCCCGCACTGTGCATTCTGGTTGCAGTTTCCGCATCTGTTCCCACACCCGCACCCACCTGCAGCCAAACTAGAGAATGTAGGGGGCTGACATTAATTTTGAATGGCCCCCACATGTATTTCAGCATGCAGCACGTGGCAGGTGCTGTTGTCCTAATATAATGGGGTTGATTTACTAAAGTCAAATATACTGTGGACTACAAGTGCAGTTGCTCCAGACCTTGAATGAGGTAAAAGCTTCACCTTGCAATAAATACTCAATCACATGCAAGGAAAATTAATTAAAAAAAAAAAAAAAAAAAAAAAAAAAAAGAAAGCATCTTTACTTGCCCATGATTGGATGATAAAAATTAGCAAAGCTTCCCCACATTTCAGAGCTTCCCCTCAGATCTAGAGCAACTGCAATTGCACTTCATTTAACCTTCTGCACTTCCCCCACTCATCCAGAAGAAAGAAATGTTTTGGTTGGACATACACTTTAAATGAATTTGTCCTTTGTAATGCGATAAAACTCACTGGCTACTTGAATTCTCCAAATTCTCATGCAGCAGGATTTCCTGTGTACAGCATTTAGGAGGCAGAGGGCCCTTGCTGCCTAGTGTCTCCGGTTGCTAGGTTACGGGTGCCCCCTAGCATCCCCAGTTGTTAGGCTGCAGGTGGGCCCCGATGCCCAGCGTCCTCAGTAGGAGGGATGCAGGTGGGCCCCGATGCCTAGGGTCCTCAGTAGGAGGGATGCAGGTGGGCCCCGATGCCTAGGGTCCTCAGTAGGAGGGATGCAGGTGGGCCCCGATGCCTAGGGTCCTCGGTACGTGGGCCCCGATGCCCAGCGTCTTGGTAGGTAGGATGCAGATGGGCCCTGATGCCTATGTTCCTCGGTAGGTAGGATGCAGGTGGGCCGGATGCCTGGTGTCCTTGGTTACTAGTACACAGGCAGTTCCTAATTCCTAGCATCCTTGGTCCTTTGCATACATTTATGCTAAACACTATGCTTGCAAATATTGGCACAAATGTTGACATGCCTACATGGTTAAATAAAGTCCATACGCAGAACCATGGATGCATTTCTTTCTTTTACACAGTTGAATGTAGCTCTGAGCTGCACTCATAGGCCCATAACATACCGCTGTCCCAATTTTAAAAAAAATGCATGCATTATTATTGGATTGCAGCATATTTTATTCTAGTGTGCATAAGCTCTAACATAGTGTAATGTAATTTAGTAAAAGAATGTGGTGGGTGGAAAAAAAATAAAATAAAAATCTTACAACTAAAACCCTGACAAAATCAGTTAAAAGGATCCTCTCATCTAGCAGCCACCAAGAATGAAAATATCAGGTTTGAATGGATTGACCCTTTAAATAATTAGAATTTCAGCAACATAAATTATACTTACACTTGTCACACTGCGCAGTCAGGCAAGTGACGTTTATATGCCATTTTTAAGCATGGCTGCTAGTGGAGTTCACAGAGCTGCATTGAAAGACAATTTAAAGTGGCGCTAAACTCTGGTATAGAACAAAACAATCTATTCAAATATGTATTCCAACTTAAAAAAAAAGTACCTTCCATTACTCTCAGGCTCCCCCACATCTCCAAATCCTAGCTGCTATGATCTGGCTTCCTGTTGGAGGTTGGGTATTTTCTTTCTCCATGGTCCTACTGTGTGAAGGAACGTAGCCACCCTCTCTTTCTTGCTCCTGAGATGAACTAGCAACTAAGGCCTGGTTCATACCTATGCAGGTTGCAGATGAATTTTCCAGGTGCGTTTTGGGTTTGTGGAGGCGTCTGTTGTCTTGCAGGAGAAACCAGCAAAAAGGCAACAACATTCAAGCACTGCATTTTTGATGCCTTTCTATTGAAGTCAATGGAACAAAGACGCAACCTGGTGCGGGGGGGGGGGGGGGGAGTCCCTGACCTTTTCCTACAAAGCACAGATGTGATCGTGACCCATAGGAAACCATATTAAATGGACTGTAGCGTGCGTTTCTGCAAAATTGAAAATGCACAGGTGTGAACCAGGCCTAAAAGGATTTGTAGTGTGCATAGAGCAGTTCCTAATGATCGCAATGAACATGTGCTGCTCATTCTACAAAAACAGAAGTGAAGGAAAAGGATTTAGGAGCTCAATGAGAAAAGGTACAAAGAGGCAGAAAAAAACAGTACAAAAACTATTTCATGAAAAATAAATTACAGGGCCATTAAGTAGTAGTTGTGCTTGGCTTATTTTTGTAGAAAAAGGATATATCATTTGGTGTCACTTTAAGCTAGCAATCAACAAACTGGATTTTTGACTTTTCTCTTAAGTTCATTGACGGACGCAGTGCTCTGATCCATAGCAGTAGGGTTATACTGCCCCCTACAGGAGTAGGACACTAGGCAGAAAAAAAGTTCTGGCTACGCCTATGGGCAGTCACGGAGGGTACACCCTCTCACTTCCTGCATAGGATGTCAGTTTTGTATCAAAGCAGTGTCAGAAAGGAACACCAACCCACCTCAATATAGAGGGGTGGGTACTGCATCCATCAATGAACTTGAGAAAAGGATTTTACGGGAGGTCAAAAATCCAGTTTTCTCCATCATTCACTGACAGATGCAGTTCTCTGATCCATATCAGTAGGGACGTCCCAAAGCAGTGCCATAAAATGAGGGGGAAACAGCAGAAAAGAACATGTCCAAGGCTAAACATAGCCGACCAGGCAACATAAGACTCATCAGAACAAAAGAGGAGGCCCATCTGAAAACAAAAACAGTAAACACCCTCAAGGAAGGCCAAAAGCCCTCCAGACAGCAGCCAGCAAAAACTTTGGCCAAAAGAGGCATCTGCAGATGCCAGCACATCCACCTCATAAAATTTTGGAAAGGTGTGAACAGATGAAGTACTTATGGCCGTAGGCCCAGGTAACCATCTTGCAACCTGAGCACAGATGCCTGTATGGCGAAAAGCCCAGGAAGCACCAGGTGCCCGAGTAGAATGCGCCGAAACAGGGAAAGGTAGGACCTGACCCTTAATTGAATAAGCCTGCAACACCGACTGTCCGATCCATCTGGAAATAGTCGTAGCAGGCGCAGGCAGCCCCGTTCTTAGGCCATCCGTGAGTGCAGAGAGCGAACCTGACTCACAAAAAAGACTCAGTATTCGCCAAGTACACTTTGAGTACATTCCTTAGGATGTGAGGACTTAGGACACAAGATGGTAATACAATGTCCTTGTGCAAGAGAACACCAGAAACCACCTTTGGAGGGAAGGACGGATCCAGACGAAGTACCACTTGGCCCCATGAACCAACACATAGGGAGACCAGGACAAGTTGCTAGTGCCAACACCCTGCGCACAGAGTGACAGCAACCAAGAAGGCCACCTTCTATAATAAAAAGGTAGGCATGGGATACCCACGAATACTCCCAAACGGAGGTTCTTGAAGAACCGACTGCACCAATCAAGGTCCCCAGGTGATGACTGAGTTTGCACCGGAAGTACCAAGTGTCACACCCCCCTGGAGGAAGTTAGACCAGGAAATGGGTGGCCAACAGCATTTTGGAAGAAAATTGTCAAAGCCGAAACCTTACCCTTGACAGTACTCAAGGCCAACTTTTGATCAACTCCCCACTGAAGGAAGCCAAGATCCGGGCCACAGAGTAAGAGCGAGGGAGAGCCCAAGGAGACTCACACCACGCAATCCAAGACTCTCGTATGAGGTAAAATCATCCTAGAAGTCGCTTCCCACACTTTTACGCAGGGTGGGAATCACTGAAGCAGACAATCCTCCGTCCTTCAGCACCTGGCTTTTAACAGCCAAGCCGGCAAAGCCAGCGACCGCAAAGTCAGATGGGAGATTGGCCCTGGAGACAATAACTCCTCCCTGAGAGGATTTCTCCAAGGTGCGTCTGCGACTAGCCTGACCAGGTCGGCGTACCAAGCTCGGCGAGGCCAGTCCGGAGGCACGAGAAAAACCGGAAACCCTTCCACCTCAATACTGCGATGATTTCTTGGCAGCAACTTGAGAGGAGGAAAGGCAGACAGCAGCTGATACTGACCTTGGCCCGTCCGTGAGCACGCTCACATAACCATGCCGGCGTCCAGGGCTGCCTCTAGAAATCCTGGGGCCCCCCCCCCCTTCCACCAAAAATATCAAAATTATATTATCACCCCCCTCCCCCAATCCCTCTACCTAGCAGAAATCCCTCCCAATCAACCCTCACAGCGCAACCCCCCAAATCCCTCCACAAATTCACAACCCCATCCCCGTACAGAGTGCAGGGGTCAGGAATATATTCAGGAGAATGCTAGATACAGAATGCAGGGTTCTGGAGTGCATTATGCACAGGGTTCAGGAGAGTGCTAGATAGGGAGTAGTGCCTTACTAAGCTGACCAAGATTTACCATAGATGCAAATGTTAGACAGGGAGCAGTGCCATACCAAGTTGACCAAGATTCTCCATTGAGGCCAATGTTAAAAATCGGGAGTAGTGTTATACCAAGCTGTACATAGCAGCGAATGTACGTAAATGCCTTTGTACTGCACCTCTTCCCAGCTGCTACAACCTCTGCAACACACACACCTCTCCTCTGCCTTTATCTTCCGCAAATGTCCCCCATCTTCCACATGATTACCTTTCTAAAATACCTTTCTGTTGCTGGCTGCCATATTTTCCTTCTCCTTCTTCCCTATGCACGTGTTGCTTGACACAGTCCCGCCCATTACCGACATCACAGCATGAATTTGACAGGTGCAGTCTCTCATTGTGGCTGCATAGTGCACACCCAGCTGGTTTGTTAGCCAATCCCTGGCTGCTCTAAATGTTCCCATTGCTGCAGGTCCTTCTGAGCTAGAAGGTAACATTTATCACCAGAATTATGCCAGACAAAAGCCTCTGTACAACGGGACAGTGGGACAGTCCTGCCCAGGTTGGGAGGTATGCTGTCATCCTACCGATCTTCCTGCTGTCCGGGCCCCCCTATGTGCCAGGGCCCCATACAGGAGTACTGGCTGTACCCCCGATGGCGGCCCTGCCCGCGTCAGCCTTGCACAGGTGACCACGCTAAACTTCTCTGCATCGTTCGCTGCAGGTGCCCGATCCAGTGAATTAGGTAAAGCCAGATCGCTCTCAGCTCCAGGACATTGATCAGTAACCTGGATCCTCCAGGGACCATACTCCCAAAGCAGAGAACCTTTCGAGGACTTCTCCCCACCTGGACAGGCTTGCATTAAGTAAAAAGGGGAGGAAGGATTCCAGATCAAGACTCCCTGGTCAGCCGAATCCAGAGAGTTTGGATTCTAGTCCCATTCGAGAAGGATAGCCACCTGGGGAATCCCCGAGAGGGATTGAGTGAAAGGGACCGTCTCAAAAGACGACGCCATCAGTCCCAGAACTGCTATGCAGGTCCGAAGGGACGACCATGTGCAGGACAGCAATAGCTGAACCGCAGTACGAAGTTTCAAGAGTTTTTTCTCCGGAGGGAGAAAACACCCTGACTGAGGACGAGTCCAAAGTCAGGCCCAGATAGATAGTCCAGTCTCATGGAAGGGACCAGGGATGACTCCTGAAGGTTCAGAACCCACCTGAACTCCTCCAGAGTTCTCATGGTGACTTCCAACTGCGTTGTCAGCATCGTAGAGGACACCACACGGAGAAGCAGACCGGCGAGGAAACCAGGACTGATACGCCCCGCTCTCGCAACAGCGCCAGGACCAGAGCCAACACCCTTGTGAAGACCTGAGGAGCAGAGGCGAGACAGGGGGGGGGGGGAGGTAACGCCACAAACCAATAGAGATCCTTCCCCACAGCAAAAATGGAGAAACCGTTGGTGGCCTGAACATAAACAGGATGTGAAGGTAGGCATCTTGATGTCCTTGGAGGGTAGGAATCCCCCTGATGCAGGGAAGCCACCATACTGCGAACCATTACCAGCTTGAATGTTTGATCCGTACAGAACCATCAAAAAGGGCCAGTAGGTCCAGCTTGTTGAACCAGAGCCTGAACTGCCCCACAGAGCGCCTGCAAGCGATCCGGGGACAGCCGTACATTGGAAGGGAAAAACCTTGCTGGAAAAAAACTGATCGAAACACGATCTTGCAACCCTCCTGAATCGGGCCAGCCGCAAGTCCAAGAACCGACAAAACATTCCCCCACCCAATAAATGGGTGAGGATGCACCTTCAGGCCGAGTAGGCCAGGCCAGGGTCGTTTAGAACCACCCGAGGAAGTCTTGAAGGACATTGACTGTCCCAGAGGGATGAGAAACTGTTTGAGAGCAAAAAAGAAGGCCCTTACCCCTGTTAGCCTGTGGAAGAAAAGGCACTCTCCCCCCGTGACTCCCTTATATCATGTCATCCAGGGGAGAACCAAACAGGCAATCCCCCTGAAAGAGGAGATCCATTAAAGCCTTCTTAGAAGTTTCATCCACAGACCAACACTCCGGTCAAGTATACGCCAGACCACCACCACCAAAAGTGAAAGGTGACCCATACAAAAAAGGAGCCATGTCCAGCACGGCATTACAAATAAATCAACAGCTCCCCCAGGGCAGGAGGGACTTGTCCCTCACAAAGTCACGGCGTTGGAACTCCGCCCTTCAGGCAGAGTCTGCGTGGCAAGGGCAATCATGAACACTGTTCCCAGTGCAGACCCCGCCAGGGAGTACAGATTGAGGGCCAGAGCCCGCGCCATCCTATCCCCCAAGTTCTTAAAGGGAGGGGATTCCTGCACCGGAACAAATGGTAGTCCTAGGCAGCCTAGAGACCGTACGTCCACCAAAGGCAGAACAGTCCACTGTACCAGAGACTCCTCAAAAAAACATCTAGCAGCCGCTTAGACACCCCAGGGGAATGTCTCAGAAGGCCCCAGCCTACATGAGCATGCTAGCAAAATAAGCTGCTCCAGATGGCAGGCGAGTGCCAGATGCTACCTGCGTCCCAGGTGCAGCCGCCGCTGCGTCCTCTAAATTGTAGGGTGTCATGCATCCACCAACCCCTATATCATGCGCAGCAGGGGAGGTAGAAATGTCATCCTCATTATCCGAGGAGACAGGGCGCGAGGTAACAGACCCCGCAGGGAGGCCCCATGTCTGCGACGGCTCAGAATCCGAGACATCAGATGAGGTAGGTGGAGAAACATTTCAGCACACCACCCACCTCCACCTGGGCCCACATGCTTCCCGAACCGCCGAAAAAAAGAAAAAAAAACATTGGACAGTGGAAATCCAGAAAGGCCCTGCGGGCCTACGTGAGGGACACATAGCCTGCAGGATCCATACTAAACCTGAGGAACCCGCAAGCAAAATTTGCACAAAAAAAAAAAAAAAAAAAAAAGGAAGCCCCCCCCCCCCCCGGAGGTCAGGCACGCACTAATGCGTCCCCACTGACACACTGTCCCCATACAAGCAATCGGATTAGGAGGTTCTCAGCGGTGGCTCAATGAAAGGAAGTGAGCCAGGAAGCTGCACGGGGAGAAGGGAAGGGCTCCTCCGACCAAAACAACGCCTCCAGGCACTCCCACCAGCCTTCACAACAAGAAATCCACCGCAAAATGGCAGAAAACAGGTGTACCAACATAGCCGCCATAGAAGGCCAGATGGAGGCTACAGGAAAATGGCGGCCCTGCGGTAATCGGGACCCACAGGGGGACTCCCCGCCAGCCTATCTACACCATCCAGCTGTAGGAACCTCCCCAAGGTCCCCCCCACGCACGATCGGTTGAGCGACGTGGACAGCACACTCCCTGGCCCCCCATGCGGCCTTCGAAAAAGAGGTCAAAGCCCCAGGTAGGCCCAAACAGTCCCCCACCTGGAGGAGGGGGGGGGAGTCACAACAGGATTTAGGGAAACCCAGGAGTGTGAGGGTCTAACCATCCCAGGGAGGGGGCCCGTGTTCACCCCAAAATTCACCAGGGAAGGGGGGGGGGGGTGGGGGGGGGTAACGTTTACTCAATACCAGGAACAAAGGCGGGCGCCCTCTCCTGACAGGATCCCACGCCACCAAAGTGGGGGGGCTGTCGGCCAAATAGGAACGCTGAGAAATAAGCCTAGACCCAGTCGTGTGAGTTCTGGTGAGACGTTTAACTCACGGGGCCAGTCCCCGTCCAGTGGGACTATGTCGCGCCCGACCCAGCGCGGAGCTAAAGCCTGCACGCGCTCGCTGGCCAGACTGGGGGGGGGGCACTGGATATAGAGATCCAGCCCGTAGCCCAGCCCGGCATAGTTGCTTGAAGATCTCACAGGAAAACATGCCGGAGGGAAAAAAAAAAAAAGAAGAAAATAAAAAACTTTTATGCCAGGACCAAAGTTCCCAGCAAGGAACTAGGTCCTTACTCTTGACAAGGCAGATTAAAACGGACATCCTATGCAGGAAGTGTACCCTCCAGGACTGCCCATAGGCGTAGCCAGAACTTTTTTTCTGCCTAGTGTCCTACTCCTGTAGAGGGCACTATAACCCTACTGATATGGGTCAGAGAACTGCGTCTGTCAATGAACAATAGAGAATCTTCACACTTCCATGTCCAATAAGGTTTTGGGTTTGCTTTGTGTCCAACTGAGATTTCCTCCTACTTCCTGTATAAGAGGCAACAGAAAATTAGGGGAATTGCCATGTTGGTTGTCACCAAAACAGGTGTCTCTCATTGAAAAATTACCCTTCACTTTCTTTTTCTGGTGACAACTGTAACATTTTGCATTTCCGGTCACTTCATGTCCCAGTGAAAATGGTCTCCAAGCTACATAGAGATTTTAAATATCCCAAGTGGAGACAAAGACAGCAATAAAAACCTGACAGGTGTTTAACACTCCTTAAGTCTAGCCAAAACCTAAAATGCTTTGACATCAGATACAACTTTTATGGCACTTTTATTGGACACCTTTGGAAGAACTGTCCTTCAAATACTTGCCCCCACTCAGCTGAGAGCTGTAGACCCAGTCTAACATTTGCCTTGGCCCCCCCATCTCATCTTCACTGCTCCACCTGGAGCCATGCAGACCTTCTGCAGAAATGGTCCCCGCCAGGCCCTCCTCTTCCTGCACATGTGCACTGTGGCTTAATATATTCCTACAGGGAGATCTACTTATGCTGGCCTACAGCAGTCCTGCAGATTATAGCTCCCCCCATAAGAATAAACAGAGCTGTGGTCCACATGCACAAGTAGAAGGCAGCACTTTTGGGAGGATGTCTGCGGGTTTCTGGGCAGAGCTTTACAGTAAAGATCACTGGACGGGAGGCCAAGTGAAGTGTTAGACTTACATTCAAATAATAGCTTTCTTTAAATTTACACAACAGTCATAGCCTCCAATCCTGTATGTATTATGGCTTACATCATTGTGCCTACATTTGAACTGACAAGGGAAAATACTGGCAATGGACAAGAATTCCCAACACATCCAATATCCACTTTTTGCAGCAGAAGTATGTACCTGCTGTGGTGACCGGCACTCAGGAGAGGCCGGTCATCTAAACCAGATAAAATGCAAAATATGAATCCAAGATCGATAAGCAAATTAAGGGATTGCTATACTTGTACATTTACACTTTTAAAGCCTTCCCAAATCTTGCACTTACCTGTCCCTACTAGGAGATCTCAATCGTGGGGTCTGCTGGGGACTGTTACTTCTGAAGTAACCAGGCTAGGCTCTTCTGTACATGTTTATTTCCTATGAGAAGGCCATCAACTTTTACCATAACAGGGAATTTCTTATTTTTTCTTTTATGGGAATGAATGGCGACTGTAGTTCACATGGGCAACATGACCTGTACACCATGATTCAGCTTTTTGCTTATGCAGCTTGAGGTGCCATTTGCTGGGTGCAATCAGCCCATTTAGGTCTACAGGGATGCAGCGGCCGTCCGAGCACAGCTGCTCATCCTTATTTGACAGGGATGCAGGTGAGCAGCCCCAAATGCAAACATTGTGCGTTGGGGGGCCACTGACCCACAGCTATGTCAAGTTAGGAGCGGCAGTGTCAAAACAGCCCTATAGGCTTACATGGCCCATGCAACACCTAACATCTCTAGCTGCATAAATAGCTAATTCACAGTGTACGGGCCTCAGCACCCATGTGAATGAGGCCCAAAGCTTGGCCAGGAGACTTCTAAAAGGCAACAGGCCACACAGCAAAGCTCTCAGAGGAGCAAATGCAGATGAGACTTAAGAGTTTTTTGTTTCTGACATATAAACACAGTTACAGGAGTCTATTAGAGGTTTTATTTGGTCTACTAATAAATATTGAACTTATGGTCGGATCAAGTTTCTAGTCTGTACAGTTCACAACCGTCAGAATTTGCTTCTCCTTCATTGGGTTCCTTCTTTACCCATCTGTAAGGCAGGTCGTTAGAGTTACTCTCAGCAAGGTGTCCTTTATTAGTATTTGACTCCTTGGGCCACATATCCATTACCCTCTGTAGCGTAGTAGCTCTAACGTGCATTTCCTTCTCATCACCCTGCAGGAGTAGATTAGCGAATTCCATGACCAGACTGTTGATCATGTCTACCCTTCTGTTAGCTTCTTCTTCAGATTTAGAATTGCAAAGTACCGTATCCAATATCTTGTCTTGTGCCATTGGTTTTATGGCCCTCTTCTGCCACCTGACACCAATCATTTCTCGGTCAACCAGCTTTTTGTTTGTAAGTAGCATAGTTAAGATATGTCTACATGGCAGCCTATAAAGAATATTGAAATAGCAAGTGCAGGTTACACCATCCTGAGAGACTTGATGGGATTCTTCCAGAAACTGGACATGAATGCAAGTGGTCTGCACACTTATAAGGTGGCTAGACTTCTGACCCACTTCCCACTCCTTACTGCACAGCTGAAAGCCAAGGTCATTGCAGTTCTTCTTCAAGGAAAGTAACATTCTGTCTGAAATTTTCTGTAGTTTGGAAGGCAGCAGCTTAGGTTTGTGGTCTACGGAGTCCATGACCTTTGGCAAACTAGCATTCTTTTTCAAAGCAGGGCGGGTTGGCGGTTGTGAAGGATCAACAGATTTTGCTTTTACCCTTCTCTTTTTCGGAAGTTTGACGATATTCTTGGAAAAATCCAAACAGCCATCCCTTTTGTTTTCCAACCCCTTGCTATTGAAATGGTCTGCAGAGTCAACAAACAGCTGGAGCTTTTCTTCCATAGGTAAATCTTTTTCAAGTAGGCTGGTGATCGTATCGTTTACCAAGCCCAAGCTGTCCATGTACATGGTACTAGAAAGCAAACCTTTCTTCATATGCATGTACCACAGCAATTCACAAGAGAACCAGTTTGTGTAAAGGTTTTCATAAACCTCTTTGTCCAATTTATATTGTATTTGTTCCGCTAAGAATTTCAGTTTTTCTGGGGTTGTGTGATGAATGGCATCATCAATCCATTTACGGAGCCATTCCTTGAAGCAAGATGATCCTTTAATCTCTCTTTCAATGAAACGCACAGTATGGAACACAGACAAGAGAGTCCTGGCTGAAGGAAATGCCTCTCTCAAGTTTTCCTGGTGTCTAAAAAAGATATCTGTATAGATAATCTTTACCTTTTGCCATTCTGGGTTGAAATTTTTAAAGGTTTCCAACATTTTGGAGACCTCCCTTGCATTATCCTCTCGAACGAAAGAGAAGTTAATTACCTTTGCTCTGCGCTCTGTGTTTTCCACTAGAAAAGCATACAATGTGTATCCACGTTTATTGACCACCTTGTGGATCAGAAGGCCCTCTGGGAACTTTACAAACAATCCACACATTTTACTAGTTTGAAAGCTTATCTGCTCCAACTGTTGTTCACTTCCAATGCTTAACAAGGCTTTGGAACCAATATCTTTGGTTTGAAATTTCTTCATCAACTCACCTAAACGTGAAATAGCCTCTATGGACAACACCTCCTGAACACAGTCTTTGGGGGCATTGGGAGAATCAGCTTCACTGCCATCGTTTCCCTCCAATGACAAACTCTCTTCATCTTCACATGGCACATGCAGTTGAAGATTTTCATTATATTCTGTATCTAGAGTTAAAGATATTGTTTCACCGCATCTCTTTTTAGATGGAGATTCCAGCTCCCCACATTCTGAATTTACCACTTTCTGTGGACGTGTAGGGGGAGACGCTTTCAGACTTGTCGGCTTGTCGTGGACATGGGTGGAGCATTCTTCTTTAACGACAAGTCGATCTATTGTGGAATCATACTGCAGAAAAAAGTAGGCTGGGCAGGTGACTTCTTGAGACTTTCTTTTACCATTGTGTCCTTGCAGCTTGGAACAGCGAAACTTCACTTGAGTATATCTGGCAGAAAAAAAAATAAAAAATTTAATATTTAAATGGAGATCCACATATACCATTTAGAGAGGCTGCAGAAACAGTATATTGCCAAAGTACTCCCCTTGCACACCGGGCAGTCTAGCTACTGTAAATCACTCCCTGCAATTTAGTGTAAACGGCAGGTACAGGTGCAGCATGCAACCCGATTGCCTGCAGCCATCTATGGCAGGCTGTGGCTTATCACTGTAATACGTGGTATTTGCATTTAAAGGTCCCTATGCCTTCAGGAATGAATGCCCACAACACTCGTCCCTGAACACAAAGGGTCCTAAACACGAGTACCACTCAGTACAATGATCAACCCCCCTCTAGCCACAGCCTGTAGGCAGGGTACACTAAAATGCTGGGAGGGACGCACAGCACCTAGCAGCCCTGTGTGCAAGGGGTCCTAGCTGCAGAGGATTTTAATCTCATGCTACTTAATCTCATATCAAAACATGTATGGAATGTTAAACAGTATAATTCAATTATGATTTTTTGCATTTTCACGAGTTATTTCCCACTATATACATGTGTGTGTGTTAAGATTTCCAAAAGAGCAGATTTTCCCTTTGTGCGCAAAGGATAACCTCCCTAGATTATTTCCCTCTTCATCACAATATTTCACCCAAAACCTACAAAAACTCAGTAGTACATCTGGTTAATGCAGCACGCTCATGTATCCCCCTGTGCTGCAAAGAAATTTCCCCTGGTTGTGGGACTTTTTAGGCACTGGTTTAAAGAAGTTGAATGTACACAACAAAATATTTAATGAAAATACAATTTATTGGAAAAAATTACATGGGTTAAAAGAATGGCAAGCTAATACAATACATAAAATCCGCAGGCAGAAAAATGACCACTAGACCTCAGGGTATAGACCCAATGCATTTCGAAGTCACAATGGGTCGAAACGCGTTGGATCTATACCCTGGGGTCTAGTGGTCACTTTTCTGCCTGCGGATTTTATGCATTGTATTACCTTGCCATTCTTTTAACCCATGTAATATTTTCCAATAAATTGTATTTTCATTAAATATTTTGTTGTGTACATTCAACTTCTTTAAACCAATGCCTAAAAAGTCCCACAACCAGGGGAAATTTTTCTTTGCAATTCTTACCTGGGATGTGGCACACCTAGGATTAGTCCAACACGAGCACATTTGTGCATGTATCCCTGTGCTGTGCATGCCTACTTTGCCTCCATTAATTCAACAATGGCTCAGTTGGGTGGCAGATATCAAATTAGTGGAAGACCTGACTAGCTCCCTCAAAAGGGACAAAGTTCCAAGCCACATGGTCCTTTTAGATCAGTGGTCTCCAAACTATGGCCTGCAGGCCAGATGCAGCCATTTGCTTGCCTTTATCCAGTCCTTGGGGCACTGCTGCTACCACTGATATGACCCACAATTACGCCCATTGATACAAGTCCCTATTCCTCCCACTGACACCAACGATGGGACACTATTCCTCCCCACTGACAATGGGGCATAATTCCTCCTGCTGATAAACAATTGGTCCAACTAACAATGAGGACTCATTCCTCCTCCTACTGACCACAGGCATTATGTCATTTGTTTTTAGTGGTAGTCGGTTAAAGGAGCACCCCAAATCAGCAATAAGAACCCCACTTGGATCAAAAGATTGTCATTTTATTGGTAGCAGAACGTGTTAAATCCAACGTGTTTCGGAGAAACAGACTTTTTCAGACTTTGTTGCCGTTCAGATCTGCAACCGACAGCATAACCTTATGCTGTTGGTTGCAGATTTGAACGGCAACATTTACGCCCTGAAGAAAGGGGGGGGGGGGAGAGGGGGTAGTCTGTTCCCCCAAGACGCCTTGACGTTAACATGTTCTTTACCCGTAGTAAAACAGAAAAACACAGCGCTTGCAAAAATATAAAGTGCCTAAAATAACAAAATTTATAATAAGATCCACAAAATTGAAAAATTCAGATTTCATGTGCACAAGGTGCAACCATAAATATAAATAAGTTAAGTGCTAGTGTAGTAAATATAAAGTACCTAAAATAGCCAAATTCATAATAAAGTCCACAAAATTAAGAAAGTTCAAATTTTATGTGCACAAAGTGCAACCATAGATATAAATGGAAGTGCTGGTGGTGCTGGAAAGTTGTGCAAAATACAATATTAAGGTGCTCCTGTGTAAGTGCTGAGGTGCTCCTAGGATAATCACTGGTGCCAGGTGACTTGATCCCCTTCAAAAACCCCACTCACCAGAATGGATGGACCCTTGTCAGGGGTCAAAAACGCTTGTATTTCAGAGGGATCCTCCTAACTGTTTCCCTAGTTGGTTGGAAACTTTAACATGGAAAATCCTCTCCTTGGTGGAAGGTGCAATGTGCTGGAGAGTATCCCTTCAATTTAGTAGCCATAGGCAGCTCCAAAAACATTAAGCAATCCAAAATAGTGAAGCCTGTTTTCAAACTTAATTTTCCGCCAAAAAGAAATATACTCACATAAAATAATACTTGCAAAAGCAGATAAAACGTATCAAAGCGGCCGCGTGTGTTCCACGGAGAACCAGGAAAGGACCAGAAAGGGACGTCAGAAAGTGCATTGATGCGTTTCGCTACATTAACTATGGTTGGGGTCCCTCTCACCATAGAAATTTGCTTACTTGGTCTGGTGACCCCTTTAGCTCTTCATAGGGCGCTTCAAACCCTCCTTAGTTTACTCCTTTTCTATGCCTGCAAAGCCATTATAGTGAAGTGGAAATCCAGGGAGGCTCCTACTATAGTTTTCTGGCAGTCCTTCGTGAACGCGGGATTGCAATTATATAAAGCCACATACCTCTCCCGGGATGTCCTAATACATTTTCCAAAGTCTGGGATATCTGGCCTGAGTCCTCCTCGACAACTTCTGCCCAAGGTATTAAGCCCCCTTGGATATGAGTATTTGTCGACATGCTCTATGGAGGTACTGTAACTTAACTATGCGTCCAGTAGCTCGAAGGTGCATATAATCCTAACCAATGAGACGAACGGTACCATAAGTTACTCTCTTTCCTAATCCTGTATTTGGAGTTGAGAAGCGGTTTTGTTAAGACTTCTGGAATTATATGGGTTTTTTTTTTTTTTAGGTTTTGTTTCGCCCTCCTTTCTTATTGCTGATGTTTGGTTTACTTTAGGCTGGGTATGCCCAAAGGCTCTGCTGTGTATTTTTAGTTTTGCAAAAAAAAAAAAAAAAGGGGGGGGGTGAATGTTGCCTCTTCTCCCCCCCCCCCCCCCCCTTTTCTGACCGGCAAAGTAAAGGTATAATGTAGCACATTGTGAAACTTACCTGCAAACGAAGCCCTCGTTGTCAGTGATGGAGGCTGCATCCATCTTCGCCTTTCTTCCTTCCGGGTCAGTAGACTCCAGCTGTGTGACTGGCCAGGGTTGCGTGAGGTCACTCCTGTACATGCGTGTGGGAGCCACTGGTCATGACCTAGGGCTCTGAAGAAATGGCACGGGCATATACAGTAAAACTGCATGTTTAGGGGTTATTTACAGTACCTATAGGTAAGCCTATAAGAAGTCTTACCTTTAGGGAAAAACAATCCAGGGAAGGTTTACTTCCTCTTCAAAAAGGTCTATGGGCACAGCAACTACAGAGAATCTATTTGCTTGGCTGGCCAGCCTCCAGTTTAGTCTGTGTGTGGATAAAGTAAAGTGCAAAAATATGTGGTGGTGTAACTAAAATATAAACTACTTAAACCCCGCCCAGAAAAGACCCAAAAGCTTTACTAGTATTAAAATTAGTATTTACTAGTACATAAATAAAGGGGCTAAAATGAGAACTCTAACAAGACACTCTACAAGTCAAGTACAGAGATGGAAAAAGAATGAAAAATAAAAAAATATAAATATTCCGGTTCACTTATGAAACCCATTGAATCTCACGCAAACCGCCACGGGCGTCAGTGTAGTGTAACGACACCCCGAAACAGATCACAAAACCCAGAGCGACTGCCAGATCGCACCGCACAGGTGTGGACATGCTCGTGATCCGATTCAGGAGTGGGGGGGGGGGGGGGGGAGGGTTTCCGCACTGGCAGTAGAGTGTCTTTGTTATTGTGCACCTTTAAACCCTTTATATAACAGAATTTTAGAGGGTGTTCCTCCCTTTCAATTTTTAGGAACCATATTAGTAAAGCTTTTGGGTCTTTTATGGGGGGGGGGGGGGGGGGTTAAGTAGTTTATATTTCAGCTACACCACCACATATCTTTGCACCTTACTTTATCCACACACAGACTAAACTAGAGGCTGGCCGGCCAAGCAAATAGATTCTATGTAGTTGCTTTGCCCATAGCCCTTCTTCATGATATATTCTGCTTGATCACTGATATGTTACCTCACACACCTGGCACTTAATTACCCACTTAGTGGTGAGCGATGATGCATATACCATAAACCACCCCCTCCAACAGGTGCTTTTTCCTATGAGTAAGCTCCAGTGGACAAAGTGAAACGCGTTTGGGGCATGGTCTGGCGGGCGTCCAGGCTGAGTGCCACTTGTCTACACATCAGGTCTTGTTCTGATGTACGGCTCCCGGGATCTTTAGCTCTCATCAGTGATGGTGAACCTTAGCACCCCAGATGTTTTGGAACTACATTTCCCATGATGCTCAGCTACACCGCAGAGTGCATGGGTATCATGGGAAATGTAGTTCCAAAACATCTGGGGAGCCAAGGTTTGCCATCTCTGGCCTAGGCTATAAGAAGATTTGCAAGACCCTTAAACTGAACTGCAGCACAGTGGCCAAGACCATTCAGCAGTTTAACAGGACAGATTCTACTCTGAACAGTCTTTGCCAAGGTCGACCAAAGAAGTGGAGTGCACGTGTTCAGCGTCATATCCAGAGGTTGTCTTTGGAAAATAGAGATGAGTGTTGCCAGCATTGCTGCAGAGGTTGAAGGGGTGGGGGATCAGCCTGTCAGTGCTCAGACCATACGCCGCACACTGCATCAAATTGGCTGTTATCCCAGAAGGAAGCCTCTTCTAAAGATGATGCACAAGAAAGCCCGCAGTTTACTAAAGACAAGCAGACTGAGGACATGGATTACTGGAACCATGTCCTATGGTCCGATGAGACCAAGATAAACTTATTTGGTTCAGATGGTGTCAAGCGTGTGTGGCTGCAACCGGGTGAGGAGTACAAAGACAAGTGTGTCTTGCCTACAGTCAAGCATGGTGCTGGGAGTGGCTCATGGTCTGGGACTGCATGAGTGCTGCCAGCACTGGTGAGCTACAGTTCAATTAAGGGAACCATGAATGCCAACATGTACTGTGACATACTGAAGCAGAGCATGATCCCCTCTTCGGAGATTGGGCTGCAGGGCAGTATTCCAACATAATGACCCCAAAAACACCTCCAAGACGACCACTGCCTTGCTAAGAAGCTGAGGGTAAAGGTGATGGACTGGCGAAGCATGTCTCCAGACCTAATCCCTATTAAGCATCTGTGGGGCATCTTCAAACGGAAGGTGGAGGAGCGCAAGGTCTCTAACATCCACCAGCTCTGTGATGTCACCATGGAGGAGTGGAAGAGGACTCCAATGACAACCTGTGAAGCTCTGGTGAACTCCATGCCCAAGAGGGTTAAGGCAGTGCTGAAAAATAATGGTGGCCACACAAAATATTGACACTTTGGGCTCAATTTAGACATTTTCACTTAGGGGGGTGTACTCATTTTAGTTGCAAGCAGTTTATACACTAATGGCTGTGTGTTGAGTTATTTTGAGGGGACAGCTCATTTACACTGTATGTCCCCATTCACACTAGCTCGACTTGTCAGGCGACTTGGTCGCCTGACAAGTCGCGGTGGGTCGCCTGCCATTGATTAGCACAGGACCCGTTCTAATAGGAGCGACACAAGTCGCTCCAACTTAGAAAAAGGGTCCTGTACTACTTCGGGGCAACCTCGGAGCGACTTGTATAGACTTCCATTATGTGAAGTCCCTGCAAGTCATGATGCAATGTAATGCACAAGTCGCCCCCAAAGTAGTAAGGAGTCGTGTCGCCTCAGTGTGAACCGAGCCTTAGGGGTTAAAACAAGCAGTGAGGAGTCGATTTAATGCCTCTTCACCACCGGTCAAATGCTCTCTGAACAATGATCTGAATGCAGATTGCTCTTCAGGAGCAACACAAGTGTAAACAAGGCCTAAGGTAGGTGTGCAAACCTAGGAAGTCAAACACAGGATCTCACCCATGGTCAAAGAGATTTAGAAAAAAAAAAAACAGTTAAAGCGGTTGTAAACCTCAGACAATATGAACAAAGCATATCCCTTTATATCCCTTGTCTGTGGCTTAGTTCCTTGGCTATTGTCCATTCCCTCCAATCAGTTTTCAGAGCTCTCCTCACTGAGCTCTGCAGAGTGCAACTTCAGCTCTCCATCCCCTTTTTTCTGAATTCTCAGACAAGTTTTACAAAAAATTTAGCACTTTAAATGAATGTAGAGAAGAGAGGGCTGCAGATAGACAGGTACAACTTATGTAGGAGGATTGGTTTCATCTCTGTATCATCTGAGGCCTGTCACTTCACTAGGTAGATGTGAGGGTTTACAACCACTTTAAAGCAGAACTTCAGGAAATATTTGTATTGCATAGTTATATTGTTCCAGCTTGGAACATCATAAGTATACATATCTTATACCTGATGGAGCGATGGGTAAGCTGGAAGTCACTATAGTATTCGGGACTACGGCAGTAATAGCTGTGATTTTCTGGACCTAGCTCCGCTCCACTTTTACCCTTAGGTCAATGGCAGATGTTTGCTTGGCAAGTGCTGCACAGAAAAGAACAGTGGGGATTTAAAATCCCTGGACCAGCTATGTGGGCACTGACAGCTCAGCATCCTAGGAAAAAAGTATGGCGGGACTGGAGGGGGTAGGGTTGGTAGACTGTATGGAATGTGTCAAACACAAGGCCCATGGGCATTTCATGTGGCCCTCGCACCCAGGGCCTCTTTTCAGCCAGAATATGATGGAACACCATTCTGCCACTTCCAGCTCTCACCCTCCTCTCCCCGCTCATCATGTCACTTGTATACACAGAAGGCCTCTGTGTTTACAAGGACAGCTTTCTTCTAGGTGGCTCTGACAGATCCCTGCCTGCCCTGAACTCACAGTGGGGATAAGGGGGATGCAGGTGGAGTGTGGGATGGGGTATCACATAGTAGGCTGCACTAAGATCACCATCTAGGCCCAGGTGCACGGATGCTCACCTGCCTCCCTGCAAGTGAGAGAAGCGGGTAGGTGAAATGCAAGGAAGCTTTTGGGGAGGGGGGGGGGGGGGTGAAGGCTGTGGAGGGAGATGTGTGCAGAGATGGTGGAAAGTGTTGCAGAGATCAGAGCCAAGAAGGGAAGTAAGACGTGAACAGCCTGTGCGAGATTTGAACGCTGCAAACTGTACATAGCACACCCCTAAGCCTTGCACTCTGTATGCAGCGCACTCCACAACCCTGTACATAGAGCACCCCTGAACTCTGCATATAGCACACTTCTTAAAGCGGAGTTCCACCCAAAAGTTGAACTTCCGTTTTAGGCAGTTCTAACCCCCTGACATGCCACATTTGACATGTCATTTTTTTTGGGGGGGGAGCGGGTACCTAGTTTTGACAGGTACCCGCTCCCACTTCCCCTCGGAGCGCCGCGGCACCCTGAGCGGAAGTTCTCCTCTCCCCCTCCCTCCCTGCAATTTTCTGGGACATGTCAGAAGTCCCAGAAGAATGCCGGCCAATCACGACGCATAGCGCAACTCGCACATGCGCAGTGCGTACCCGGCTGTGAAGCCGCAAACTGTCACAGCCGGGTGCCCACACCAGTGATGCCGGCGCCGCAGAGCAGAGAGGAAGAAGAGTGAGGCTTCGGGTGGCCGCAATGCTGGACCTGGACAGGTGAGTGTGTGAGGCTGGAACTCCGCTTAAAGTGGTTGTAAAGGCAGTTTTTTTTTTTTTTTAATATCTTAATGCATTCTATGCAGCGGCCCCCCTCAGCCCCCCAAAACTTACCTGAGGTCCATCCAGATCCAGCGATGTTACAGGAGTGCCTCAGGTCCCCTCCTCATTGGATGAGATAGCAGTGCAGCGCCATTGGCTCCCGCTGCTGTCAAAGTCAGTCAGCCAATGGAGGAGAGAAGGGGACGGGGCCAGGCCACGGCTCCATGTCTGAATGGACACAGGGAGCTGTGGCTCAGCTCTGGTGCCCCCATAGCAAGCTGCTTGCTGTGGGGGCACTGGACACGAGAAGAGGATCTGTGCTGCTCAAAATGACTAAATGACTGCACAGGGCAGGGAATTACAACATGTTTGTTATTTTCAATAAAAAAAAAAAAAAAAAACACACACACCCCAAAACACGAGACTTTAGTATCACTTTAACCATGTACATAGTGCACACCTGAACTCTGCACTTTGTGTACACATGAACTCTACATAATTCACTCTTGGTAATTATTGCCTCTACGTTCCTCCAACTGCAATTAGGCCAAACACACCCAAACCCAACATTCAATGCAGCCCAGAGTTCCTGCACTTATTCGCTGAGAACAACCAGAATGCTGATTTGGCGATGTTTGACAACTGTATGGGTTAGTTCACCTTTACATTTTTTCTGGAAGGGTGAATTAACCCTTGTATGTGGGGGTTGGTACCTCAAGCCAAGTTGGATGGGACTTTTTAGGCAAGTAATTTTCAGAAAATATCAGTTTATAAAAACAATAAATATTTAATATTTTAAATTAAATATGATACAGGTAAGTACATAGTTGTGAGTGTTGGGTGATAGACCCAAGTGAAGAGGTGTCCAAAGTCAGAAAGTTATGTGACATGTGTGAAATCGGTGACAATTTAGGATAATCTCTATAAGTCAGAGATTTTTTCCTGCGTTTGACAGAGATTATCCTAAATTGTCACCGATTTCACATAATTTTCTGACTTTGGACACCTCTTCACTTGGGTCTATCACCCAACACTCACAACTATGTACAGGCATAGCCCGTTTAAAGTACACTCACTTTAAGTACACTCGCGAGTACAGACACCGCCTGGTCAGCTTGGCATGGCACTACTCCCGGTTTTTAACATTGGCCTCTATGGGAAATCTTGGTCAGCTTGACATGGTACTGCTCCCAAACCATAAGTGACAGGGATACCAAACTTAGGGAGCACCGAGAGGGGACCCAGGACTACAACATATACTTATATATTTGTGGCTGGCCAGCTTGCCTAGGTAATCTACCTTGTCATAGTCCTGGATCCCCTTAACATGCTCCCCAAGCTTGGTATTCTTGTCACTTATGGTTTGGGAGCAGTGCCATGTCAAGCCGACCAAGATTTCCTATGGAGCTGGTGTATTTACATGCATTGAGAAGTGAAAAAAAGGTATTGCTTCACTTTAAAGTGGAGTTCCACCCTAATTTTATACTTACCTCCATCTTCTCGCTCCGGGTCACCTGAAAAACAAATGGATAATCGCATTTTTTTTTTTTACTTACCTCGTAGAGAAGAAAATATACTCACCTTACTTCCTTCTTGCTCGGCCGCGGCCCGTCGTCACTTCCTGGCTTTGCAATGATTCCTGGGAGCTGAACGTCATAGCTCCCAGGAATCATTGCGCCTGCATCAGCCCCGACGTCAGTTCCGGGGCGCGCGCGTCATTCCCTTCTAAACAGCTTCTGGGCATGCCCAGAAGCTGTGGAGGGATGACGCGCGCACCCGGAAGTGACGGCGGGGCCGGCGCAGTGCATCGTGGGACAGAACAAGAAGGAAGAGGATGCCGAAGAGGATCGCGCTGGCTTCAAGCTGCCCACACCTGAGATGGCAGCGCTGGACAAGACTTTTTCAAGGTAAGTGTTTGTCCTAACAGGTAAGTGCAACCCGGGACAGATCAGAGGCTAGCCATTGTGGAATTCACTAGCCCTGACTGTCCCGGGGGTATTTTTAAAAAAAAAAAAAAAATTCCAGGGTGGAACTCCGCTTTAAGTACATTTTCGTTTTACATACATGCTCTGGTCCCATTGTGTACTTAAAAGTGGGGTACGCCTGTACTTACCTGTATCATATTTAATTGAAAATATTAAATATTTATCGTTTTTATAAACTGATATGTTCTGAAAATTACTTGCCTAAAAAGTCCCATCCAACTTGGCTTGAGGTACCAACCCCCACATACAAACCTTCCAGGGATGACGGCAAAACCCACACCCTTTATAGGCCAATAGTGATCAAAAACTTTATATACTGGGTGAATTAACCCTTTCATTTTAGATTTGAATTCCATCTTCACATCTACTAAATAACAAAAATACCCAATATTGGGTGAAGCGACCCTTTTCCCAGTATAATACCAGCGCAGATTCTTACACAATGTCATCGCGGATATCGGTGCCGTTCTTGAGGTTGTGGTGCTGGACAGACGCACAGCTCTGGATGGCGAAAGTCAGCTTGGTCTCCTGTTTGTAGGAATCGAAGCATTCCCGGAAATCCTCGTAGTTGATGAAGCAGGTTCCACGCTGCATACTGGACACTCTTCCTCCTCGCCGGGCTCTTCGATGAATAATAAAGACTTGCAAGGCGATTGGTTATGAAAAATAATAAATAAAAATGGAGTCCTATGGTGAAGGAAATGGGAAGCGTCCGGTGATCTTATCTCCAGTACATTGTGATGACAGACAATCGCTGATCGGTCACGGCCTTGTGTACGCCTCGCACAGATCGCCTATGGAGACATTATACATCATCATCATCCAGGGATTAGGAGGATGGCTCTCTAGGGGTTCCTGATGATGGAGGGCCCTGCATACATCCTCTTGGTTCTTATGTAAGGACCACTGACCTGATTATTATATAACCTGAATATCCTCAGTATGGAGCTCTCCTGCTCTTGTTCTATAGATTCAGGAAGCAGATTTTAACGTTTTCCTGGCCTGATCGCCGAGTCACGCAGTTTCCTGTATTGCTGAGGAACCAAATCACTGTAAACAATGACAGCCGAGCCCAGAATGGAGAACGTTGGGCTTTGGCCACGCCTTTCCTATAGTATTTGTACACGGGCTGAGCCCTCCCCCCCACAGCCGGCGTCCAATCCCGGATCGGATCGTGAGGAAGAGAGGAAGTTGTCTTCCGTCACTTCCGGCCCGGTGTACACCTGTGTGCCGGTGGGCGGAGCCGTCGGTGCCGCTAGTTGCTGTATAAGGGTCAGTATAGTGAGCGCACACGGAGCATGGCCGGGTATTTGCAGCCGGAGGATGTGCTGGAGGAGCCGGAAGGGAAGAAGCCTCGGGACCTGAGGAGTGTGCTGGTGACCAGTGTGCTCAACCTGGAGCCGCTGGAGAAGGATCTGTTCAGGTGCTGCCGGTTGTATGTATGAGGGGAGTCATGTGACACTGGGGGCACAGTCTGCATAGGAGTATACTGGGTGTACACATAGGGGGATACTGGGTAATGGGTGTACACATAGGAGTATGCTGGGTGTACACATAGGAGTATGCTGGGTGTACACATAGGAGTATGCTGGGTGCCCGGTGTACACATAGGAGTATACTGGGTGTACACATAGGAGTATACTGGGTGTACACATAGGAGTATACTGGGTGTACACATAGGAGTATACTGGGTGTACACATAGGAGTATACTGGGTGTACACATAGGAGTATACTGGGTGTACACATAGGAGTATACTGGGTGTACACATAGGAGTATACTGGGTGTACACATAGGAGTATACTGGGTGTACACAGAGGAGTATACTGGGTGTACACAGAGGAGTATACTGGGTGTACACAGAGGAGTATACTGGGTGTACACAGAGGAGTATACTGGGTGTACACAGAGGAGTATACTGGGTGTACACAGAGGAGTATACTGGGTGTACACAGAGGAGTATACTGGGTGTACACAGAGGAGTATACTGGGTGTACACAGAGGAGTATACTGGGTGTACACAGAGGAGTATACTGGGTGTACACAGAGGAGTATACTGGGTGTACACAGAGGAGTATACTGGGTGTACACAGAGGAGTATACTGGGTGTACACAGAGGAGTATACTGGGTGTACACAGAGGAGTATACTGGGTGTACACAGAGGAGTATACTGGGTGTACACAGAGGAGTATACTGGGTGTACACAGAGGAGTATACTGGGTGTACACAGAGGAGTATACTGGGTGTACACAGAGGAGTATACTGGGTGTACACAGAGGAGTATACTGGGTGTACACAGAGGAGTATACTGGGTGTACACAGAGGAGTATACTGGGTGTACACAGAGGAGTATACTGGGTGTACACAGAGGAGTATACTGGGTGTACACAGAGGAGTATACTGGGTGTACACAGAGGAGTATACTGGGTGTACACAGAGGAGTATACTGGGTGTACACAGAGGAGTATACTGGGTGTACACAGAGGAGTATACTGGGTGTACACAGAGGAGTATACTGGGTGTACACAGAGGAGTATACTGGGTGTACACAGAGGAGTATACTGGGTGTACACAGAGGAGTATACTGGGTGTACACAGAGGAGTATACTGGGTGTACACAGAGGAGTATACTGGGTGTACACAGAGGAGTATACTGGGTGTACACAGAGGAGTATACTGGGTGTACACAGAGGAGTATACTGGGTGTACACGTAGGAGTATACTGGGTGTACACGTAGGAGTATACTGGGTGTACACGTAGGAGTATACTGGGTGCCCGGTGTACACGTAGGAGTATACTGGGTGCCCGGTGTACACGTAGGAGTATGCTGGGTGCCCGGTGTACACGTAGGAGTATGCTGGGTGCCGGGTGTACACGTAGGAGTATGCTGGGTGCCCGGTGTACACGTAGGAGTATGCTGGGTGCCCGGTGTACACGGAGGAGTATGCTGGTAGGAGTATGCTGGGTGCCGGGTGTACACAGAGGAGTATGCTGGGTGCCGGGTGTACACGTAGGAGTATGCTGGGTGCCCGGTGTACACGTAGGAGTATGCTGGGTGCCCGGTGTACACGTAGGAGTATGCTGGGTGCCCGGTGTACACGGAGGAGTATGCTGGTAGGAGTATGCTGGGTGCCGGGTGTACACGGAGGAGTATGCTGGGTGCCGGGTGTACACAGAGGAGTATACTGGGTGCCGGGTGTACACAGAGGAGTATACTGGGTGCCGGGTGTACACAGAGGAGTATGCTGGGTGCTGTGTGTACATATTGTATGTGTGTAAAGTGTACATGTTTGGGTATAGTAGAAATAAACAATCCCAATGTCATGTTCTATTATAAAGACATTCCCGGATCATCGCTCACCCACTAAAACGGTTCAATATGATGAGAAGATTTGTAGCTCTCACTCTGTCATGTACCTGTCATGATGTCTCTGCACACACCTCTGAGTACACTGTTCACACACACATGTGAGCTCCTTTATCTGCCAAAGGATTTCCAATTCTGTGCAGCCAGTGTTCTGATCACTCATCTAATTGTGGAAGTGATGTGTACAAATATTCAGGATCAGAGAAGCTGCGTCTGATATCTTCATTGGACAGGAAATGACTTTCCTCACCTCGGTAATACAGGAAGTAGCAGAATCATTTGACGGTACAATCCACCTTAGATTACATAACAAAGCTGTGTATATGAGGACAATGCAATCAGTTTCTAAACAATTGCACAGGCCTTTATGTTGCATAGTTGTTAGATCTAAAGGAGGTTGTACAATCGGACTGTATAGTGTATGGCCAACTTTAGCGTACCCCAGGATCATCTGCAGGTAAGTGCTGGCTCTGCTAGCCGCCTGTTGTGTAATGCTAGTCACATGCAGGAGGACAGCAGGATCCATTTCACATTTGGGTTTATTTCCTCACCCGGAAGCCACAGCTGCTGCCTACAGTTGCCCATAGAAACCGATCGCAGGATGTGGGTGTAGATGGGAATTTGCCAGTAGTTGCATAAGCACAGGTATGGACAGAATCCGACAATCTGCTCTAGAGGTGTATGCCTGTAGACATGTTTATCCAAGTACTGCATATACCCACAAACTATGGCATCCTGTAATTAATGTCTATAAGTACCTATATACAGCAGCTATATTTTCTGTGGGAAGGTGCACCCAAAGTTTATGCCATATGGCCCCTGGCACCCAAGTGCATGAGGCCTTCTAGTTAGGACAGGTTTACTTTACTACTGGCCAGTTCCACTAGTGATGCTGTCAGCAGTGAGACTGGTCGGGCAGAGCCTTGGGACATGGCGTTATCGTGCATGCCATCTGTGATCGGACTGAACGGTGATTCACATACAGGAGCACTCGGGTCTCTTAACCACTTGACCTCCAGAAGGTTTTACACCCCTTCATGACCAGGCCACTTTTTGCAATACGGCACTGCGTTACTTTAACTGACAATTGCATGATAGTGCAACGCTGTACCTAAATAAAATATTTTTATTTTGTCCTTTTTTCCTCCCAAAAATAGAGCTTTCTTTTGGTTGTATTTGATCACCTCTGTTTTTATTTTTTGCGCTATAAAGTAAAAAAGACCATTTTGAAAAAAAATATATTTTTCACTTTCTGCTATAGAAAATATTGAAGAAAGAAATTAAAAAATGTACAATTCTTCATCAATTTGGGCCAACAAATATTCTGTTACATTTTTGTTTAAAAAATCCCAATAAGCTTAAATTGATTGGTTTGTGTAAGTTATAGCGTCTACAAATTTATAGGATATTTTTATTCATTGATTTTTTTTTTTTACTAGTAATGACGGCAGTCAGCAACTTATAGCCAGACTGCGATATTGCGGCAAACATTCGAATACTGACACTTTTTTATT
The DNA here is from genome assembly GCF_965119305.1 of Pelophylax lessonae. Taxonomy (NCBI): domain Eukaryota; kingdom Metazoa; phylum Chordata; class Amphibia; order Anura; family Ranidae; genus Pelophylax; species Pelophylax lessonae. Next base: position 57,198,077 of record NC_138778.1, on the reverse strand, counting down.
ATTATTATATAGGATTTATATAGCGCCAACAGTTAACGCACTTTTGACACTTTTTGGGAACCAGTGACTAAAGCCCCGTACACACGCAATGATTATTGACCGACCGGTCATCCGTCTTTTGTACAGAGTGGTGTCTGTTGGTTGGAATGTGCTCTAGACTGCACACGAATTTTCTCGCACGACAGAATTCTACTTCAGAAGTGATGTCATGTGTTGGTTTGCTTTCTTTGTGTTCTTTCTTCACTGAGCATGCCCAGACTTGCTCATTAGATTTTTCCCTGTCGAAATCTGACTGACTGCACGAAAATCGGACGTGTTTTGACGGTGGACAAAAATTTTATAGCCTGCACACCAGAATTTTTTCGTCCGAAGAGTCGGTTGTCGGAAGCATCATACTAACAAGCCGCCAATCTGTAGATCAGTCGTTGGACGAAAATTCCCTGCCGATTTTCGACTGTGTATGGGGGCTTTATGCTAATCAGTGCTAAAAATATGGAGCTGGAGCTAATAACTCATGGAGGTGCAACTTGCTTTTATGACCATAATAATGTTTGGCCATACATGTCTGGTAAGCAGATTGATCACAATGGTGTGAGGAGCATGTCTGTGTTTTTTTAATTTTTTTGTGCACTTTAGAACATTTAAACCACGTAAGCCCCGGAAGATTTTACCCCCTTCCTGTCCAGGGCCCATTTTGCGATTCGACACTGCGTGACTTTAACGGACAATTGCGCGGTCGTGCGACGCTGTACCTAAACGAATTTAACGTCCTTTTTTTCCCACAAACAGAGCTTTCTTTTGGTGGTATTTGATCACCTGTGCGATTTTTTTTTTTTTTGATCATGCACTATAAACAAAAAAAGAGCGTCAATTTTGCAAAAATAACAATATTTTTCACACTTTTTATATGAAATTCCCCAAAAAAATGTAAAAATCTAAATTTTTTTAACATTTTCGGCCAATTTGTTTTATGCTACATATGTTTGGTAAAAAAAAATCACAAAAAGCGTATTTTGATTGGTTTGCGCAAAAGTTATCGCGTTTACTAACAAAGGGAAAGATTTTTGTCGTTTTTGTTGTTTTTTTTTTTCTTTAACGCGTAATGGCGGCGATCTGCGGTTTTTTTTTTTTTTTTTTTTGTTTTTTTTTGCAGTACTGCGACATTACGGCGGACAGATCGGACCCTTGACTGACATTTTTGACACTTGGGGTTACCAGTGACATTTCTACAGTAATCAGTGCTATACATATGCACTGTTACTGTAAAATTACACTGGCAGTGAAGGGGTTAACTTTTTTGAGAGGGAGGGGCTGTGTGTGTCCCTAGGGGCATGATTCTAACTGTGATTGGCTGTGGCTTGAGGTGTAGGAACAGTGATCAACGGTCCTACATAGTAGAACCGTATGATCACTGTTTCTACACAGGGGAGAATGACAGGCGGCTTGTTTACATCAGCCGCCTGCCTTTCTCCCTCTGCACCGACGATCGCAGAGTGACCGGCGGATATCGGGTCCGCCGGTCACACGCGCGGGGGGGGTCCGTGACCACGCGGGAGCGCGCGCTCGTTCCCTAGACCCTCAACTGCTAGCGATGTAGATCTAGGTCACTTTGCCTGTGAGGGGCTGACTGCTGATGTAAATAGTCGTGCGGCAGTAGGCAAGTGGTTAAGAAGAATATTTTCACTTTATTTATTGGACACTTTTTTGAGCAGGCGGATGGCAGCTCTGTCTCCATGCTGTGTGCAGAGACAGCGCTGTCAGGTCCCTGCTGCTCTCTATGGGGGAAACGGATGGGAACGGACCGTCTGTCCATTCTCATCCGATCCGCTGGACGGATGGAAAATAGGGTTTCCATCTGTCCAGATTTGATTAATCGGATCGGATGTCAGCGGACATGTGTCCGCTGACATCTGATGCCCCATAGAGATGCATGGGGCATCCGTTCAGATCCTCCGAAAATACGGACAGGCGGATCTGAACGGTCGGCCTGTGTGAAAGGGGCCTTACTAAGGCCTCATGCACAGGGGCATATACCCAATACTCCTATCTAAGCTGGATCTTTCTGCCAGGAGATGGCGGGAAAATCAAGTGTTAAAAAACAAATGGCATTGAGCAGAAGCTCATTCTACTGGTATTGGGTAATAATGGCCATGTGAGGATTAAAGGTGGAAGACATTCACTGCACACACAAATGAAGGGAACTCAAAGCTGAATACACACAGCTAGATATGTCCTTTCCTACTGCATATGACATGCAATTTACAAGTGTTCTTACTGTTACAGAGGCTCTCATCACTGGGTACCCGTCACCAAGAGGCTGTTTGGTGGACAGATCGTTGGACAAGCTCTGGTGGCAGCTGCCAGTTCTGTACCGGAGGAAGAAAACGTCCACTCCTTACACTGCTACTTCGTACGAGCAGGTGACACAAAACCCATCCCAATCCAAATATATTTTGGTATTCTCATTAACACTTTAATGTTATGCTCTGTGACCACAAGTGATCTAAAACCGCTTCAAAACAAACCTATGGCAGGACCCTTGGGCACTATAAAAATAAATAAAAAAGAATATCTCAAGAAGCAGCATTTGTATGTAACAAAATCCCACTACAGGAGCTAATTCCGCTCTGTGTTAAAACACTGGGGTTTATTTACTAAAACTGGAGAGTGCGAAATCTGGTGCAGTTCTGCATAGAAACCAATCCGCTTCCAGGTTTATTTGTCAAAGCTGAATTGAACAAGCTGGAGTTAGAAGCTGATTGGCTACCATGCACAGCTGCACCAGATTGCAGTTTTAGTAAATCAACCCCACTGTGCCTGGGTCTGCATTGTTCTGGGGTCTCATATACACAGGGGGTACAATTAGGTGGTTGCACCTAGGCTTGTGACGGTATCAGATTTTCATGCTGCGATTAATTGATTAAGGTTTTGCCACGGTATACGGTATTATCACGGTATTCTATTATTAAATTTAAATTATTAAATTTCCACCTCACTTCAATTTCATTGCTAAATTTAGGGGCTTTGGTTCACTTATGCACATTATTATATAGTCAGTCAGTACAGACTCTGTGAACCAGGCCTAAAATAGGTCATCAAGCAGTGTCTGGCCTAACTGGTGATAACTGGTCCTGGCGCTCGGCTCCGATCCGATGGCCTGGTCATTAAGAGGGCAAATCCTTGTGGTCAAGAAGTGGTTAAACCTGAAGGAGGTGTTGTTTATAAATTACTTTACTATTGCTTTAGGCCTGGTTCACATGTATGCGGGTTGGTGGTTCACATGTATGCGGGTTGGTGGTTCACATGTATGCGGGTTGGTGGTTCACATGTATGCGGGTTGGCGGTTCACATGTATGCGGGTTGGCGGTTCACATGTATGCGGGTTGGCGGTTCACATGTATACGGGTTGGCGGTTCACATGTATGCGGGTTGGCGGCCCACATTTGCACAGGCATAGCAGCCCATTGATTTGAATGGGCTGCTATGCCCTCATTTTCCGCAGAAAAAAGGTGCATGCAGCATTTTTTTAAAATTCAGTGGCCTTGAAATCCATCCTGCTTTTGCACCATGCGACTAACCTGCAGTTCCTGCTCTGGCAAGCTTTCTGCATTTTTTGTATACATGGGCACGGCATTTAAAAACAGTTTGCGTGTGCAGCAACGGCAGGTAAGTCGCATGGTGCAAAAGAAGGATGGATTTCATGGCCACTGCATTTTTTTAAATTCTGCATGCACCTTTTTTCAGCTGAAAACGCAGGCATAACAGCTCAAGCCCATTCACATCAATGGGCTGCTATGCCTGTGCAAATGTGGGCCCCCAACCCGCATACATGTGAACCAGGCCTAAAGCAATAGTAAAGTCATTAATTGGTTAAACCTGCAGGAGGACCGGTGTTTTTATCTATTAATGACTTTACTATTGCTTTAGGCCTGGTTCACATGTATGCGGGTTGGTGGTTCACATGTATGCGGGTTGGGGGCCCACATTTGCACAGGCATAGCAGCCCATTGATGTGAATGGGCTTGAGCTGCTATGCCTGCGTTTTCAGCTGAAAAAAGGTGCATGCAGAATTTAAAAAAATGCAGTGGCCATGAAATCCATCCTTCTTTTGCACCATGCGACTTACCTGCCGTTGCTGCACACGTAAACTGTTTATTTTTAAATGCCGTGCCCACGTATACAAAAAATGCAGAAAGCTTGCCAGAGCAGGAACTGCAGGTTAGTCGCATGGTGCAAAAGCAGGATGGATTTCAAGGCCACTGAATTTAAAAAAAATGCTGCATGCACCTTTTTTCTGCGGAAAATGAGGGCATAGCAGCCCGTTCAAATCAATGGGCTGCTATGCCTGTGCAAATGTGGGCCGCCAACCCGCATACATGTGAACCGCCAACCCGCATACATGTGAACCAGGCCTAAAGCAATAGTAAAGTCATTAATAGATAAAAACACCGGTCCTCCTGCAGGTTTAACCACTTCTGGATCGCAAGGATTTGCCCCTTTAAAGACCAGGCCATCGGATCAGAGCGCCAGGACCAGTCATCACCAGGTAGGCCAGACACTGCTTTGATGGCTATATAATAATGTAATGTGGGCTGCTAGGCGTGTGTGTGTGTGTATATATATATTTATTAGAGCTGCACGATTCTGGCCAAAATGAGAATCACGATTTTTTAGCTTGGAATAAAGATCACGATTCTCTCACGATTCTCTGTGTAACAAAAAAAAAAAAATTGGGATAACTTTACTGTTACGTTTTTTTTTTTTTTTTTTTTTTTTTTTTATTCATTAAAGTCTAATCATTGCGTTTGAAAGACTGCTGCGCAAATACAGTGTGACATAAAATATTACAACAATCGCCATTTTATTCTGTAGGGTCTCTGCTAAAAAAATATATAAAATGTTTGGGGGTTCTAAGTACTTTTCTAGCAAAAAAAAAATACTGATTTTAACTTGCAAGCAACAAGTGTCAGAGAAAGATCCAGTCTTTAAGAGGTTAAACTTCCTTTCTCCCTGGCAGAGGGAAGGAAAAGATACAATGTAATCATTTTTGTTTATAGTTAGGAGACTTAATGCTGAAAGGGGTTAGCTGTGTGAGTGAATGAGTCATCCAGCTCACTGAAATGTATCAATTCACAAGTCAGGCAGACTTGACAGAGAAACTCGGTATTTTAAAAATGCCACAATAACAATACCGTGGCTATGCAATACCGCGATATATCGAATTACCGAAAACCGGCATATGTCTAGTTGCACCTTAGTTTGACCGCCCATATAAAACATAACAGGCAGCTGGAGGGAGCCATGCACATGGCATGGCAAGTTTGACAAGTGGCACGTCCTATTAGACTCCCCAACTGAAGTCAGTGGAACTGTGCCACAAACACAATCTAACTGCTTATCTCCTGGTTGCAGGGCAGTATTTACATGCAAAATCCCACTTAAAAAAAAACCCAGCAAAAAATGGTATTTATAAGGCTGTAGTATTTGCTCCTGAACAGCTGGAAGGCACTGCTTTACTGCCCTCTGAAAAGTGATCCACTGCGGAATGCTTTGTGGTAGGGACTGCCTCTGGTTTACTCTCTCACTACCAGAGCCATTTTTGCATTTTTTGCACACATGTTTAAAAAATAATGTTAGGCCTGAGGATTATATAAAACCCCCCAAACATTATTATATATTTTCTGAAAGCAGAAACCCTAGAGAAAAAAAGTGGTAGTTACAATTTTTGTATGTCACTTGATACTGCCACAAAGGTCTAGGAAACGCAAAAATTCTGTAAAAAAACACACTAAAGTGAAGTCCCGCATCACACAAGTGTGACCCGGCACTCACAAATGGAAATTCATTCCTTTGATCTAAAAGAACAAAATGATACATTGTAAAGCATTGTGTTTATAGTTATCTTTCAGCTTTAGTGATGTTGATAAACATTTGCTGTAGGCTCTCTTTTTTTTTTTTGACAGCTGTGAGTGAACAGAGAACCGCTCTGTATGAATCGAGGAAATGCCATTTTAAGATCGTGAGGGGGGGGGGGGGGGGGTTGTGTGAATTAAGAATTTTTTTTTTTTTTAACGATTAATCTTGCAATCTAGTATTGAATTTGCTGTTTTCACGTGTAAGCGCCCCTTGATACTTGCGTTTTATGTTTGTACGTGTGTATACGTGGGGAGCCTTAAAAATATTTGGACAGGGGATTTTATGTGCTTGGCTGTAACTTTATATTTTTTTGCAAAAAATGTAAAAAAAAAAAACTTTTTTTGCCCGTCGCATAGGGAATAAAATGTCCCCTATGTGATGCTTGCTAGGTGACATGTTCTCTTTAATGACACATGCAGGGTGTAAAAGACTGTGTGTCTCCTCTGGGCTCCACTGAATGTATTGCAATGCAGATCACATTGCAATACATCCATTCCCAGCTATGCTAGCTGGGGACACTGAGAGCCTGACCCGGAAGTGACATAATGCACATTGCTTTGCGGGTCACAGCAAGAAGGCGAGGAGAGAGGATGTGTGTCCGCTTTTCTCCCTCCCCTCTACCCGCCGGCACCTGCCATGTTGGTCCCTGGCCCACAGATGGGTAGGCGGTGCCTGAAATAGATTATAGGGGGGTGCGTGGGTGTCAGTGCAGCTGCCTAATGCATCCACCTGACAGGCAGGAGTCTGCCTGTCCGTTTTACACGCAATCCCGTTGGCCTGTCCGTTTTACACGCAATCCCGTTGGCCTGTCCGTTTTACACGCAATCCCGTTGGCCTGTCCGTTTTACACGCAATCCCGGTGGCCTGTCAGTTTTACACGCAATCCTGGTGGCCTGTCAGTTTTACACGCAATCCCGGTAGCCTGTCAGTTTTACACGCAAACACCCTGCTGTCAGGTCCATACGGCGGATGTACAGACCTGGCAGTGAAAGGGTTGAACAAGGCCTGAAATACAGTTGCTGGGATGAAGCATAATTTAACAAACATGAAGCAAGAATGGTTCACTATGGTGACTATCAGGAAGCATTGATGTGCAGCCAACACTGGAGGGAGTGCATGTAAGTAAAGCATGGAAGTGGTTGACAGAGGCTGGAAAAGATCAGCATGGAGTTGTAACAAAGCATGAAAATGATGGAAAAACTTATTTTATGAAAGAAGAAACTATGCAAATAGTTTAATACACAATGATTTAGCTGACTAAATCACTTCATTGGGGACACAGACGTAAGTATATACTTGACAGAGGTTCTAACCCTTTCTTTCTCTATCCAAAACTAAAGAAGAAGTTTTGGGTAATCGGTGAATGGAGTAAATTGTCAATCAAAAGTATTCTTCTGTATATGTAATATTTCTAAGGTAAAAACTGTTGTCCGTAGGTTTTTTTTTGTAATGCTAATTCTAGTTTTTTTTTTTTTTTTTTTTTTTTTTGGCACCTTGTATTAGTGCAGTGTGCAGGCTTACCTCTGTACTTTGCTCTAAACTTTATCAGGTTCATCTGTAACAATCCATCGCCTTGACATTTCCTCCAGTTATGACCATGTAATGTGTTTATATGGCTGTGACCATTGAGCTGTAATATAATTGACTCACAGTACATAATTTGCTTGCTCTCCTTTTTTTAATTCCGGCATTGATGAAGCTCATTAACCACTTTACCACCGGAGGATTTTGCTGTCTTACGTCCAGGCCACTTTTTGCTATTCGGCACTGTGTGACTTTAACTGACAATTGCGCGGTCGTGCGATGCTGTACCCAAACGAAATGTATGTCCTTTTTTTTTCCACAAACGGAGCTTTCTTTTGGTGGTATTTGATCACCTGTGCGATTTTTACTTTTTGGGCTATAAACAAAAAAAGAGCGTAAATTTTGAAAAAATAACAATATTTTTCACATTTTTTTATATGAAATCCCCCCCCCCCCCCCAAAAATGTAAAAATCTAATTTTTATTTTTGGCCAATTTGTTTTCTGCTACCTATGTTTGGTAAAAAAAATCACAAAAGGCGTATTGTGATTGGTTTGCGCAAAAGTTATTGCGTTTTACTAACTAAGGGAAAGATTTCTGTAATTTTTGGTGTTTTTTTTTTTAACGAGTAATGTCGGCGATCTGGGTTTTTCGGGACTGCGACATTGCGGCGGACAGATCGGACCCTTGACTGACATTTTTGACACTTTTGGGGGTACCAGTGACATTTCTACAGTAATCAGTGCTATAAATATGCACTGTTACTGTCAAAATGACACTGGCAGGGAAGGGGTTAATTTTATTGGAGAGGGAGGGGTTAATGTATGCCTGGTGCTTACTGACGTGTGTGGGGGGAGGTGACTGAGTGACACAGGGACAGATCACATGTTCAGCTATGCTGAACCCTGCAATCTGTCACTGTTTGTCACTTAGGAGATCCGCCCGCTCTGTTTACACAAGCGGGCGGATCTCCAGACTCGATTCCCCGACGATCGGGGAAGAGCGGCGGCGATCGCCGCTGCTCCTCCCCTGGCCCGACTCCCGCTGTGACTGAAAACAGCGGGAGCGAGCGCCGCCCACAAGGGGAGGAGTCCATCGACGTAGGTCTACGTCGCTGGACGGAATCAAGCCACTTTGCCGCAGTACAGTCCCAGTGACTGGTCGGCAAGTGGTTAATATAGATGTATACCCCAATAAATAATTGAATAACCTTCAATTTGCCTAAACGCAGTGTATGATAAACAGTTGCCATTTTCTTATTTAAAGTGGTTGTGAACCTCAAACATGAAATATGAACAAAGCATATCCCTCTATAGTGTGTACTTGTCTCAATCCAGAGTATGAAGTGTCATTTCTGTCTGGTGCTTAGTTTCTCTGCTATCAGCATGAATCACTTCTAACAAGTTTTCCTGATACCAAGAAAATAATAATAGTGACAGGGGAGGGACCCCCAGTTGATTGACAGGCTCAGCTCTGTTCCTGCTTGCTGTGTGAAGGGGTGTGTGTCCCTTCCCTCCAATCAGCTCTAAGAGCTCTCATCGCTGAGCTTTGCAAAGTGTAACTTCAGCTCTCTGCCCCCTTTTTCTAGACTTTCAGACAAGCTTTATAAATTCAGCACTTTGAACAAATCTAGAGAAGGCTGCAGACAGACTGGTACAGCTTATGTTGGGCAGTTTTGTTTGACCTCTGAGGCCAGTCACTTTCCTGGGTATATGTAAGGGTTTACAACCACATTAAATAGTTGTCACCTTTTTTTTTTATCCTATGTTTAATCTCAGTGCTGCTGATCTTCTGCAGCCTCTTTGCAGCGGATTCCTGTCTACATAAACGCCAGTGATGGCTGCATGGCATTTTTTAGGTTGGGTTTCAACAGTGGGCTATGCCCATGTAATACATGTAAATGTCTATTTGTGGTCTCCATAGGAAGCCTTTTGTGACAGGGTGAGAATACGGGAGCATTACTGAGTGACAGGGACAGTTTCTCTCAGAAATGCATACACAAGGATCTTTAATGGCAGTATTTTTTTTTTTTAGAAATCCTACTTGCCTAGGTGGATACAGCATACGTCCCCCACCGCTTCTAAGACTGAGAACTGAGCGATCAATCCCCGCTGAGCTAGTGACTGTCAGTCTCTGGCTCTCTGCCATAACCGCTTTGGCTGTACGTCTTTAAAAATGTTGACTATTGGCCTAGGTTCACACTAATGCGGAGTGGTAAACCCTGTGATCAGTGTGCATTTCCTGCATCACATTTAAATCGCACTGCCCTTGTGATCCGTCACAGGTGTCAGTGTAATCTTAATGACATGCCAAACGCAGGTCAAATATGCAGTGTATTTGCCTGCACTGGATCACATGGTACACAAGTACTATGCAATCCAGTTGCATTGTGGTTCTATAGTTGGTACATGCATGATTTTGTATGATGCGGTGCAATTTGTCCATTCAAAATGAATTGGCTCAAATCACACCACACAGAATCGCATGTGAATTGAACAGACATGTGGTGCGTTTCCCATGCGATTTCACATGTGGCTCATACTGTGACCCGAAGCTAACATTAATGGGTTCATCTTCTATGATATGTTAGAGCATGGGCTCACGTTTACTTTTAACCTCTTCCAGACCGCCCGCCGCCTTTTTACTGCGGCAGGGCGGCCCTCCTGCGCAAACTGACGTAGACCTATGTTGGTCGCGCCTGCAGCTAGGGGGCGAGAGCGCGGCGCACTCCCGCCCCCCACTCTGCAGCGGGGAAGCCGATGCACGGGTCAGGCGGCTCCGATTGCCGCCTGACACCCGCGATCGCTCCCCGCTGAGAGAGGACGGTCTGCTGTTGTAAACACAGCTGACCGTTCTCCCTGGAATGATCATAGAGCCCCTGTGATCCTTCTATATAGGATCGCAGGTCTCTATGATCATTTCACAAGCCACTCCCCTAGGCTCACATTTAACCCCTTGATCACCAACAATGTTAATCCCCTGCCAGTGTCATTATTACAGTAACGGTGCATATTTTTAGCACGGATTACTGTAGTAATGTCACTGGTCCCCCTAAAAATGACAGTTAGGGGTCCGATCTGTCTGTCACAATGTCGCAGTCCCACTAAAAATCGTAGATCGCCGCCATTACTAGTATAAAAAAAAAAAACAATAAAAATTACTTAAATCTTTCCCGTAGTTAGTATACGTGATAACTTTTGCACAAAATATAAAATAAGCAAATCCTGTGAGCAGCTATGTAATGATGGTTTTTAATTGCTGCAGGCACTGATCACTTCCCTTTAAGTAGGTGCTAATAATCAAATGTTTTGTTAAAGTGCTGCGCATAAAATTTTTATACATGCTGAAAATCAAAATAATTTAACAAAAAAAAATTTATAAATAATCCGTTACTAATAATATAAAAAAATGTTTTCAGTATTTGTGAATAGTGTATAATCCATGTGATGTGAACCATATAAGTGCAAACAAATTCCTGAATGTGCCTAATTAAAAATCAGTGATAGTTCAAAACCAATAATAAAAGCAAAAGCCACTTGCTGAAAAAAAATATATGTGTCATAAGCCCTTGAATAAACAAGTGTATCCACTATAGTGATTTAAACAATGTTGCAAAGACTGTGCCTTTTTGAATGTAGAAATGTGAATGTAGAAATGTTGCAATGTGCAAGTTCACAGTTCTATGTAGAGTCTGTGGTGGTGATTAATCACCCTTATTAGATTAATACTCCCTTATAGGAATGTAGATGAGCAATTATGGATGTTCCTTCTTTTAGTAACTCCCCCTAAGGCCCCTTTCACACACTCCGTCCGTCGGACGGAGTCCGTTTTTCTCAGGGGGGATCGATCTGCCGATCCCTCGCTGAGCAGGAGGATGACAGCTGTGTCTCTGCGCTGTGTGCGGAGACACAGCTGTCAGTTCCCCATGCATCTCTATGGGGGAAATCGGATGGAAACGGACCGTCGGTCCGTTCTCATCTGATCCGCTGGACGGATGGAAAATAGGGTTTCCATCCGTCCAGATTCGACAGATCAGATGTCAGCGGACATGTCTCCGCTGACATCCGATGCCCCATAGGGATGCATGGGGGGACCGTTCAGATCCGCCAAAAAAACTGACAGGTGGATCTGAACGTCCGCCTGTGTGAAAGAGCCCTTAGGGTATGTGCTTACCTCGCGGGGTGAATAATTGCGCTTGGATTTATGTGATGCTCTCCTGGATTTCCACCATTCTATCCTCAATGGTAATCGCCCAGAGGGATAAGTTTCTGATGGCTCGTTCAATTACTCAGCCATCCATGTGGGGGACAAAATAAAGCAGATCCATAGTGCAATAACGTATAAAAGGGGTGTTTTGTTACAAAAGTTAAAAATTCACTCACGTGATACTGGTGCTAGAGTGCACCAGTCTATGCAGACAATTTATCCAAAGAGACACTAACACTAAAGGCCCGTACACACGTAGCGATTGTCGGCCGTAAATATTCGGCCGCCGATTGTCGGCTTGTTAGTATGATGCTTCCGACAACCGACTGCGACTTTTCGGCCGAACAGGATCTGGTGTGCAGGCTATAAAATTTTTGTTGGCCGTCACCAGAGCGGCCGATTGTTCGCCAGTCAGTACAGAATTCGGCTGACTAACAGCAGATGAGCAAGACTGGGCATGCTCAGAGAAGAAAAAACACATGGAAAGTTAACCATCACATGACATCACTTCTGCAGTCGGCTGTTGTTGGCCGATAAAATTCGTGTGCAGTCTTTAGCACTTTTCAACCGACAGGACAGCATCGGACAAAAGACGGCCGATCGTTCGGCCGACATTCGGTACATGTGTACGGGGCTTTTGATTGGAAATCTTCTGCCTCTGTTGCATATATCAGAGCTGTCTCTCCATTCACCGACAGTTGCCAAGCCCCTCCCCTTACGCACGTACCAAAAATATGTAGCAGAAAACAAATTGGCCTAAAATGTTAAAAAATTTAAATTTTTACTTCTTTTTTTTTTTTGAGAATGTTATATAGCAGAAAGTGAAAAATATCAATTTTTTTTTCAGAATTGTTTCTCTTTTTTTTTTGTTTTTAGCACAAAAAATAAAAATCGCACAGGTGATCAAATGCCACCAAAAGAAAGCTCTTTTTGTGGGAAAAATAGGACATCAATTTTATTTGGGTACACCGTTGCGCAATTGTTCATTAAAGTAACACAGTGCCGAATCGCAAAATATGGCCTTGTCATTAAGGGGGAAAATCTTCCGGTCCAGTAGTGGTTAATAGGCTACATATACTAATTTAAACATTGTTACACGTGTCCAGTAAGGTCTAAAGAGGAACAAAGATTCCCTGCATGGCGCTACATTTGGTTATACTTTCCCTGTACATCTCTTCCTGAATTTATAGCTCTGATCTTTTTACATCGATCCCTAGGAGACCCTGATATTCCAGTCTTGTACCAAGTTGAGAGGACAAGAGATGGCCGAAGTTTCAGTGTTCGCTCTGTAAAAGCTGTACAGCATGGCGTCCCAATCTTGACCTGTCAAGCTTCCTTTCATCGCAGCCAGGAGAGCCCTTTGAAGCACCAGTTCACAATGCCAACGGTTCCCTTCCCGGAGGATCTGCTCACCCGAGAGGAACTCATACACCAATACTTAAAGTAAGCATGGGTTTTGGTGAAATGGAGAAGATAGAGGGTTAACCCTTTAAAGTTCACGGGCAGTAGCCCTACACACTTTTTTACATTTTTACAGGACAATTTGTTATACTGGCCGAAAGGCCCGCTGTGAATTGCATGTAGCGCTTTTTCCTTTTTTTTTTTGTTGCATATTTATTTCATGAGCTCATACACTGCAGGTGTGTTGTTGTTATTTGCACAGAGACTGAAAGTGCATGGGGGCCTGCCCTGATGTTAGGGGGAGGTTCTGTGGTCTTCAGATCTTTTTCCTCTCCCATCTGGAGAGGTCTCTCTCCAGCAGAGCCCCTCACCAAGTACTTGGCAGACTGGCTTTGGCTGGTCCATAAGGAGCAGGGTCTTCCTGGCTCTGGCCTAAGTAGACCATGGTGTACCCTTCCTCTATCAGGAGCCCTGTACCCCAGGAGGTTCAAAGTTAGAGGTCCTTTCTCTTCGGAGGTTTGGCCATGCTGTACCACCTTTTTGTTCACGGGTTTGACAAAGCACCGACCCGAGGAGCTTCAAAAATGTGACATGCAATGTCTCTTCCTCAACAAAATATTCCTATCTGCCTGTTCGCAATCCTCTACATAAATAAACAGAGCTGTGCATAGGCAGCTCTGTTGACCGTTCCTGCATAGTGCCAGCTGGCTGGGATAAATGACTCCTGGTGATGCGCGGGAGTGATGTCTTCCTGCACCAGCCAATCAAGGTGGCCGAAGACAGGCTTCTGGAAAAAGCCGGGGACCTTGGGGGCACAGGTAAGTATTGCTGTCTTTAGTTCCACTTTCAAGGAGACCCAATGGCACATTAACCACTTGCTGACCGTCCCATAGCCTATTTACAGCTACAGGGCGGCCATGCTGCACAGGATCACTTGTGTATATATACGTGATCCTGCACTTCCTTGTATCAGGCATGCATGCCACCGGAGGCTCACTCCCACTGTGCTTGTGCACAGCAGGTGCCAATCAGCAGGTCCGGCGGACTCGATGTCCACCAGCACTCTGCGATCATTCGTTACTCAGGCAGAACGGCAGTCTATCAATGTAAACAAGGCAGATTGCAGTTCTGTCAGTATGGAAAGCATTTACCTTCCATTAGTAAAAGCACCTCCCCCACAGCAGTAAAACACTGGTCAGGCAAACGGTTAACCCTTTGATCGCCCTTAATGTTAACCCCTTCCCAGCCAATGCCATTAGTACAGTGACTGCATATTTTTAGCCCTGATCACTGTATTGGTGCCACTGGTTCCCAAAAAAAGTGTCAGTTAGTTGTCCGATTTGTCCGCTGCAATATTGCAGTCCTGCAATAAGCTGCTTATCGCCGTCAATACTAGTAAACAAAATAAATAAAAATTTCATAAATATATCCCATAGTTTATAGACACTATACATTTTGCACAAACCAATCAATATATGCTTATTGGGATTTTTTTTTTACCAAAAATATGTAGCTGAATACATATTGGCATAAATTGATGAAGAAATTAGATTTTTTTTTTTTTCTATTGGATTGGTTTTATAGCAGTAGGTAAAAAAATATAATTGCTGTTTTGTTTTCAAAATTGTTATTTATTTATTTTTTTAAATCAGAATAACGTTTTTATTAACAACTTTTAACAGTACAATAAACAATGCACATTCCGAAGTATGAAGTCTATGAATAAGAACATTATTTTTTATTGTTTATTATTTAGTCAGGATTTATATAGCAGTAGCAGTTTGTACAGCACAGCACTTTACAAAATAAAGCAAGACAGTACAGTTAGAGCCCATTCATACTGCCGCGACTTGTCAGGTGACTTGTCAGCCTGACAAGTCGCGGTCCATTGAGTAGTACAGGACCTGTTCAAAAAGGGTCCTGTACTACTTTGGGGCGACCTCAGAGCGACTTGCATAGACTTCCATTATGTGAAGTCCCTGCAAGTCGCGCCGAAGTCGCGGTGCACGCGACGTCACAGGTCGCCCCCCCAAAAGTCGTGTCGCCTCAGTGTGAACCGGCTCTAACAATGCAATTCAAGACAATGGAGGACCCTGCTCGAGAAATGTTACATTCTCAAAGACTTATGACCGGACCACCAGATATTTATTTTTAACAAAATCTGCAGATTTGTTAAGATTGAAGAAAGAGAACTTTTGAAATGACATTAACATTGTATGACTTGCATTGTATGATACTATTTGGGGTTTTATCTACTTCCCTTGTTCATGGAAAAACAAAAGAAATAAAAAATTGCCCTGTGAAAATAACTAAATAAATTGACCACCAGTTAATTAAAAAAAATGTGCATTTATTACATGTTTGCATTCAACTCTGCAGACCATTGCGACTGCGATCAGCGCATCTCAGGTGCAATGCACAGGCTCCTGCATTAATAATCCCTACCCATGGGTACAAACCGAGGTATGGATCTGCTGCTACGAGGATTGAGGTAGTAATGGATAGGCTACAAGTGCACTGACGTCTCCAACCTGCTGCTGGTCCCTCATCCCTCATTAAAAGAAAAAATGTAATTGATGTGATTTATGATCCTTCAATCCTTCAACGACCAGGAAGCTGTGGTTCTGAAATAAGGTTGTCAATCTTGCTATGTGGTGTGGTGGAGGTGCTAGAGTCACCAGACTGACAGACAAAATGCTTACAATTCACATTTGTGCATACTAACTTTGTGTTTAGGGCTTACCTTGAATTTGACATTATCTGGGCTTTACATACTGTATGTCTGTTGCAAACCTGATAATTTAGTCTGAGCTTGTGATGGAAAAAATCCACAAGCAGGGGAGGGGGGTACATTCAGTAAAAACTGTGAGTAATGTTGTTCAGTAGATTGAGGTATAGATGGTTACAGTTCTGTGGAAATTTTGACTCCCCCCCCCCCCCCCCTGACTCTGCTATTCTATCTCTTCCCAAACCTCCTTATTGGTCCCTTTTTATTGTGAAGGTCAGCCAATTTGATCAATAGAGAGGCTTGGGTGAAAAGGGCAGGGCCAAACTTGACTTTTCACAGGAGTTATTCATTTTTTTTTTTTTCTAAAGAATTTAGTGAAAGTTTTTTTTAAACTTTACAGATTGTCACAGTAAAGGTACAGGCCAAAAATTCAAATACGAGGCTTAGGCTACATACATGTCAGAGGCTGATCAAATACACCTAGTGTCAGCGATAGCCCTTCAAACTCAGCGGAAGGACAGGTGGGATCAGCCTGTTGGATGAACCGAGGTATCTGTATCACTGCGCTCATGTCCTGTGGAGGAAATCAGAATTGTGATCTTATGTCCAGTGGAAGAAAGAAACAGAAGGATCTGCTAATCATTTTTTCAGTTTTGCAGAAGGTAGCCTTTGCTTGCCCAGGGTTGTCACAGCTTTCTTTAAAGCTGAACATCTGGGAATAAAAGGGTGAGCTGCTCATTAGGACATGGGGCAGGAGAATAGGCTGTAATACTCTCCTAAATATTTATGCTGGCAGGCTTACCTCCTCTCTTCCACACTTCATCCTGTGGGTGGGCCCTCACATTCCTCATGTACAATTTCAAGACTATTGGTATTGCATAGTATGTGTTGATGTCAGAGTGCAACCACGAGCTGAAGAGACGGAGCTTTATGCCTCGTTTCCACTGAGTGGAACGGTTCGGGTCGGTACAATTTGGAAGGGTTAGAATGGTCCGGTCTATTCAGGTGAGCGTTTCCACTGCAATTCGGGCCACCAGGGACCATGCGGGGTTTACACCAAATGAGGTGTTTGTTTTGCTCTTTCCTTTGACGTGAGCATTGAAGTTTTCCTGTCCGCCAATCAGTGGAATCTATCGTGTGACGCCAGTAGCTCCGCCCTAACTGTACCGTACCATTTCCTATGGCCCTACATCTGAAGCAGGACCAGGAATGGTGCGGTTTGGTTCGGTTGTATGGGCCACTTTCATAATGGAAACACTCAAAATTAGCGTACCGTACCAAACCGATCCGCTCAGTGGAAACGAGGCATTAGAGGACCAGTCGTACAGTGTGGAGGAAACCTGCCAGAGCAAGGAATTAGGTAAGTGCCACAGCTTATTCTTCTAGCACCTGGACTTAAAGGAGAGGTACAGCTAAAGCTTGTACAGTAAGTTCTGCACTCCTGTGACCCATTTTAGCAGACAGCGGGCTGAAGCCTGCTGTCAGCTGACGTAACAGAGCTGGCCCAGGCTCAGGAAAGATCGCAAACCATATGGTTGGGATCCACCCACATGCCTGGATCAGCACCTGGCTCAGCCTCCCAGTGAGCCGCTGAGAGCCTAACCAGCTGCTCCCGCTCCCCTCCACAGCCCAGTGCTCCAGTGAGTGCTGGAGGTTCAGAGCAGACAGTGGTGACTGATAGTCACCAGCTCCCTGCTCAGGGAGTTCTGAGAACTGGCGATCAGCGGTGTTTGATCGCTTGGTTCTCAGCCTTATAGCCGGCAGGGAACCAATGCAGCATCAGACCGTTGCTGCATCCACCTAGGTTATGTATGATTTAAAATTTAAAAAAAATCCCATACTTCTCTTTTAACTTGTGCAGGAAGGCCCCACTGCAAGGGTATTTTTTTTTTCTGGTACCTAGTGTGGGGCTCTAAAGGATATGCTTTTTTGTAGCCCCCACCACATATTTTAAAAAGCTTATTGAAGGCACAGCGGCCTCTGCAGTAGTCTGACATGCCCCTGTGAGCTAAAGCTTTCCAGTCCACAGGGGGCTTAAGCTTTACTTGATTGAAGAGCTCTAGCTCTGACTTACAGTGGGCATGCCAGACCATCAGGGACACCACTGCTTCCATAAAGAGCGTCTGTTCTCTGCAGCATGATGGCAAGGGACAGCCTATTTTACTGGAGCTGCTTTACCAGCTAAATGAAAGGGAAGACTGTGACCACTTGCCGTTTTTTTTATTTGTACCTGTAATCAATTGACAGCATTTTAAAGAATAGAATGATTGGGATTTAAATGTTGATGTAGAAATACGTTAATTCTTCTCAAACAGGAATCCTAAGCTTGTGGAAAAACATAGACAAGGCCTAACTAAAATTCTGGCACAGGATGTTCCAATTGAAATCAAACCTGTAAATCCACCCGACATGTATCAGCGGGAGCCACAGGAGCCACGACAGATGTTCTGGGTACGAGCTAAGGGTGTTATAGGTAATGGCAACATATCTACAGCATTGTTTTATATGCCCAAAGATTTCTAAATGTTGTGACATACAGAGCCGCATGCATAAGTAGGTGAAAGGAAAATGCCTTTGTTGCCAGAAGCTGTCCACAGATTCCAGCTGTTTTTTTTTTTTTTTTTTTTTTCCAATGTAATTAGAAAATTGAATAAAGCACTGGCTAGTTGCTTCAAACACTTAAAGGCATGGTACACCTTCCTACCTGCACCTTGTGTTTCATACCTGCATAAGATGTGCAATGATCATGTAGTTTTATAGTAAACCTTCACATTCCTGTGTCAGCAGTTTCTGTTTGCGTAGAAATATGAGGCATGGCATTGCAAAGGTTAATGCATGACCTCTGCCTGTAATGTGAGAGCTGACATTTTCTGTAAAACTACATATCCCACAATCTCTGGGTCTCTGTAAAATGCAGGTGAGAGCTACAAAATAATTGGATCTGACACAGACACAAGCAGGCAGAGCATTCAGACACAGAGAGCTCACTTGCAGTTTTGAGATGTGTTTCATTATATTAGCAGTCCCACATTTGTAATGTGACACAAAATGGCTGTCTTGTTTCTTTGGTGCATTAAGAAAAGCTAGCTGAAGCAATACAGGGACATGGAGGAATTGGTTTGCCATAACACTACAGACTGCAGCCACAACGTGGTCCTGCAGAGATTATAACTACAGGCAGTCCCCGGGTTAAGAACAAGATCGGCTCTGTAGGTTTCTTCTTAAGTTGAATTTGTATGCAAGTTGGAACAGGTACATTTTTTTTTTTTTTCTGTACTCCAACCAAAATTTATTTTATGTGTTGCATAGCATAGGGAAGGCTTAACTGGCCATGCAATGATGTGTGATTGCTGACTGGTCTGCCGGACAGTAGGTGGCAGCATGTGGTGAGCAGCAAGATGGCCACCCAGCAGTTTTCAGGACCAACATGATATCACGCTGCCTCTTTTGTTACAGAAGTACAGCCAAAGCTCATTTTGCTATACTTCTGTGGATCACAGGAGTGCATTTCATTCTGCACTCCTGTGACCCATTTTTAGCAGACAGAGAGCTGGAGCGTGCTGACGTCAGGTGGTCCAGGCTTGGGAAAGATCGTGACCATATGGATGGGATCTGCCTGCATGCCTGGACCAGCACCCGGCTCAGCCTCTCAGGGAGCCGCTGAGAGCCTGAGCCAGTTGCTCCCACCCCTCCACAGCCCAGCACTCCAGTGTTCATGGGGGGGGGGCAGAGCAGACAGAGGTGACTGACAGACACCAGCTCTGCTCAGGGAGCTCTGAGAATCAATCGGCGGTGTTTGATCGCTTGGTTCTGCATGCTGCATCCACCTAGGTAATTATGAAGCTAAAATAAAAAAAAATTCCCATACTTCTTGATGTAGGAGTCTTGTATAAGTTGGATGTTTGTAACTCAGGGACTACCTGTATACTAATACCTTGTTAAAACAAAGAAAACTTTAAAAAGTGTATGTTTCATTCTCAATTAATGACACTCACTCAGTTTGCAAATAAGGCCTATTGTAGTCAAACAAAGAATTATGTCTTTATGGGCCCTTTCACACTGATGCCTTTTTACCTTTGTTAAAAAAAAAATGCAATCAAAATATTTCCCTTTAAATCCTATGGGACTCTTCACACCACTGTGCAGGAGGTGTGTTGCGTTTTGACAAGTCCTTTTTAAAGCCGCAAAAAACCCAGCTCTCCACTGAAATTCAAATGTACCACAGTTGTGTTTTTGCTGGATTTTTTCAGTCCACATGTCATGCACCCAGAAAACGCATCAAAAATGCTTGTGTGTTTTTTAATGTATTTCTTTTTAACCGAGCAGTGTGCAAGCAGAATAAATACATTTATAACCACACTATCTAATATATTATATGCATCCATGCAGTAGTGGCTGAAATTTTGTATTCAGAGATAACCCACTTTTCTGACCAGACTAGCCAAAAAGCACAGTAATTCAAGTTGAGCAAATGCTTAAGTCGGGTTACCTTTTAAATAAAAAAAAAAAAAGATACAGGCAACCTAAAAAATATGCAATTTACTTTTATATTTATTTTTGTTTATGCCTAGCCTAACCCCAGGTGGGGTTTTTACCAGCAGATGGTAACTGTACTCCTCGCACTACACTTTATTTGGGCCCTACCCCAGTAACCACTTGCTACTCCCTTCCTTTCGGTTCAGAATCTGCCTAGTGAGGCAGTGCTCCTTCTCGCCACAGTTCCCATTCATTTTAAGGAGGTCTGCCATGGCTGGCTGGCCATTCCCTTAAATGAGTGAAAGTGCATTTACATTTTTTACCTCCCCACTATTCCACAGATTTGAACTGAATTTTACTCAACATGCACTAAGCTAGTGAGTACATCTAGATGCTATTAATTTTTTAGGTATATAGGCTGTACTTATTTATGATCCAGCAATGCATGCCCATTGTCATCCAATCTGCTTACTAAACATTTTCATAATGATAATAATCACACTGCAGAATTGCTTTTATGCACATTTTAGTACAGTATCATCAATATCTTATTTTTTTTAAAAATTAAATATTCTGAATAATGTTCATATTTTCATCAAATGGTTTTATTTTTTGTAAGAAATGTATAATAAAAATACAATTTTGAATATGAGTAAATATAAAATAAAAATTCTGTTCCCCTTTTTATTCTCGTTTCGTAGGTCCTGGAGACATGAGGTTGCACTGCTGTGTAGCTGCCTATATTTCAGATTATTCCTTCCTGGGAACAGCCGCCCTCCCTCACCTTAATCTTCGCATGGCATTTATGGCTTCACTTGACCACTCGATGTGGTTCCATGCTCCGTTTAGGGCAGATGACTGGATGCTGTATGAGTGTGAAAGCCACTGGGCTGGTAAGGGCAATAGCATGTGTGACAAAGAAGGGAGGAAATGCAAGTAATTTACAAGGGCTTTGATCTTTGGGGGGAGGGATCATGAACTCTAGATCATTTTGGACTCAGTCTTGGCAATTGTTTAACGAAATGTCTGTTTGTGTGTTGCAAAACCAGCCATAATACAGATAAGTGAACTGATCGTAAACAAATTTTTGATCAATATTTTTAGTCTTTTGCAAATTACCATGTGTGTTTCATCATTCGTATTTTAAATAATGATTAAATTGTTTGCGAGCAATCATACCTAGATCCTAAATCAATGTGTGGCCACTATTCGCCAACCTGTTGCCATCATAGGCAGCATCCTAGACCAGCTGTCATTAGATCGCGCCCCGTGGTCCGAACAAAGATTGTGCGACGCTCCTGTCCGAACCGTCAGGCCACCAGTGTACAGTGCCACATCCCCACTCCGCAGTCATTGGTTGATGACCGCGAACGTCCCTGCAACCAATGACATTGCGTGTGCCCCACCCCTTGCTGTTTACTCTTTCGTGGCTCCCGGCTGGGCCCTGAGGTGAGACGTGACATCACGTGCACGTCCCTGCCCCTTGCTGCTCGTCGCAGCTCTCGGGCACTAGATTTGATGTGATATGCGTGCCCCGCCTCTTTCAGCAGGACTCCCGGCGCAGCTCTCGAACCGTGTAGCTTGTTACCTCTGCTGGCTCCCGCTCCCTGCCTGTCTCAAGGTATGTGAGGTGTTTACAGGGGCACGATGATGGGCACATTTTCTGAGACACATCAGTTAAGAGACCCATCAGTGTGTCTCTTAACATAAAATATGCCCATTAGTGTGAACATTAACCTAAAATATCAGAGTGCCCTCTTCACATAAAATGTGCCTATTGGCATGCCCCTTATTTTATGTTAAGGTGCACTCTGATGAGTACATTTATATTAAGGGGCGCTCTGATGGGTATATATATATGTTAAGGGGCACTCTGATGAGTACATTTAGTTGTGCCCATCAGAGTTAACCTTACATTAAATGTGCCAATCAGTGTGCCACTTAACATAAAATGCGCCCATCAGAGTGAACATTAACATAAAGGGGCACTCTGATGGGCACATTTTCTTGTGCCCATCAGAGTGAGCCTTACATTAAATGTGCCCATCTGTGTGCCCCTTAAGAGAAAATATGCCCATCAGAGTGCCCCTTTATGTTAATGTTCACTCTGATGGGCACATTTTATGTTAAGGGGCACACTGATTGGCACATTTAATGTAAGGTTCACTCTGATGGGCATTATTAAATATACCCATCAGAGTGCCCCTTAATATAAATGTATTTATCAGAAACCGTAAGAAAAGTGTGGCTTGTGCCAAAAAAAGGAAAGAAGGCGTGTACAATCTTTCATTGTACAGACTAGTGATTCAGACCCCGGCCGGACCTCCTTGAATTTTAATTCACTACCCCTGTCCTAGACCATGTATATAATGCCTAGAAGTAGTTATGCAAATCATGTAGTAATTATTTGTTTTGGGGGGGGGGTTCATATGCTGAATGGGAATTGTAACCAGTTCATTGTTACTTTCCATACCTAGGTAACAGTCGTGGGCTAGTGCATGGCCGCTTATGGAGAAGAGATGGTGTCCTGGCAGTCACATGTGCTCAGGAAGGTGTATTCCGGGTGCGTGAGGAACCTCCCAAAAGCAAGCTTTGACCCAAAGCATGCTGATCATACAGCTATCTGAATGAAGACCTAATCATTGCATTCCATCCCTGTCTATAGACCTCTCTGCACTAATGTTTTCAATGGGCTCTAACGTTAAACAATTGTTTAAATTGTAAATAATCAGAATAAATTTTAATTTATTTTATCTGGTGATGTTATAAATGTTTTTGTATTTGCCATGTTTTTGGGGACTATTGTTTCTATACTTGTGACCTCCTAAGGCTGGTTAAAGAGCTTTAAAGGAATTCAGCATTTTAGACCGCATGTAAGCGGCTTTAAGTTCAGTATTTACACCTAACTGATGGAACAAATGGCTGCACTTGGTGTAGATAGACAAGTGTCATAGCAACTTAAAGTGGAACTTTAGTCACAAAATTAAAGTAAAAGTTCAGCCAAAAACTAACGCTAAATTTACTGGCAGCCACATTCTAAGACGAATCTATCTAACCCTGTAAAGCAAAAATCGTTATACAGACCTTTTCTGTAGGCGATCCAGTTTGGTCCCACGGCTTTTCTGTGTAGGCTTGTGCAGGAGATGTAGCCGACAACAGAAGCCTCTAACTCTGACATCACTTCCCTGGCATTTCCCAGCCATTGTCAACTGTCTCTTCTACACAGCATCCGCAGCTGGAGACGGAACAGCTGCAGAAAAGGTAAGTCTAGCGATTTTTACTTTACAGGGTTAAAAAGTCTTAGTATGTGGCTGTCAGGAGATTTTGAGTTCGTTTTTGGCTAAACTTCCGCTTTAAAGCAGAGTTCCGGCCTATTTTGCAACTTTAGTGATTCCTGGAGTTATGCGTCGCTATGCTGATCAACAATTGGGCATTTTACATTTTTTTCGGGGGTCCCTTACCTTATTTTCAGGGCAATTATGATTGTACTTCCTCCCCCCCCTCCCCTGTGGCCACGGCCACCGACATCACTTCCGCCTTTGCATTGCATCCTGGGAGCTGTTTGTCATCACTCCCAGGAGGCTAGAATCAGGAAGAACTCCCAGAACACTCCCTGGAATCAGGAAGAAGGACACAGCAGATTACACTGCGGCTTCAGATGCCCACATCCAAGATGGCCGCACCCAGACAGCGTTTTTAAAAGTACGATTTTGACTAAAATCCAATAACATACACCTTGTAAGTATGAGGATAGCTGTTCTGTAAAGGGCGATGGATTAGTATTATATGGGTATTTTTAGTTAAAAAAGGTATTTGAGGCCGGAACTCCGCAAGATCACTTCAAGCTGACCCCTTATGCAGTTGTAGCTATGTAAAACATTAAAAAGAAGTGCCTATACTGTTTAAAATCCAGTAAGTCACTGTCTCTCCCTGCTCAGTACATGCTCAGTTTATCTCTATTTTTTGGCACTGTGCTCAAAATCAGAGCCTCTAGAGGCTGATCTGACAGCTTAAAGATTTACTGCTGCTGTGGGCTTCTGCAAAATGGCAGCCCCCGGCAAGAAGTAACCGGAACAATGCTAGAGGAAATTTTACAGCACATTTTAGCAGCAATATTATTAATGTGGAATGTATCTTCCTTGCTAAAGAACATGAGTTTTTAAAATTTGTTATGGGTAAAGTGCCGCTTTAATGGCACACAATTGCAGAATAATGCTATCATATGTGATTGCATACTGCTTGTGTAGCTTACACTGTGGAAAACCATTTGTTTCATTTATTCATCACAGATGATTTTGTAGCACAAGTAAGCTATTAAATAATTAAGTAAGACTACATGTAAAGGGTTATTTTACCTTTTCATAAAAAATGTAAGCTAAACGAACACCGGATACCCCCCTCCCCTCACCGGTTCCCTCTGTACTTCCCATTGGGGTTGCTGAGCTGTCTGCATCCCCACAGCTGCTCCAGCGGTGCGGGATTTGAAATACCCGCTTTTCTCCATGCAGCACTTCCAAAATGGACCGGAATGATTTCTGATTGGCCAACACTGTCACAGTGAACTGATCTGTCCTGAAAGCACTGCCCAGATTTCAAATTCTGGGACCACTGGAGTGGCTGCAGAGGCGCTGACAGCTCGGCCATCCCAGAGGTTAGTAGAGCAGAGGGGGAGGGGGTTGGTGGTGAAGGTGCCTGGTGTTAGTTCTCCCTTACATTTTTTTATTTTTTTTTTAAAGGTGAACTTTAAAAAAAAAGTTTTAAAGTGAAAGTCCAGTTGTATACACAGGCTTCCACTGTAACTTCCTTTTTAAAAATGCTTGCTGCTTGGCAGTATATAGCTGCAGTATTTTCTGACTTGCTGACCTGGAACAAGCTCGTAAATTAGAAAAAATAAAATCCGAACCTCTAAACTGCATACCTTTTCCCAAGTCAGTGACCCAGAGAATATAGGTGTCATTGGATCAACAAGGCAAGTAACCTTTTCAGGAGAGGTCAGCGACTAGAGGTGTCTTTCTGCTTGTCAGCAGTTATGGATCACAGGACTCACTGAATAGTATTACAAACAGATAGCAGGCTTGTATGCATGTAACCATTTGTCTGAGGTTCAGCACTACCAAGGCCAACTGCCAGTTACAACTCAGGAATTATACATATTTTCACTTTTCACATATCCCTTTTCTTCACCCTATATTTTATATATACAGCCCAGGGTTCCTAAGCATTCTCCGTTCACAATGCTACCCATCGTACACTGGGCTCTGTTTTACTAACTGATGGTGACACAGGCAGATTTCTGCATAATGTTTGCTACAAAAAATAAAAATAGAATGTAGTGCATCTCTACAAGATGTCTTGGGTGATCAGTTTATGGTCTCTTTAATTAGAATCTCCTTTAGAGTGGGAGCGTTGCTTGTATTGTGTCCAGCCTCTTCCAGCTTCCGCAAGGCAGCATTAGAGCCCATTTTGTCCCTCCCCACCTTCCAAGACAACTGGATGTGGGCAAGGAGGAAAGCAATAAGGAATTTCATGTTTTGCTCTTGCGATTCCTGCATAAGGGTTAGTGCCTGTTCGCTGTACGCCTGTGCGTCTGCCAGAGTATCCAGCTCCTGGTGGCAAACCACCAGCCCAGCAAGCACAATAAGTCGGTGGGTAGACGCCCACTTCGGACAAAGCTTTTCTTGGAGGTGCCAGCAATTTGTCCATTTTGGGAGGGCTAGATTATTTAATCCTGTACATGTAAGCTGCTGGGCCTTCTGCATGTCACTCAAGTAGAAGAATCCCAGGAATTGTGGAGTGTGTCGTAGAGTGGGTAGTGAAGACACATGGCAGAGGAACTGCTCAAAGGCAAGACTGCGTTTTGCAATGGTTTCTGCTGTGAAGGTCTTGTGCAGACGCTTACGAGGAAAAGACACCTCGTACATTTCATCAGGATAATGAGAGTGTAGACTTTTCATCAGTTGTTCCATATCAGAGTATTGACAAGTGATAAAGGCGGGTGAAGGATCATATTGTCCTGAGTGTAGAAGGCAAATGGTGTACATCTGAAAAGGGAAATATGAAAAGGGTAGGTTAGAGTGGCATGTGTGAAGCTACACTGTATAAAACAGACATTCCAAAATATGTTTTACACAAAGGAACTCCTAAAATAACTTTCAGGAAACCCCAAGTAATTACTGCATCTACTGCTTATGGTACATTTGGGTGAATAGTAATCAGAGATATGGAAGAATAATACATAAAGCTTGTTTAAAGCAGTAAAAGTCAAAGCTGCTGCCTCTGGAGCCCGGAGCCACTGTGAAATCTCCCTGTTTCGGCCATGAGTGGGGGGAGAAGAGCACAGGCAGGAGGGAGACGATGCTGCAAGAAGACAACCCGACCAGGAATGGAAGCCGGAGCCTGGATGGAGAGGATGCCTGACGCTGCTGAGCGTGCACTGGGAGATAAGAACACCTATCCTATTGCTAAATCGGGTGAATTAACAGGCAATCCCACCAAATATGGCCACAGGTAGCTACGTTTCCACAATTTCTCCAGCGGGTGGGGGAGTGGGAAGGAAGCATGCCGTGGAGTTTTACAGGCGTATAGTGCCAGAAAATGAAAAGGTTATATTTCGACTTCTGCCATTTTTGATGATAAAGAGAAGGGGTAAGATAATTGCACATTTTTTTTCCCTCTGTGTATCAGTAAGGGAAGAATGAAGGTCGGCTTCCCAATGAGTAAGATAATCCAGGTATTGAGGCCATTGCATAGAAATGAGCGTCTTGTAAAACTGCAAGACACAGTGCAGCGGTTGATCTTTCTGACTTAGAAGTGACTCCATAGGGTTTAAATCCTGTAAGGTATGAAATTGTTGTGGTAAGGAACGTAGGAATTTGCGTAAGTTTGGTGTAGCCCCATTTGTCCATAATGGTAGCAGTTCTGAGTGACAAAGTAAAGATTAGCGGCAGAGTTCTAATTTTAATGTTGTTTAAACACTTGCCTACTGGGCACTTTTACCCCCTTCATGCCCAGGCTAATTTTCAACTTTCAGTGCTGTTGCGCTTTGAATGACAATTGCGTGGTCATGCAACACTGTGCCCAAACACAATTTCTATCATTATTTTTGAGACCAAGCTTTCTTTTGGTGGTATTTAATTGCCACTGGGTTTTTTTATTTTTTGTTAAACAAAAAAACAAAAAAAAAAAAAAAACGGCATTTTTAAAAATTGAAATTTTTTTTATTTACAACATTTTTTAACAAACTTTTTTTTTCTTCACCGATGTGTGCTGATGAGGCTGCACGGATAGGTGGTAGTTTAGGCAACTTAGTTCATTAAAAGTAACGAAGAATGCGTGTGGGTTTCTCTGCAGGGAGAAAGGGAGGCCAAGTCGCCTTGGACATTGTAAAGACGGGCCTGAAAACCCAGGCAATATGTGAAAAAGTGTGAACTATCTCGCACGAAGCAGAGTTTTAATCTTGGAGATAAATTAGGTGTTTTTCTATGCTCTTAAAAATCGATCTAGTTGTCTGCCCAGTTTAAACCCCCCCCACCCACCCTCCTTTCATACAGTTTCTGAGAAACTAGCTGAAAACGCTGCTTAATATCAAAGTCAAGCAAAGCTTTAAGTTCTTTCCTTTTCTGCGTTAGACTCTGAAAATGGGTTTTGTGTAGGGAAAGCTTATGTGCTTTCTCCAATTCTGCCACTTACCGTAAAACTTCTGTAAGTTGTTGACTTTGCTCCTTCTTTTTCCTTGCCCTAAGTTTCATTGATTTACCCCTCATCGTAGCTTTGTGGGCTTCCCATAGCATGGAAGGGATTGTATCGGAGGTAGCATTATCTCTGAAATATTGTGTTAAAGAAGCCGATAAGAGGGACATGTCAGTTTGGTTAGAGAGTAGGAAATCATTTAATTTCCAGTTGCTTGGGCATCGAGGCAGAATGGGCAAAGGTATAGTGAATGGTGCGTGGTCTGAGGGATAGGCAGTGCCAATAGAGGCTGAATGCAGTAGGGAAATGTGGAGATGATTGATAAAGATCCTAGAGTAAGAGTCATGTGTTTTGGAATAATATGAGCAGTCTTAGGGTGAATCAAGCGCCAGGTGTCTATCAGTTGGGTATCATGGAGGCGTTTCCTAATAAAAGATCACCGTTTAAAGGGAATGGTAGAGTGACCCTGGGAGATATTCAACACAGGATCTGGAACTGTCTTGTGTGCTTTATTTTTTTTTCTACTCTTTTTTGGTTATTGGGTAGGGGTACGTTGTACCTGATACCCATTCACATGGGAGGGTGGGATCTGGGGGCCCCCTTGTTAAAGAGGGCTTTTAGATTCTGATAAGCCCCCCACCCGCAGACTCCCAGTCCAGGGTTGTCGGGAAGAGGCCCTTGTCCCCATCAACATGGGGACAAAGTGCTTTGGAGGGCACTCTGAAGCACCCTCCCCATATTGATGGCAAGCAGCCTTGTATGGTTCAAGAGGGGGGCACTCGCTCGTCTCCCCCCTCCCCTCCTTCCTGGTCTGCTAGGCTGCACGTTCGGATAAGGGTCTGGTATGGATTTTGGGGGGGGGGGGGAAACATGCCCTGCTGTATAAAATTAGAAAAAAAAAATGAAGTTACATGCACCTGTTCATACAGGTGCAGAAAAATTTGGCTTTGGGTGTTGGTGGTGACCTAAACCAAAAACATTGTTGGAACCTATCATAATCAAGATTCAGGGATAGGATAGGCAGCATAGGCAGTCTTCAAGGGATCCCAGATCCCTAGCAAATTCAATTAGTTACATCAGCATCAGGGGCTTGATAGCTGCTGTTGATCTAGGACTGATTCATTTTGATAAATGTCAGCCGGTCAATGGCGTCTGTGGACAGACGCACTCTTTTATCCGTCACAATACCTCCAGCAGCACTGAATGTCTGTTCGGAAAGCACACTTGTAGGAGGACAGGCCAGAAACTCAATTGCATATTGAGCAAGTTCTGGCCAGTGGTCCATTCTTGAGACCTAGTAACCCAGTGGATGCTCAGTTGTAAAGGTCTCCAAGTCTGCTCTTGCCCCTAGATCATCTTGCACCATATGATGCAGGCTCTACCAATGGTTGCTTAAACCTAACAGCCCTGGGCGCTGAGGACTAAAGAACTTTTTAAAGGCATTGGTCAGCCAGCCGCCTTCTCCACCGCTCCTCTTTTTACCAAACAAAGCCTCAGAAACACGTTGTCCAGGAAATGGTAAGCTCCCAGTGTTTGGAAAGGTGTTACACAAATTGTTCTTTAACCACTTTCAGACCGGAGGATTTTCCTCCTTTATGACCAGACCCTATTTTGCGATTCGGCACTGCGTTACTTGAACGGATAATTGCGCGGTCATGCGACGCTGTACTTAAAAAAATTGGCGTTCTTGTGAGGAAAGGATGTCCTCCTCTTCCTCCCGCTGTTCTGCCTCAAGTGCCCTGTCCATGATTCCATGAAGCGTGTGCTCCAGCAAGTAGACTAGAGGGATAGTGTCACTGATGCATGCATCATTGCAGCTCACCAACCTTGTGGCCTCCTCAAATGGTGACAGGACAATGCATGCATCCTTTATTAGCCGCCACTGGCATGGCCAAAAGAAGCCTTTCCTTGTGCCATACACAGGTACTCATTGATAGCCCTCTGATGCGTGTGCAGCCGCTGCCGCATTGTCAATGTTGAGATCCACCTGGTGGGCATGTCACAAATGAGGCGGTTTGTGGGCAGGTTGAATTCCCGTTGAATGTCAGCCAGCTGAGCACTGGCATTGTATGACCACCGGAAATGGCCACAGACTTTTCTGGCCTGGTCAGATCTTGTAAGCCCAGGTACCTGTTCAAGAAACGCTGCACCACCCAATTTAGGACATGTGGAACATGTGTGAAGTGTCCCTGTTGGAGGGTGGAGAGAAGGTTGGTGCCATTGTCGCATACAACCATTCCTGGTTCAAGCTGCCATGGGGTCAAGCACCTCTGAGCCTGCACCTGCAGAGCTGACAGAATCTCTGCCCCGGTGTGGCTCCTGTCCCCTAGACAGACCAACTGAAGCACTGCATGGCATCTTTTAGCCTGACTGCTTGTGTAGCCCCATGAATGCTTAGGGAGCACTGCTGGTTCAGAGGACAATTCAGCAGAAGAGGCCATAGAGGAAGAAGAAGAGGAGGGGGTGGAGCAGACAGATGTGGCAGAATCACCCCCAGCTTTTTGGAGGCATGGTGGCAGAACAAGCTTTAGCACTGAACCCTGTCCTGCACCCTTCCCAGCTGCCAACAGAGTTACCCAGTGCACTGTGAAGGAAATGTAACGTCCCTGACCATGCCTGCTGGACCATGAGTCAGTCGTAATGTGAACCTTCCTGCTGGCCGCTCTGTTCAACAAGGCCAAAACATTGCCTTCCACATAATGGTACAGAGCTGGAATGGCCTTATGTAAAAATACATTTCTTTTTGGAACCTGCCACTGTGGTACATCAAATTCCACAAATTCACAAAAGGGGCAGAGTCTACCAGATAAAACAGCAGCAGTTGTAGTGCTAGCAATTTGGCCAGGCTAGCATTTAGACCCTGAGCATGTGGATGGCTGGGACATTATTTTTTTTTATGGTTAAGCAATGGGGGTAGCGAAATTTGCCTGGTGCTGAAATCAGCAGGTGGTGTACTGCTAACAGATTGGGTTCAAGTACCCAATAGCTATACCATCATCCCTCTCAGTGCATGTTTTTGAGACTACTTGAGGTATAGTAGGGGTAGAGATCCCAGATGAGGAACAAGGTGAAGTCTGCATTTTTTTTTTTTATGATGTGGTTCTTTCAGGTGCTGTTGCCAATGGACTGCATGGCAGGTAGTCACATGTCTTGTCAAGCATGTGGTGCCCAAGCGCCTGGTGTTTAGGCCATGCTTGATCCGCTTCAGACAGAGATTGCAAACAGCAATGCTGCGGTCTGCTGCACATATGTTGAAAAAAGCCCACACCAATGAACTTTTGGAAGTCAGTGGGGAGTTAGCAGCACCCTGCACCCATGGAGCTCTGTGGTGTGATGCAATAGGGTGGCTGCCCTTAAGCCGGCTCCTGGAGGACATTCTGCCTCATTGGAGTTGTCCCTCCTTCTCACTTTCCTCCTATATTCTCTCAGGCACCCAAGTACGATCAGTGACCTCATCATCCCCTCCCTCCTCTTCACTGGAGCAAACTTGGCAGTATGCTGAAGCTGGGGGAACATGACAGCTAGTTTCTTGTCCGTCATTGTCACCCCCCTCTTTCTAGGTTAATGTTATTCCCTTCCTCAATCTGGGAACCAACATCGGGGAATTCAAATTGCTGCGCATCCTCCAGCATTAGGTAACTGACACTATGATCAAATAATTCAGGTGAATCCTCCGTGCATGATGGTGGGACTACGTAAGGTGTAGGTGTAGCTGTGTAGGTGGCAGCTGTGGTGGAAGGCAAACTAGTATGAGCCTGGGTGATGGAGGATAAAGACAGCTTAGTTATCCACTCCACCAACTCTTCTGCATGCTGTGGTTCAATAACACGGCCATCACTGGAAAAAAGGGACAAGCATGCCCCGCCTGCAGAGGATGCACCATGTCAGCGACCACCACTTTTCACTGTGGACACAGAGGCTGCTTGCCCTCTTTTAGTGGCCTGTGAGCGTCTGCCTCTCCTTGTTGGCCTTTCGAATATAATGAGGATTTTTTGGAGGGTTTTTATAATTTTTTATTATAGAATGTGAGATAGAAATATGAAGCTTGGGTGCAATACTTTTGTGCTTGGTGCACTATAAACCGTTTTATTATAGTTTTTTTTTTTAGTTTTTTTTTTTTAATAAAGAAAAACTTAAAAAGAAAAAAAAAAAAAGAAAACCTCTGCTGATCCACAAGGAATAGCACCTGCGACGCAGAAAGGGGGGGGGGCAGCAATTATGCCCTAAATAATATTAGTCTTGTTTCCCCACAAAAAAAAAATCATTGCTGACGCAGAAGGAATAGCACCTGCAACACAGAAGGGGGGGGGGGGGGGTAACTAATACTACAGCAACAAAAGCTGATGGTGCAAAAGAAAAAATGAATGGAAACAATATATATATATATATATATATATATATATATATATATATATATATATATATATATATATATATATATCAATGAAAAAAATGGGATCAATGGGGGGACACAGATGTGTTGTATACACCAGCACTTCAGTGGCACCACTACACTGTGTTACACAAGAATCGGCACAGCACTACACTGACAGCACTACACTGACAGCATTACACAAGAATCAGCACAGCACTGCACTACACTGACAGCACCACACTGTTACACAAGAATCAGCCCTACACTACACTGCACTGACTGAAAGCACAATCCACTAACTACCTGCTTAATCTCCACTCCTAACGCACTACAATGGGCTGCCGTGTAAGCAGTCTTATATAAAGTGTGGGGCGTGGACTTAGCCTCTGAGCCATAATTGGCTAAAGGCACCCTGCCTTTGACCAATGATGGCTCTGACAGGACATTGTGCTGTGATTACAGGTCAGGTGCATGCATTGGCCAATCACAAGCACTTAATGCACTGCAATCGCACTGCAACCTCCCGCTGAGCGCTCCAGGTGTTCATGTGTTCATCGAACACACGAACACCCGATGTTCGAGTCGAACATAAAGCCCGTCACTACACATTATATACTGGAACTAATAACCCCATCCTAGGAACAGCTATAATATAAGAAACTGTAAGGTGCTAATAGAACTCTACCTGTAACAAGTATATTCAATATGATTGAAATAGAAAACAGAATTAAAACATTACATAAAATGTCCAATGGTAACAGTATGACTATAGTATGGATATATACTGTAGTATGGACTATAGTAAGAGACAAAACCCTTGTTGCAGCAGCAAACAGACATCAGGAAAGTCCCCACTTGGCATATATAAAATACTGTGCTTTACTGGGAGTCAAAAACAGAAACAAAACCGAAGCCTCACTTAACGTGCAAGAGCAGATTACATGGGATAACTGAAGACAAAAACTGTCTCACTCATTTTTCTGTGAAGATCCAGGAGTCGCAGTGCTTTACTTTTTAAAAGGAGTTTTGCGCCATTGGAATTTCGGTGTTATGGAGAACATAGGGATATGTCCCTGCCAGCCTGGTAGTTCCAGGGGTATCATATTGAGATCATGGTAGAAGGTTGGAAGATCTTCTGGGAACCACATCAGTGGCCATTTTTAGTAGCGGTAAGGCAGGGGGGGAATCCCTAGTGATAGGTGGCTCCATCAGATCTCAGAAGAGGTCTAAGAGCTCGGCGGCATCCCAGGGTTTCTTTGAATATGTCTGGAAAGACGTTAATAGCAGCACCTTTAAAGTCAATGACTGGGTGCTGCTGAACTTCACCTCAATAGCATTCTTTTCCTCAAAGTCATTTTAGACAGATCATGTCTTGTGGGTGCTCTGCCGATAGGTTGCGGGAGACATAGGGCCCAGTGTATTCAATCAAACCGCAGTGGGCTGTAGCTGGTTGTTTGAGGACTGTGTTGAGAATACTCCACACTGTGACCTCCAGATCTACACCTTTTGGTTGCCTTGGGTAGTTCCTGAATGCAGAGATTATTCTAAAGAATTCTGTTCTCAAGATCCTTCAATTTGTAGAGAGCAGTTAGGGGGGCAACAGATAGTTGAGTAACTCGCTCCTGTAGTTCTTTAATGGCCTCCTTGCGGATATCCTGGCATTTCTTTACATGGACTAATAGAAGGGAGGGACTTGTTTGTATGGTTATGAGCTCCTTTTTTATTGATTTTTTCAAGGTTCTGAAACATACCCACCAGTTCTTTCTTCAGGCCTCACATCAGAGATGACTCGTCAGAGCCCACAGGGGAACCAAGGTCTTCCATGCAGTCGGACCTGAAAGAGGAAGCCGGAGAGCTTCTGCGAGGGGAGGCCAAGTGGGTGGATGGCAATCTGCTGGCTCTAGTAGAGAGGGCCTGCACGTCTAGATCACCGGGGCTCTCTCTGTCCCCAGCCAGGAAATATTAAATTGAGCCTGAGGAAGGCATTTTTGCAGACGAGCGTCTCCCCAGTCATTTGTCAAAGGTAGCACAAGAGTTGAAGGATCTAGACAGCATAGCTGGGCAGAAAAAGCTGTGCTTTGGACAGAGCTCATTCTATCTGTCAGCACTTACATCACTGTTGTGCCCTGTAGTGATGTAGGGGCCATCGGATGTTACTATAGCGAGGGATGTTGGATGTATAAGATATGTCGGATGTAGAAGATTCTTTAGCCACCATAACTCTCCAAGACAAAAAAAACAGCACCATGGGCCGCATTAAAGATATAAAATAGTTGACAGGTTCACTTTAATGGTGAAGGTTTGTTTAAGGGTGTTTTCACACTAGCACTTTTGGTGCGCACCCGGGTTCGATTGACGTCAGAATTCGGCTCTTTTTGATGATGTGAACACTGTCTTTGAACTCGGGTGCGCACCCGTGAACCATACCCGAGTCCACTTAAAAAGGGTGGTCTGGGGTACAGTTCATGTGAACTCCAGTACGGTTCGCTTCTGACGAAAACGCAACCGTACCAAAGCAAGCAATTCTATCCATTTTGACACCTTCTCGTTTACAGCGGTTGCCAAGCAACATGAGTACGCGCCGGCTGCAGCTTGATGACACAAGTGTACCGCAGTTCAGATACAAAAATCAAATGTGAACACAGTCCATCGAGGGCAGGGGGAGGGGGGAGCAATCAAACTCTGGTTCGGACCAGGCAATCGCACCAAGTGTGAAAACAACATTAAAAGTACTTATGTCATCGTACATAATGGTAGCTATATAATTTCTGACATCACCAGGTATGCATTGATACTAGTATATATGTCATTAGGAAACATACACTCACCACATGTTTGGCATGACTGTCACGCACAATATTAGCCTCTGTCACTTTGAAAATCAACCTGACAGGTACGCTGTGATCTCGAGTATTTGCCCACATCTCCCTCAGTTGTTTTGTCAGAAGAGGACAAGCAATCGGCTCCTCCAGTAATCTAGCTTCTGCAAGGATGAATGTTCAGATACAGTAAATGGATAAGACAAAAAAAGGTGTTTTTAACCTCATGTGCACAATCTGCATTAAAACTGAAGGCGGTGGACTTACATGTTACATTCTAAATGTACAATCTGCTTTATCTTTCCTAAAGTTATTTAACGTAAGGGCATATCAAACAAATCGGGCCGGCCATACTCAGAGCGAATTTCTTTCCTGCAACCACGAGTCGCTCAATTTTCCCATCAACATAGACAGTGTTGATGCAGGAATCCCACTTGCTGGGCCATTGTCTTCTCTTCAGGGGGGGAAAGTAGAGGGCGGGGGAAGCCGCCCCCGCCGGGGGAAGACAGTAATTATCACTAGTGGCTATAGCAGCCGCTAGCAATAATCGGAAGAGAATCCGGCAGGCTAGTTGTACACAAGTTTATCGATCAACTTGCTACATTCAACCTGCCCATTAACAGTTCGAATCTCGGCCGGTTCCTGCTGAACTTTCAATTTTCAGTATGTTTCTAGATAGTTGGATAAAGCTAATGCAAATGAGGGAAAAACGTATACACCCCATGCAGTGTGCTTGGTGGGAATTGAACAGTGGCGGCTGGTGCATTGGGGTCGCAGGGGTGCCGCCTCCCCTATTTTTTTTTTAGCATGTGATTAGAGCCAGAGGTTTTAATAGGCTAAAAAAAAGGGTGGACTCACCCAGTTGTGTGACAATAGCGAATGAATATTCACTATTGTCACACGGATCCTCCTCCTGGCCAATCAGGAAGCGGGTCTGAGACCCATTTCCCGATTGACTGAAAGGAGAAGCCATGCCATTGGCCATGGAGGAGGAGGGAGGAGACGCAGAAGACCGAGGGGGAAGAAGCCGAAGCCGATTATGATTGATCCAGATCTGAGGCTGTGTGAGCATTTGACCATTATGGAAATAGTGGTCCACCTTATACTGTAAGGGTCAGTGTGTTCATCAGTGTCAGTGGAGGATCATATCTGGCACCTTAATGTGAAACGTACACCTTTGTGGAAGATTTAGTCTGGCACTTTGATATGAACTTTACATTTTTTGGTCTTTTCACTTAATTTCTTTTGTTTTTTCCTATATGTTTTTTATTTAGAAGCGCTTCATTTTGTATTGTAATGCTGCAAGGCAAAAGTAATAACCACCTGGCGACCCCCTTACTGTCAAGGAGCAGAGAGTAATGGCCAATTCAAACTATTGGATTGTGATAACCACAACACAGGTCAACAAATCCCTCCCAGTGTGGTGCCATTCATTGTGAATGTCATCCCAACCCACTGCACAGTATTGGGCAACACGTCTGCACTGCAGAACATCACAACACACATGCCATGGGTTATGGTGAGCTTCAGTAAAACAAAATGGTCATGTGCATTGTTGGGTGCATTGTTGGCCCCTTTACAATGAAAGGCTAAACCTGGTATGTGAATCCAGCCTAGTGCACCAATTCCCTTTGTGCTTTGTTGTGTATATGTAAAAATAGATCATTAAAAGATTAATGATTAATACACAAATTACACAAATGTCCTAAACTGATGTATAAAAAATGTATCAATGAAAAAAACAAAAGTAGCAAAAAACGAAAATGGACTAATACAAGAATTTCAATAGTACCTTACTGGAGATCACTATTTCCTCCAGCCATAAGCCTGGTGATAAAAGAAACACAGGGGCTTCCATTGCTGCCCTCTCCTTCTGGGAAAATTAGTTGCCTGGCTGTCACAATGACATTCTTCTTCTTCTTCTTCTTCAATACTTTAGGTCGCTAAACAAGAACAAGTATGCAGATAAGCGCTTGACTGTCCTCTGACTTTCCTGATCTGCATACAGTATTTGTTCCAGTTTATTGACTCCAGTGGATCATAACAGGCAGGCAACTGACGTTTTCAAAAGGAGGCTAGCAATGGTAGGCCCCAGTATTTCCCCATAACAGGTCTACTTTAACCACTTTACCACCGGAGGATTTTGCTGTCTTATGTCCAGGCCACTTTTTGCGATTCGGCACTGTGCGACTTTAACTGACAATTGCGCGGTTGTGCGACACCGTACCCAAACGAAATTTACGTCCTTTTTTCCCACAAACAGAGCTTTCTTTTGGTGGTATTTGATCACCTGTGCGATTTTTACTTTTTGCGCTATAAACAAAAAAAGAGCGTAAATTTTGAAAAAATAACAATATTTTTCACATTTTTTTTATATGAAATTCCCCCCCCCAAAAAATGTAAAAATCTAAATTTTTTAAAATTTTTGGCCAATTTGTTTTCTGCTACCCATGTTTGGTAAAAAAAAATCACAATAAGCGTATTTTGATTGGTTTGCGCAAAAGTTTTCGCGTTTACTAACCAAGGGAAAGATTTCTGTAATTTTTGGTGGTTTTTTTTTAACGAGTAATGGCGGCGATCTGCGATTTTTTTTTTTCAGCGGACAGATCGGACCCTTGACTGACATTTTTGACACTTTTGGTGGTACCAGTGACATTACTACAGTAATCAGTGCTATACATATGCACTGTTACTGTAAAAATGACACTGGCAGGGAAGGGGTTAATTTTATTGGAGAGGGAGGGGTTAATGTATGCCTGGTGCTTACTAACGTGTGTGGGGGGAGGTGACTGAATGATACAGGGACAGATCGCAGGTTCAGCTATGCTGAACCTTGCAATCTGACCCTGCCTGTCACTTAGGAGATCCGCCCGCTTTGTTTACACAGGCGGGCGGATCTCCAGACTCGATTCCCCAACGATCGGGGAAGAGCGGCGGTGATCACCTCCCCTGGCCCGACTCCCGCTGTGACTGAAAACAGCGGGAGCGAGCCTCCGGCGGCGCGCGCGCGCCTCCCACTAGGGGAGGAGTCCAGCGACGTAGGTCTACGTCGCTGGACGGGAACGAGCCACTTTGCCGCAGTACAGTCAACGTGACTGGTCGGCAAGTGGTTAAAATTTAATTTCAGCCAAAACTATTTTTTTTTTTCCTTGGTGGCGGTGGCGGGATGTCCATGTGTAAACATGAGTACTGTGAGTCCAGGCTGCATGGTGGCGCACCTGCATGGAGAGTGTGTATAGTATAACAACATGACAGCCTGGTCTCACAGGAGATGGGTTGGTTGATGTT
Organism: Pelophylax lessonae; assembly: GCF_965119305.1. Lineage (NCBI taxonomy): Eukaryota > Metazoa > Chordata > Amphibia > Anura > Ranidae > Pelophylax > Pelophylax lessonae. Next base: position 57,159,656 of record NC_138778.1, on the reverse strand, counting down.
GGTTTTCATTCAACCCAGGGGATGAGCAGTGCTGGACAGGGAGTGATAAGCCTGTGGGATAAAGGACAGTGCCAAGGATAAGATGAGTATTTTAGCAAAAGCTGCTTTTTAATTTTAACAGATACATAGCAGCAATATAGAAAAAAAAAGCAAAACTAGAGTTCTGCTTTAAAGTTGTTGTAACCCCCTACATACAGGTGCATCTCATAAAATTAGAATATCATCAAATCTGTAATTTATTTCAGTAATTCCATTCAAAAAGTGAAACTCATATATTATATTTATTCATTACACACAGAGTGATATATTTCAAGCATTTCTTTCTTTTAATTTTGATGATTATGGCTTACAGCTACTAAAAAAACAAAATTCAGTATCTCAGAAAATTAGAATATTACATCAGACCAATAAAAAAAAAAAGGATTTTTAATACAGAAATGTTGGCTTACTGAAAAGTATGTCCATGTACAGTATAATTTGCACTCAATACTTTTAGTTGGGGCTCTGTTTGCATAAATTATTGCATCAATGCAGTGTGACATGGAGGCGATCAGCCTGTGGCGCTGCTGAGGTGTTATGAAAGCCCAGGTTGCTTTGATAACGTTCATCAGCTCATCTGCATTGTTGGGTCTGGTGTCTCTCATTTTCTTCTTGATAACCCACAGATTCTCTATGGGGCTTAGGTCAGGCGAGTTTGCTGGCCAGTCAAGCACAGTGATACCATGATCATTAAACCAGCATCTTCATAAAGCTAGTCAGCACAGGGAAGCATGAAGTGGTCTATAATTTCCTGGTAGAGGGCTGCACTGACTTTGGACTTGATAAAACACAGTGGACCAACACCAGCAGATGACATGGCTCCCTAAATCATCACTGACTGTGGAAACTTCACAATGGACCTCATGCAATTTGGATTCTGTGGCTCTCCACTCTTCCTCCAAACCCTAGGACCTTGATTTCCAAATGAAATGCAAAATGTCCACAGTCAGTGATGATTTGGGGAGCCATGTCATCTGCTGGTGTTGGTCCACTGTGTTTTATTAAGTCCAAAGTCAGTGCAGCCCTCTACCAGGAAATTCTAGAGAATTGTATGCTTCCCTCTGCTGACCAGCTTCATTGAGATGCTGATTTCATTTTCCAGCAGGACTTGGCACCTGCCCACACTGCCAAAAGTACCAATTTACTGGTTTAATGATCATGGGATCACTGTGCTTGATTGGCCAGCAAACTCGCCTTATCTAAACCCCATAGAGAATCTGTGGGGTATTGTCAAGAGGAAGATGAGAGACACCAGACCCAACAATGCAGACTTGCTGAAGGCCACTATCAAAGCAACCTGGGGTTCCATAACACCTCAGCAGTGCCACAGGCTGATCGCCTCCATGTCACACTGCATGGATGCAGTAATAAATGCAAAAGAAGCCCTGACCAAGATTTGGGTGCATACTATACTGTACGTGGACATTCTTTTCAGTAAGCCAACATTTCTGTATTGAAAATCCTTTTTTTATTGGTCTTATGTAATATTCAAATTTTTTTGGGTTACTGAATTTTGGGTTTTTACTAGCTGTAAGCCATAGTCATCAAAATTAAAAGAAAGAAATGCTTGAAATATATCACTCTGTGTGTAAGGCATCCATATATAAAATATACGAGTTTTAGTTTTTGAATTAAATTACTGAAATAAATTAACTTTTTGATGATATTCTATTCTGATGAGATGCACCTGTATACCCAGTGAAGTGACTAAGATCAGGGGATACACAGAGATTAAACAAATCTTCTTATGTAAGTTGTACCTATTTATTTGCAGCTATGTCTCCTCTACATCCTTCTAAAACACCCAGATCAGAGGATTTTTCTCAGCTCCAGCAGGCAGGGGTCAGGGATTTGATGTCACGCAATGCAAGAGAGGAGAGATGATTGTAACCCCAGACATCAAGGGTGGGAAAGGACACACCTCCTCTACACAGAATAACAGGGAAGCATGCACGTTGTCAATCACCAGCTGTGTGCTGGAGGGTGGGCAGAGCTGTCACTCAGGATTCTGTGGTGTCAGGTTAGATTTTCAGAAGTGATTAATGCAGATAGCAGAGAGAGAAGAGACCAGAAAGTAACCAGACTAGAGGCTTTGGATATAGTCAAGTACACACTTTAGAAAGATATGCTTTGGTCAATTTGCATTTCAGAGGTTTACAACCACTTTAGGTTCACATAGGTGCTAAAACAAGGAGCTTGATATGCAATTTGAATGTCTTTCAATGGCCCCCAACTGCTGGATCAGGAAGGGTGTACCAAACTGAATAGTTGAAGCGGAACTCCACCCAAAAGGGGAAGTTCCGCTTTAAGGACTCATTCCCCAATAGCCACTTTTGAGGAGCGGGGGGGGGGGGCAGTTACCTGATTTTGATTTTCCAGAACAGAAGTTCTCCTCACTCTCTCCCCCCTGCAGGCTTCTGGGACACTGATAGGTCCCAAAGGACTGCATCCACCAGTCAGGATGCGCAGCGTGACTCGGGCATGCGCAGTGGGCACCCGCCTGTGAAGCCCCAAGCTGTCACAGCTGGGTGCCCATAGTAAAGAGGGAAGATGAAGATGGCTGGGATGAGCTCACCTCTGGACCGTGGGACAGGTGAGAAGCTGTTTTTTAAAAGTCAGAAGCTACACTTTTTATAGCTGCTGACTTTTATTTTTTTGACAGGTGCCTGGAGATCCTCTTTAACGACATCCACATAACAGGAAGTTTGTTTTCCAGATTTGTGTGGTTAAATAGCATCATGTAAGGTAAAACTCCACCAAAACTCAAGAAAACTGCAGAATGCACCATCTAAACTATATTTATTGTGATGTAATTTATTTGAGATGAGATTTTCTTGCCCGGTAGTTAAGTACCAATTCCATTGCTCTCCTCGGAGCCCAGGCTGTCTTCACTCAAAGTAAGGGTCCCACTCAGCTGTCCTGCAATATCTGGATCATCCACCAACTCTGCAGTCTCTGGCGGTTCCTCAGGTGGCTCAGGGTCACTTTGATTTTTCAAACTGAAAGTACCGAGAAGCTGAGGAAATTTGGATGCCATCTAGAATGAGATTTAAAATTGATTGAGTAGTCAATGCTGAGCAAAAATGCTTTTTCTCATGACCTTCAGCTTCTTTAAAGTAACTCTGTAACTAAAATGGACCTTTAAAAAACAGATGTTCTGGTAAAGAATAAACAAAATACTTACTTCTGCCACTGCTTACAGTGCTTAACACAGCATTGATGAGGAGGAATCACCTGCTGAAGTTTTTAAGAAACTGACACTTCCTGGAGTGTCAATCTCCTGTTTCCCCTGCAGCACTCACTGGTTCCTCCTGCTTACTTCCATGTCATTACAGTGTCCTGTAGAGGAATGCAGGCCAGTGGGAGGAACCAGTGAGTGCTGCATGGGAAACAGAAAATGGACACTCCTGAAGTGTTGGCATCCCAGCAGACTTTGTGGGATGATTTCCCAGCAATGGAGAGACGTTCATCAGCATGAGCAGGAGGAGAGTCAAGTTTTTGGTCTCATCTTTACAGGTAATAGTCCCAATCAAGATTTTATATCAGTGACAGGGTCACTTCAAAGATCATTTACTGCTTAGTAGAGATAATGTAAATATCTGAATGTCCATAACCTGGTAACAGTAAATCATTGCTATATTTTACTATATGTCCCTCCAAAAAGAATATAGTACTATTTAATAGAATAATTAGATATACATATGAAAATACCAACCTAATGTGAGCAATCTTATCAAAAAACCTTTTCTATGTACACAAAAGGTCTATTTCTCTAAAATATTACCTAATAAATAATAAATTAAACCTAAAGTGAGCAATCTTATAAAAAAACGAGCTTCTATGTATCGTTTGTTATTATCTAACTACACTGAACAAAATTATAAAGCAACACTTTTGTTTTTACCCCCATTTTTCAGTGCTGAACTCAAAGATCTAAGACTTTTTCTATGTACACAAAAGGCCTATTTCTCCCAAATATTGTTCACAAATCTGCCTAAATCTGTGTTAGTGATCACTTCTCCTTTGCCGAGATAATCCATCTGCCTCACAGGTGTGGCATATCAAGATGCTGATTAGGCAGCATGATTATTGCACAGGTGTGCCTTAGGCTGGCCACAATAAAAGGCCACTCTAAAATGTGCAGTTTTATCACACAGCACAAAGCCACAGATATCGCAAGTTTTGAGGGAGCGTGCCATTGGCATGCTGACTGTAGGAATGTCCACCAGAGCTGTTGCCCGTGAACTGAATGTTCATTTCTCTACCATAAGCCATCTCCAAAGGCGTTTCAGAGAATTTGGCAGTACATCCAACCGGCTTCATCCAGACCATGTGTAACCACACCAGCCCAGGACCTCCACATCCAGCATCTTCACCTCCAAGATCGCCTGAGACCAGCACCCTGATAGCTGCTGCAACAATCAGTTTGCATAACCAAATAATTTCTGCAAAAACTGTCAGAAACTGTCTCAGGGAAGCTCATCTGCATGTTTGTCGTCCTCACCGGGGTCTCTACCTGACTGCAATTCATCGTCGTAACCGACTTGAGCGGACAAATGCTCACATTCGATGGCGTCTGGCACTTTGGAGAGGTGTTCTCTTCACGGATGAATCCCGGTTTTCACTGTACAGGGCAGATAGCAAACAGCATGTATGACGTTGTGTGGGTGAGCGATTTGATGATGTCAACCTTGTGGATCGACTGGCCCATGGTAGCGGTGGGGTTATGTTATGGACAACGAACACAGGTGCATTTTATTGATGGCATTTTGAATGCACAAATATACCGTGACGAGTTCCTGAGGCCCATTGTTGTGCCATTCATCCACGACCATCACCTCATGTTGCAGCATGATAATGCACGGCCCCAAGTTGCAAGGATCTGTACACATATCCTGGAAGCTCAAAACATCTCAGTTCTTGCATGGCCAGCATACTCACCGGACATGTCACCCATTGAGCATGTTTGGGATACTCTGGATCGGGGTATACAACAACGTGTTCCAGGTCCTGCCAATATCCAGCAACTTTGCACAGCCATTGAAGAGGAGTGGACCACAATCAACAACCTGATCAACTCTATGCAAAGGAAATGTTTTGCACTGCATGAGGCAAATGGTGGTCACACCAGAAACTGACTGGTTTTCGGACCCCCCAGACCCCCCCAATACAGTAAAACTGCACATTTTAGAGTGGCCTTTATTGTGACCAGCCTAAGGCACACCATGGGCGTCTGCAATGGGGGGCAAGTGCCCCCTCCCCCCTGGAAAAGTCCTGGCCTGCTCTAAGAGGGGAATCTATGGGGACCATGCTCTAAAGGGGATCTATGGGAGACCCTGGCCTGGCCAGGTCTCAAGCGGGATCTATGGGGACACTGGCCTGCCCTAAAGGGGATTTAGGGGGATCCTGGCCTGCTTTAAAGGGGGTCAAATTGGCTATGTATATATATATTCTTTTCAGGGAGTGCCTGAAGTACCTGGTGGTGCAGGAAAACCTGGTAGCACGGGGAATATAGGTGAAAAGGTAAGAGTAAAGAGGGATCTATGGGGACCCTGCTCTAAAAGGCATCTATGGGGGACCCTAGCCTGGCCTGCTCTAAAAGGGGAACTATGGGGCGAAAAGGGGCAGAGCATGGGTGACCTTAAAATGATGCCCCCCTGAAAAAAGTTCTGCCAACGCCCATGAGGCACACCTGTGCAATAATCATGCTGTCTAATCAGCATCTTGATATGCCACACCTGTGAGATGGATGGATTACCTCGGCAAAGGAGAAGTGCTCACTAACACAGATTTAGGCAGATTTGTGAGCAATATTTGGGAGAAATACATAGAAGCTATTTTTTTTTTGCTCACATTAGGTTTATTTTATTATTTATTAGGTAATATTTTAGAGAAATATACCTTTTGTGTACATAGAAAAAGTCTTAGAGCCCATTCACATTGAGGCGACACGACTTCGGGGGGGGCGACCTGTGAAGTCGCGTGTACCGCGACTTCGGCGCGACTTGCAGAGACTTCACGTAATGGAAGTCTATGCAAGTCGCTCCGAGGTCGCCCCAAAGTAGTACAGGACCCTTTTTCTAAGTCGGAGCGACTTGTGTCGCTCCTATTAGAACGTGTCCTGTACTACTCAATGGACCACGACATACCGCGACTTGTCAGGCTGACAAGTCGCCTGACAAGTCGCGCTAATGTGAATGGGCTCTTAGATCTTTGAGTTCAGCTCATGAAAACAAAACATGGGGCAAAAACAAAAGTGTTGCATTTATAATTTTGTTCAGTGTATATGGGGCAGCCCTTTTTATCCTCTTATCTCAATTATCTGCCGATTGAAAACCGAATCTCTGCAGAAATGATCCGCCAGTGATCATGTAATCTTGGCTGCCTTGCATAGGAGCAGGGAAACAGCAAATATTTTTTCAACTACACAACACCTTCTCCTCTCTTCATCACTATAACATAGAGGTGTTTTGCTGTCCAGAGAAAGGGCTTGGCACAGTGCTAACTGATAAAAATGCAGCACTGGCAGAGGGAACAAGAAGTTGTCAGGTTCAACAGGTATTTTTGAACTTATAGAATGCATATAATAAAATGCTTCCAAGGGTATATTTAACAGAACAAAAGGGAGCACTAAGAGAAGTTCATGGTTAGGGTTTAAATCCACTACTATGATCTATTTACCTATTCACACTTGCCCGTTTTCCTGCAGTAAAACACATGCTTTTTCAGTATGAAAATACATGGTAAAGAAGAGTTCCGGCCTGGGGGAAAATATTAAAAGTCAGCAAATACTGTAGCTGCTGACTTTTAATATAAGTACACTTACCTGTCCAGATACTTGCTCCTCCCGAAAGGTGCGAAATGTGGCAGCAGAGGGGGGGAGGAAGCAAACAAGCGGAGCTTCCCTTTTTGGGTGGAGCTCCGCTTTAAGTAGAAATCCCATTATTTGCAATGCGGCTGGGTTCCATCTATTCACTGAAGTTTAGAATGTTTTAAAGGGAAACTATAGGGGGCCCTATAGCCCCCTATATATATATATATATATACCACAGTAGCAGGGTAGGTCAAGTTTCTCTTCCACTATCACCTCATTCTGTGTTAGGCCTCATATACATGGATGATTACCAGCTCCTACATATAATTCTCCGCATTTTCCACCTCCCGGGGAGCCACATGTGCCACGTACAGCCACCAATACAAGTAAATGGCTCTTGTGAATGGCGCTTGTGAATTACCAAAAGTGTATCAGGACAGCTGCAACAATAATGTTGATTTTTCACAAAAATTACTACGATAATACAATCTGTACTGTGATTTATAAACAGAGTTGTATAAAGTACTCAAAACTCATACTTGAGTAAAAGTACAAGTGCTCGATCAAAAAGTGACTTGAGTAGAAGTGGAAGTGCTCGATCAAAAAGTGACTTTAGTAGAAGTACTAAAGTATTCAACATTTTTTGTACTTAAGTATTGCAAGTAGTTTTTTTAAAAAATGTTGCTACTCAAGTACTGAAAGTAAAAGTACCAGTAGTTTTGAAAAAAATGTGCTACTCAAGTACTGAAAGTAAAAGTACAAGTACTGTGTTATGTAGTTATTAAAGAAAGAAGTCAAAAGTTTATTAAAGTTAAAGTTATTAAAGAAAGAAGTCAAAAGAAGTCAAAAGTCAAAAGTACACATGACATTATACACATTTTTTGAGCTTCATGAAACCTGTCACCTACTGTTCTGGCAGTGGTAATTTTTATAATTGTAACGAGTAACTATGCAGCACAAAAAAAAAAAAATATCGGAGTAGAAGTATTGAAATCATCGAAAAAATGTAGTGAAGTAAAAGTGGAAGTAGGAAAGTACAGATACCACCTTTCGGTACTTACAGTAGTGAAGTAGTTCTACTTAGTTACAATACATCTTTGTTTATAAAGCAATAAAAGTGAATCATAAGAAGTTCCAGTGTTGAAACATAAGAAAAATTGTGAACAACAAAAAACATGAAGTCCAATAATGTGACAACCGATCAATGAAAAAAGCGAAGAATCTTGCGTTTCTGTTTTAGAAGTGGAATACCTTCACCACATGAAAACACCTCCACCTTAGGTAAAGATGTACTCTTACCACAGAGTATGGACCCTCTATTATGGAAGGTCACATATGCCTTGGTATAACCTCCATTAGTGGTAAGACCATAAAAGACAAACAGCAACCGTATTCAATCAGCCACAGGGCACTTCTGGTCAACTAGCCTCAGGCCATCCGTAATGATGGCTTTGAACCCACTTGGTCAAGTTCAACTTGGTCAGAGTTCCAGCAAGCAAAAATGTGGCAAAATGGCTGAACGTGTCTGTGCTCAGATTGCACTGCTGTTTATCCTAAATATGTGTACAGAACTTCTTCAATGATACAGAACCTTTGCATTTGAGGAGGAACGCCATATTCACATGCCTACACAGACCGTACATGTACTACTGTGGTCAGTTTGTGGCTTTCACTCCCCTCCCAGCTCTGCCTTCTGTTTAGGGGACACAGGATGCTGTGTGTGCCTGTACTGTCATGGTTTGATCTTTGCAGACATGACCCAGCCCAGCTTTGCACAATTGTGTGGCAGCAGCCTTTGGAGCCCAGGATGCCAAGCCTGCATAGAATTCATGTAATCACTTAAACATATGAAAAAAATATATATTGATGTAGCACCCTCCTAGGTAGATGCTAGGTAAAACACAAATGTGACCCTATTCTGCTTATCAGGGGGGTCTGATCTGTCAGTTAGCCTGTCACATGTTTCCATGTGTGTTCTCTTGAGTCTGGGGAGTCTCCCCACTGTATCCATTGAGGGACCTTGTTGGACAGTAGAGGAAACCTAGCCAATAGCACACCAGGGTTTATGACTGTCCCAGTGGGTGGGCATTGCTGCAATGCATCCTGGGATTGGGAATAAATCTGGAGGGAGCATGTGACAGGGTGTCTTTGGGCGGTAAGCCAGGTCCCAGGAGGAGGGTGATGGCTGTCTCTCCTCCTGTTGCTGAGGAAGGTGGTCCAGGCAGATGGGCTAGGGACCAGGGGATGAGCTGTGCTGTAGTGTAGAGGATCCAGTGTGTGCAGACCAAGTGGAGCTGTGGGGCAGGATTCTTCTGGAAAACAGTATCATGAGTACCTAAGCATCTGCCCAGGGGTCTGCCTAAGAGAGGGGACCATTTCAGAAAGGTCCAGGGGATCCAAGAGCCAGCTAACCCAGTGTGTTACTGTAAAAAGGGGGTACCAAGTTGTAAAGCCCTGAAGATTAGGGGGTAAAGGGGGCGCCAGGAAGGGCCCTGAAGTTGCTCAGCTGTACAGTCTATTTTTAAGGACAGTTACCTTAGGAAAGGAGTGCCTAAGGAAGCTAAAGGACTCTTTCACAGTCAAAAGGCAAAGTACTGTAAATTAAGCGGCCTAGCTGTGACTAGCTCAACTCAGCGTTACTCAGCATTTTACCAGCGTTAATCAGCATTTAACCAGTGTTAATCAGCATTTATCAGATCGTCCCTGCTTATTGTGCATAGTTTAGTTTCTTTGGAGTATCCCACTCATCCCTTCTCCTATTCAAGTTCCTAATAAAACATAAAAACCATATAAACTGGACTGGTCCTTGTCTGAGGTAAAAACACTTGGAAACATGTCAGAATGTTCTACTGTTGCTAATGGTAACCCAGGGGAACCCACACTCAGCAGCTCCCATGGGAGTAGTACTACATTTATAAGATTTGCTTGTTTTTGTTTAAAAAGGTTTGCCTCAGATTATTATTGCATGCTATTAAAATGATTTAGGATAGGCAGGGTTGACATTCCCTTTAAAGATAAGAACTAGGAGGGCTAATTATACTCCTTGAAATAACACAGGAAGTGTACACAGGACAATTCTGAATTTCAGACATGATCAACCAATATTTTTTTCCACTTATCAAACAAATAATGTAGCGCTACCCCCGCAGGAGCCGTTTGGTAATTTTGGTTCTCTGTTCTGCGCCTCAACTCCAAGAACAACCTCAGCCCCTCTGGCACACCTGGTTGAATGAAAGTTACTGCATGCACCTATAAGAACACAAGTGTGGATACCTTTAACTTGACTGTGAATTAGTATTAGGAACTAGGTACAAGACTGTTCAGTGGTGAATTAACTCAATGTATCGGTGTGGTTTACAGTAAATGGGGGTTTGAGCATAAATGTGTATACAGAAGGTAGGTTCAGACACAGTCTGCTAGTGTCAGGGCACCATCCGCAACGGAAGTGCTCGAAGACCTGGCAGTCCTGCCTGTACCTTGCATGGTCGCAAGAGTAAGGAGTACACAGGCGCATAACAAATGCGCAGATGTGCAACCATACACGCTCCCGACCTGGCTTGTCCCAGAGCTGTCTCCTGCCCGCCTTCTGTGTTTGACCTTGGCTACCCATCTAACCACGTCTGCTCTGATACCCACCTGGCTCCTGACCTTGGCTTCCCACTGACCACTCTCCAATCTCTGCATTATTCTAGACTTGCAACGTCTCACAGGGTGCCACCTGTCTGCTGACTTCACTCCAGCACAACAGCTGTACTCTGGAATTTCCTGCACACAGTCCAGAAGGTGACCCATGCTAATTTGGGCCTGACTTCCCCTGTTTCACTCTCAGGGGGGGTCTGGAACTTAGCCGCAAGGGAAGCCCTCTCTCGATTGGCTTCCAGCACCAGGTATGTGATAGCTAGACAGTACAATCACTATGACAAAGTAACTTAGAATGGCGTTCTGTACCACTAGAATGAAATAAGCAAATAAATCAGCAAAGTCCGCAATAAACAGTACATATAAGCATTAACCGCAATGTGAATAATAATTCTATAACTAGTCTAGAGTGCACCCTAAGAGGATGGCTAGGATATGGTGCAAAGTCCCCTAAGTGGTACCATTCAGGATAGACAATACGTAAAGGTCCCTGTGTAGCAGCTGTAAAGGGGCAGTCTTTAGCCCTAATTCATCAGCCGGTTAGCATTGGGGCTCAATTGTACTGTTGGTGCACATGCAAATTGCCCCAGTCAAGCCCACAGGCAGCAGTAAGGCTACTAGATGGTTTTATGGGCAGTTCCTAAAGGATTCAGTCTTTCTAGCAGCAGATAGTAAATCTCCAGCAACAGTGATGGTGCACACTGGACTCTTCTGTCTCCCACACTGCAAGAGAAAGCTGTATCCTGTACAGCCTGGGAAATGCAGCTCATTCCCCTCCTCCCAGCAATCTCCTCTCTGGGAAATGCAGTTCAAAAGCTCTTGATTACACAGTAGAGTCTCTCTCCTCTGGACTACAGTTACAACAGTACATTGCTGCCTGACACAGTCTATTGAACTCTTCTTGCTTAGCAGCTCTCTCATATTGTGGAGATATCCATTAAACAGTTCAGCACCACAGGGTTTCTCTCTCTCTTATTGTTAACCAAACACCTGACTACAATAACAAAAAGCCCTAAAGTATAACTAAAGGCAAAACATTTTTTTTTTAGTTTTGGAAGTGGAGAGGAATTAGAACACCTTTTAGGTTTTAATTACCATCTATGTTCCTGTTAGAAAGATTTGCGCTCTCCCCAGAAAAGTAATAGAGGGGAAATCTTCCAATGGGGACACTTGTCCTGGTGAACTAGGTGTCCCCAAAGGTTTCCTCTATTTTGTAGGAATTTTCTCTTATTTCCTGTTTTGGCTATGGGAGAGGAAGAGAAGGTGATTCTGCCCAATGGGAAATAGATGGCAAAAAAAACAAAAAAACAATTCAGATAGGAGTTACAATTTACCCTTTCTCTATTCCAAAATTAAAAAAAGCTTTGCCTATAGTTCTACTTTAATGGTACAGTGGGGTTCGAAAGTTTGGGCACCCCAGGTAAAAATTTGTATTAATGTGCATAAAGAAGCCAAGGAAAGATGGAAAAATCTCCAAAAGGCATCAAATTACAGATTAGACATTCTTATATTATGGCAAACAGAAAGCTGCGCTATAACTGATATTAACTGTATCACACTGACAGATAATAAATGAACAATGATTCCTAAAAATAATTCATAAAATATTTCATAAAAAAGTTCATAAAATTGTCCAGACATATGGCACAACCTGTGCCTAAAAGTTCAGATAGGATAGTCCAAAATATAAAGGATTCTAAAGTGCAATAAAGAGGAAATGAGTCCGCCACCATAGATCACTCTTTCAGCCGTTAGTGAGGCATGCTAAAGATATGCGCTTACCAGATGTATAAGGAAAAACCGCATCATATGTAATATGGACATCCTATGGGCACATCCCAGTGCAGAGTTCCTTTCCTGACAGGGTCTTAGTATGCACAGAAAACTGCAGCATCCAGCAAAAACCACACCAGCCACCTCGTCCAGATCGCCAATCAAGCAAAGGTATGCAAGAGAAAGGGGCCACAATAGTGTAGATTGCAGATATAGTTTATTAAACAATAGAGAAATACACTCACAATTTCGTAGTAAAAATCAAGCGCTGTCAGAAAACAATTCAAAACGACCGCCGCCGCCCGACTTCCAGGTACACCGTGGTGACGTCAGCATGCCTTCCCTACGCGTTTCGTCAGAGATGACGTCTTCCTGGGGATGCGGGTGGCGCACTGAGTCACCATTTATGTACCATGTGAGGCGTCCGCCCCTTCCGGAGTCGATGGAAGCGGCCGGCACCATGTTGGACCATGGAAAAGGCCCTTACTCCATACACATAGAGCAACATTGGGAACATTTATATAGCTGCTGCCGTGTCCAAACTAATGGAAGCGACGGGCGCCATCTTAAGTTATGGAAATACCCATTCCTGGATAATGCAAAACGACATTCAATATCTTATTAATAAGCAACCAATTATACCCCAAATAAATCTACAACCCGGTGAGAGTTGCATCCAAAAGGGACTAGTATTGAGATCTTAATATCCCCACTTATATTGTGGGTAAATTAACGCATTAAAGTCGGCCGAATCATACAACCTAATTGTATGCACGATATATGTGTGATAAACATCGATAGGCGAATAAATCGTCCATCCTCGCCGGCTCTATGCTGTAAACCCTTACTTGGATAAATGGATAAATAACAAATTTATAATACATCACCACAATAAAGTGTTGCAAATGGTCCCAGTAAGAATATAAAACAGACCACCGATAAAAAACTTTATAAATTTGAATTAATAATTAGACAATGAAATGGGTAATGTAAAGGGATTAGACATTGTCATGAATTGTCACTGACATAAAAATATAGATAATAGACCAATCCTAGAGCCTGGATGGATCCAACTCGTTTTGAGTAAAAATATAAAATATCATATGATTTGCATATCTCATTAATGATTTGCATATCTCATATCTCATTAATGGGAACTTGTCACATAAAAAAAAAGTTAAGTAAAAAAACATTTTTTTTTTTGCAAAAAAATAAAGTTACATCCAAACAAATAAAATAATAAAATCCCCCCAAAAATGTTGGGGCCACCCCCCCCCCCCCACATATATGCACTTACCAACATAAACACATGTGTCAGGGTGCCTACACGTGAAAACTTTGTGATCCACATGCTACATATCACCGCGCACACCAGAGCGAGAGCAATAATTCTAGAACAAGACCTCCTCTGTGACTGTCACAGTAAACTGATGAAAGGGGGCTTTTGAAGCGTCACCAATAAAAAATATAGGGTACTGAAGTTTGTTGCCATTTCACAAGCGCGCACAAATCAAAGATTTAACATGTTGGGTATCTTTTTTACTTTGTGCAACCTCATATTTTATATTTTACCAAAAAAAAGTGGGTAGTTTATTGTGTTTGTTTGCCCTACAATTCACTTTAGTGTGTTTTTTACTGAAACTTTGGGTTTCCTAGACCTTTTTGGTAATATCGTGTGACATAAAAAATTGGAATTACCAATTTTTTATTCTCTAGGGTGTCTGCTTTCAGAAAATATATAATGTTTGGGGGTTTTATGTAATCTTCAGGCCTAAAATGATTTTTTAAACATGTGTGCAAAAAATGCAAAAACAGCTCTGGCAGCGAAAAGGTTAAAGCACAGTCTTGGCCTGAATGGCAAATGCAGGTTATTGCCTTAAAAATATAGCATGCATGACTTTTTTCCTAATGTGATATTTTTTGTATTGACATGTCCAATTTAAAAGAATGGATTTTTTCTTTCTTATGCATTTTGATGCATGACAACATCTTCAGTGTGAATAAGGCCATTTAGGTTCGTAAATTCTCTCTCTAATGTCCCCCTAGAACACATGGCAATCACATGATAGTTGATGTACTAACAATGGCTAATTTTAAAGTGTATCGAAATCCAAGAACAAAAAGGTAATACACTGCTTAAAAAAATTTAAGGAACACTTTTTAATCAGAGTATAACATCAAATCAAGTAAACGCCCAGGATATTGATTGAGTCAGTTAAGTAGCAGAGGGGGTTGTTAATCAGTTTCAGCTGTTTTGGTGGTAATGAAATTAACAGGTGCACTAGATGGGAAACAATGAAATGACCTCCAAAACAGGAATGGTTTTACAGGTGGCGGCCACTGACATTTTTTTTCCCTACTCATCTTTTCTGACTGTTTTCACTAGTTTTGCATTTGGCTAGGGTCAGTGTCACTACCGGTAGCATGAGGCAATACCTGGACCCTATAGAGGTTGCACAGGCAGTCCAACTCCTCCAGGACTGCACATCGGTAGGTGCCATTGCCAGAAAGTTTGTCTCCCAGCACAGTCTCAAGAGCATTGAGAAGATTCCAAGAGAAAGAAAGTTACTCTAGGAGAGCTGGACAGGGCGTAGAAGGTCATTAACCCATCAGCTGGACCAGTATCTGCTCCTAAAGGACCCCGAACCCCTCCTCTGCACTTAAAAGCATTCAAAACGCCAAGTTTAGCTGTTTTGAATGCTGTCATTTTTTTTAATCTGGCGCCAGACAGTACCCGGAAGTAATGTCACTCATGACATCAGTTCCGGGTTTTTGCATGGAGACCCGATCAGAGCCGAATGCGGCTTTGGTCGGGTCTTCGGCGGCTGTGAAGGCTGGTTGCCTGGTTCTCCCGGTGGGACGGGAGACTCGGGCAAGCCGCGGAAGGCGACGGGAGGGGGAGGCGTCCCCTCCCGCTCCTTGTAATGACAGCTGAGCGACTTCTCAGCCGCATCGGTTGTCATTACAAGACAGCCGACCGTTGGCTATGGGCGCCGGTAGCTGGGATGCCTCGAGCTGCAGGCATCACTCCGGTACAAGCACTTTCCGAAATATCTTGGTGGCCGATTCCGATATATCAGGGAAAGTTCATATCAGCCCTCGATATATCGGCCGATAATCGGTTGATCTCTACAATTGCTGAAATGCAATAAAACTACAAACTAAAACCAAGACAAGCCTTGTCTTGGTCCATGGATACAAACATTAAGTGAGCATATAAAGAATGCTTTACATGATATGGCTAGTCTCCTATGGACAGATTAACCAACAACATATATTTAACAGTTATTGGAGATAGAGGAGGTTAGAATCACACCACACGTCCCACACCTTGCCATATTTCCGAGTCCACCCCCTATGTTTATACAGGATTTTCATGTAAGGTAGAATTTGATTAACGGGATGAAGCAATTGGGGAACAGACAGTATGGATGGCTGCATCTATTTAATGGCAATTTATTTTTGGGCTAGAAACAAAGCCTTGTGCAAAAATATCCTGGTGTGCCTAGCCTAGGCCATTGTTCTTCATCTAGCAAACCAAAAAGACATAATTCTGGTGTAAGTGCTACTGGTGTGGAGAGAAGTTTAATCAGTAAATCTACTACTTGTGACCAGTAAGGTATGATTGATGGACAAAACCAGATTAGGTGGTCAAAGGCAGCCCCAGGATAACCACATTGCAAACAGTTTAAAGTGGTAACCATGTCAATTAGGGATCGACCGATTTTCGGGGGCCGATATGCACTTTCCCCGATATACCGGAATCGGCCCCTTAGGTTACCGACATTGCCGATATTTCGGGAAAGTGTTGTACCAGAGTGATGCCTGCAGCTAGAGGCATCACCCCAGCACCGGCGTCCAAAGCCGACGGTCGGCTGTCTTGTAATGACAACCATTGCGGCTGAGAAGCCGCTCGGCTGTCATTACAAGGAGTGGGAGGGGACGTCCTCCCCTCTCGCCGCCTTCTGCGGCTCGCCCGGGTCTCCTGTCATGACACCACTTCTGGGTACTTGGTGCCAGATTAAAAAAAATGACTTGGCTGTTTTGAATACTTTTAAGTGCAGAGGAGGGGTTTGGGGTCTTTTAGACCCCCAGATCCCTCCACAAGAGTACCTGTAAAAAAAAAAAAATAAATAAAAAAAAATTTTGGCCAATATCGGCCGATACCGATATGCGATGACCAAAATATCAGTATCGTCAATAAAAAAACGATATTGGTCGATCACTAATGTCCATAGCCAACAGTCTTACCGGTAAGATACTGTACGTTTGGTGGATAATATACAATTGTGTAAGTTTATTGTTAGCGGCGCGGGGGGGGGGGGGGGGACAGGTGGGAGGACCAAGCCTCTTCCCAATCCTCATTCGTCATTTCCGGGCAAAGATCTTGCCAGCGAGCCCATGCAGGGAGTGGTACTATGCACATTTTAAGTGGGTGTATAAAACCGAGATCAACCTTTTTGGACCCTGTGACCTAAGTATACCGATCAGGGAATAATTTGAGATATTAAAGGTTTTCAGTGCTAAACTGGGCCTGAAGGGCGTGTCTAAGTTGTAAGTAACGATTATAGGAACTATGTTTACATAGTAGCTTCACTTTTATCCTTTATATTTGCACCCTTTATCCCTAAAGTATTGGTCTAAGTTTAGATGTGTGGATAAATTGCTGTGCCTCTTAAAAGTGATCTATGTTTGGATCACTTTCAGTGGCATTTGACCGGCTTTAAGGAGAAAATATGATGCCTTTTTTTAACCCCGTAAATGCCACACCAACATGCCATTGCAGTGCATCCCCATTTGCTTGAACGAATCACATTTGGCGGCAGTACTGCCGGTAGATCACAATGGGAGGATCATTTGTATGCCGAATGCAAAGTATTGCGACCATGACATGGTAACACCTCAATCTGCTGCCTTTGAAGCCTAACGGGAAGGGTGGTGGTTGGAGGGCATTAAAAACACAGCTACATAACGTACAGTCAGGTCCATAAATATTGGGACATCGACACAAGTCTAATCTTTTTGGCTCTATACACCACCACAATGGATTTGAAATAAAACAAACAAGATGCGCTTTAACTGCAGACTTTCAGCTTTAATTTGAGGGCATTTACATCCAAATCAGGTGAACGGTATAGGAATTACAACAGTTTGTATATGTGCCTCCCACTTTTTAAGGGACCAAAAGTAATGGGACAATTGGCTGCTCAGCTGTTCCATGGCCAGGTGTGTGTTATTCCCTCATTATCCCATTTACAAGGAGCAGATAAAAGGTCCATAGTTCATTTCAAGTGTGCTATTTGCATTTGGAATCTGTTGCTGTCAACTCTCAATATGAAATCCAAAGAGCTGTCACTATCAGTGAAACAAGCCATCATTAGGCTGAAAAAACAAAACAAACCCATCAGAGAGATAGCAAAAACATTAGGTGTGGCCAAATCAACTGTTTGGAACATCTTTAAAAAGAAAGAATGCACCGGTGAGCTCAGCAGTACGAAAAGACCCGGAAGACCACGGAAAACAACTGTGGTGGATGACCGAGGAATTCTTTCCCTGGTGAAAAAAACACCCTTCACAACAGTTGGCCAGATCAAGAACACTCTCCAGGAGGTAGGTGTATGTGTGTCAAAGTCAACAATCAAGAGAAAACTTCACCAGAGTGAATACAGAGGGTTCACCACAAGATGTAAACCATTGGTGAGCCTCAAAAACAGGAAGGCCAGATTAGAATTTGCCAAATAACATCTAAAAAAGCCTTCACAGTTCTGGAACAACATCCTATGGACTGATGAGACCAAGATCAACTTGTACCAGAGTGATGGGAAGAGAAGAGTATGGAGAAGGAAAGGAACTGCTCATGATCCAAAGCATATCACCATCACCATCAGTGAAGCATGGTGGTGGTAGTGTCATGGCGTGGGCATGTATGGCTGCCAATGGAACTGGTTCTCTTGTATTTATTGATGATGTGACTGCTGACTAAAGCATCAGGATGAATTCTGAAGTGTTTCAGGCAATATTATCTGCTCATATTCAGCCAAATGCTTCAGAACTCATTGGACGGCGCTTCACAGTGCAGATGGACAATGTCCCGAAGCATACTGCAAAAGCAACCAAAGAGTTTTTTAAGGGAAAGAAGTGGAATGTTATGCAATGGCCAAGTCAATCACCTGACCTGAATCCGATTGAGCATGCATTTCACTTGCTGAAGACAAAACTGAAAGGAAAATGCCCCAAGAACAAGCAGGAACTGAAGACAGTTGCAGTAGAGGCCTGGCAGAGCATCACCAGGGATGAAACCCAGCGTCTGGTGATGTCTATGTGTTCCAGACTTCAGGCTGTAATTGACTGCAAAGGATTTGCAACCAAGTATTAAAAAGTGAAAGTTTGATTTATGATTGTTAATCTGTCCCATTACTTTTGGTCCCTTATAAAGTGGGAGGCACATATACAAACTGTTGTAATTCCTACACCGTTCACCTGATTTGGATGTAAATACCCTCAAATTAAAGCGTAAAGTCCGCAGTTAAAGCTGTCTGCAGTTTGTTTCATTTCAAATCCAGTGTGGTGGTGTATAGAGCCAAAAAGATTAGAATTGTGTCGATGACCCGATATTTATGGACCTGACTATATTTTTTTCCACTCCCAACTTAAACACAAGTCTAAACGTTATTACCCTTCATAATCCTGTATTTAGCACTGAGCAGCTGTTTTGTTAGATTATGTTATGTAATCTTATATTTTTTTTTCTGTTGTTTGTCTGCTTTGAGCTGGGTATGCCCAAGGCTCTGATTTGTATTTTCTTTGTAAAAAGAATAAAAATGTATAAGAAAAAAAAGAAAATCTAGTCTAAACAATCCCTTACACAGAAAGTTTCCCATTTTTGTGCATTTTCCCTGCAAATTCTATTCATACCTTTATCCAACTGGTAAGATTCGTCCTTTCCATAAGAACAGAGATTGTGTTTCAGGTTCTAGCTTTGTAGGGCTACACAGTGCTTTCACTTTATTGCTCCCTCCCATAGTGCAAGTCTATGACTTGCTCAACTAAAGAATGCACTACGTGTCTGGCTGAAGTCTTTATCTTAGACACCTGCATGAGAGAATCATGGGACATCAATACACCTGGAAAAGTATAACGATAAGGAATTACACTTTTTTACAGTCATTTATAGCATACAATATTTATTTTATTTTTTTTAACCTAGCAATCGCTATTTCTTCTGGTAAGCTTCAGACACAGCAGTGTCCACTGCTATCCTATTGGCCAGTGGTTGCCAACCTTTCGGACCTCATGGACCACTAAACTCACAATTTTGAATCCCGCGAACCACTGACATAAATTTTACATGCCTCATACATACAATGCTCCGGCTCCCTGCCCACTATCCCTGGATCACACTGCTGCCTTATACACACAATGCTCAGGCTCTCTGCTCCCCCCCCCCCCCCGCACTCTATATCACACGGACTCCTCATTGGATCTCACCTTCTTATACAGCCATGTGCTCGAGCTCTGTGCTCCCTCCAACAATCTGTGATCAGCGCTGCCATTGAAAGTCCCCTCCTTCTTCACCTCCCACTCTTTGCACTACTCCCGATGCCTCCCTCTGAGTACACAGGAGCCGGAACTACAGAGGCGGCATCGGGTATCAATGCGTGTTGACAATATTGACTGTCAGCACACATTAAGAACAACACTGGAAACAACCAGAGATATATAGTAACTAAGTAGAACTACTTCACTACTGTACTTAAGTACCGAAAGGAGGTATCTGTACTTTCCTAGAGTAGAATTTTTTTTCTCCTACTTCCACTTTTACTTCACTACATTTTTTCAATGATTTCAATACTTCTACTCCGATATTTTTTTTTTTGTGCTGCATAGTTACTCGTTACAATTATAAAAATTACCACTGCCAGAACAGTGGATGGCAGGTTTCATGAAGCTCAAAACATGTGTATTATCAGCGCATACGAAAATAAATGCTACTGTATGTATAAATAAAAGCTGCATTTGAAATAATAAAAAACAATATGATGTTCAAACTTTTGACTTCTTTCTTTAATAACTACATAACACAGTACTTGTACTTTTACTTTCAGTACTTGAGTAGCAATTTTTTTTTCAAAACTACTGGTACTTTTACTTTCAGTACTTGAGTAGCAAAATTTAAAAAAAACTACTTGCAATGCTTAAGTACAAAAAATGTTGAATACTTTAGTACTTCTACTCAAGTCACTTTTTGATCGAGCACTTCCACTTCTACTCAAGTCACTTTTTGATCGAGCACTTGTACTTTTACTCAAGTATGGGTTTCGAGTACTTTATACAACTCTGGCAACAACATTGGGCGGTATGCATCTGCCACAATGTTGATTTGCGGCAGAACCCCTAGGAACCACCAAAATGTTCTCGTGGATCATCAGTGGTGCACGGACCACTGGTTGGCGATCGCTACTATAGGCTTACTTTAGGGTGTTTCTGATGTATAAAGGTATACTATCTATACATGTGTGCTGGTATGTGTTGCAAAAATATGCAGTATGTCTGCATTTTTACACAGCACAACACATGTCACTGCATGTCAACGTATCACATCTCTACACAGTGCATGCTGTTTTACACTGACTCTGGTTATTTATGAGGTCCCATGACTCTTGCAACATCAGACGAAGTGAGTTCAGGATCAAGTAAATTCTGCCCTGTACCAAAGACCACATGGATTCTGCTTAAATGGTAAGTTCACCTTATCATGGAAAATGAAAAGGTGAACCATCTACTAAAATCCTGGCAACCCCTATGGGCCACACTGAAAATATCACTTGTGGTGCCCTGTGCTGGCAGTGTAGCTGTCCGTACCCTGCAATAGACAGCCCTGGAGTATCCATCATAAGGCTTGTAATGGTAAAAGCTCATTGGCCAGCGCAACTACTTGACCAAGCTGACCAAAGAGAAGCACTTCTTTCATATGATGCACCTTAACAGAAGGAGAAGCCTCAGAAGCTCTTCTCATTGGTCAGCACAATCACCTGGCCATCATGAACACTATGATGGATTCCTGCTCCAAGGCTGTGTATTGCGATATATGACATACTGACCACTACATGGGCAGCACAGTGCTTTACAATGGCTGTGTGCAGCAGGGTCCAGAGTAAGTACTTTTCACTTTTGGACCTTTTTTTGTTTAACGGTTGCTTATGTTAGCTTTGTCTTATCTTTACTGTAGATATTTCTTGCACCTTTTTTTCATGTCAGCGTTAAACTCAAAAACAAAAATGTGTTATATTGCACCTTACTTATTAGTTTTCTTTATTTTTTTTTAGACTTTTTTCCCTACTTTTTTGTTCTAGTGATTTGGGTTGGTAAGTCTGTTATTTTTCAACTTTCTTTAACAGACCAGGCTGTCCAACAAATTATTATTTTTATTTTTTTATTATTCTTCTCAGGATTAGGTCTGGCTCTCGTTCCATGGCAGACCAGAGATGTATAGTAACTAAGTAGAACTACTTCACTACTGTACTTAAGTACCGAAAGGCGGTATCTGTACTTTCCTGGAGTAGAATTTTTTTCTCCTATTTTTACTTCACTACATTTTTTCAATGATTTCAATACTTCTACTCCGATATTTTTTTTGTGCTGCATAGTTACTCGTTACAATTATAAAAATTACTACTGCCAGAACAGTAGATGGCAGGTTTCATGAAGCTCAAACATGTGTATTATCAGCGCATACGAAAATAAATGCTACTGTATGTATAAATAAAAGCTGCATTTGAAATAATAAAAAACAATATGATGTTCAAACTTTTGACTTCTTTCTTTAATAACTACATAACACAGTACTTGTACTTTTACTTTCAGTACTTGAGTAGCAATTTTTTTTTTCAAAACTACTTGTACTTTTACTTTCAGTACTTGAGTAGCAAATTTTTTTAAAAAACTACTTTCAATACTTAAGTACAAAAAATGTTGAATACTTTATTACTTCTACTCAAGTCACTTTTTGATCGAGCACTTGTACTTTTACTCAAGTATGAGTTTTGAGTACTTTATACAACTCTGTGGCAGACTCTATGTGAAAAGCAACTTGGCTCTGCGGAGAACCATGGTTGTCCAAGAGTGGAGTGTGGAGAACACGATGGACCATTTCTTGCTTCAGTGCCCCTTCAATATAGAAGTCTATAAACGAGTGGGTAGGGCTCTACTCTAGTGTTCCTTTCTTTTCTCGCTTGAGTTATGCGGAGTGGTCGTAGGGGTCTTTTGAGACACATCTGAATTTTGATTTTGAGACACTTTTTCTAGTTAGCTTAGTAGTCTGTTACTTCACGTGGAATGCACGGTGTCAGGTTTCCACTCAGAAAAAAAGTTCTTCCTGTTGAGGTGGAGGTGCACAACATTCTCGGTGAGGTTGGGAAGATTTGGGGTCTTGAGAAGGACAGGTGATGGCCGGGAGTCTGTGCAAAGACACGGAGGAATGTCAGGTCCCCTGTAGCTGCTTAAAAGAAAGGAAAAGGAGGCGCAAACACCTAGTGCATTACCCGTGGTACTGTATAAAATATTTCAATAAATGCTGAATGCATACTCACAAACATGAAGAATTGAAATCGTGTTACAAATTCCCGTCACAAGTATGTTGGAACATGTCCTGGAAAATGCGACCGCTAACGCGTTTCGGGAGTCAAGCTCCCTTCTTCAGAGCTTATGTAGCTGCTGTCTGTCAGTCTCTGGGTGTGCGGCTTTTCTTTCTGTCCTTTCATACTCCCTAGATTTTTGATAAGATTGGATTTTTGGAAAGAGGCTGCATGTATGGGTTAAATGTGTAATTGTTTCTTAACCTGAGGGTGTGTTTAGGTGGAAGTTTAGGGCTTTGTTGAGTTGAATGATGCTAATAATAATATGGAAATGTGTCTTGGTTGGTATATTTATGTAGCACTGCCCCCGTAGGGACTGCTGAATTTCCACTCTGCAGGTCCCCCTGGTTACCAACACACGGCTATAAGCAAATGAAATTCTTACATTCCTCTTGGCTCTTCACTTCAATAAACAGTCCAGGGGTATTTAGTTGTTTTTGTTGTTTATTTTGTAATAGGGGTAGGAGAAGGAAATAGTGGGATACTCCAATTTAACTATTCACAATATCTGAGGACTTCGATCTTCTCTACTTCGCTTGTAGGTATGGAACTACCAAGTTGTTAATTCATCCTGCCACTTTAGATGAATAGGAATAAGTCTCTTGATTTCTCTCAAGGCGACTCGGTGGACAAGATCTTATTTTATCTTCAGAATACTCTCCCTAGCATCCTCTTTCTGCTGACACCTGTCCACTGACTATCCTATGAGCAGGGGTGGCCCCCCTCGAGTCAGGCCCCTTGACACGAGTTCCTGTACTCACAATACTGCAGCCACAGGGTCTCCAGTGTCTCCCCTTTCATTCAGCTCCTCTCAACCGCTCCTCTGGCCCTCAGGAGGACCTCCTGCGACCACATGCCCTCTTAAATAAGATGTCAAGAGCCCCCCACCATCAGAAGTCAAGAGTTACCCACCCTTCCTTACATCACAATGCACCCCCTTACCTTGTCCTGCTGCCAGGAAGAAGATTCGGGTGGATCTTGGAAGAAGAGCAGGGTCTGGAGGAGAACCATAGGAGGGCTGAAGTCAGCTTCCAGAGTCTGCTGAATGCTGAGACCAGGGGAAGCAGAGGCAAGGTGGTGTTGCGTCTGCACAGAGAGGTGCAGGATCTGTAGGAGTTTTGCCCTCCTCTCTGCTGCGGACTGTTGAGAAGGGGGGTGGGTGATTAAAGACCAGCCTTTCTTCTGCAGCTGCACAGAGGAGTGCAGGATCTGGCAAAGGAGTTCTGTCCTCTCTTCTGCCATCTACAGACACAAGGAGGGAGCAGAGACAAGGGGGGTACCGCAGCTGCAGGAGAGGTGCGAGGGCCACATGAAATGGCCTGGGGGGCCGCATTCAGCCCACGGGCCTTGTGTTTGACACCTGTGACTTACAAGGATGAATAGCTTGCTGTGGGCATTTTGTACCCAAGGGGTTTCTATCATAAGCAGTTTCCTATGTGTGTTTAAAAGAATGCTGGTGGGTTTTTTGTTGTTAAGGAAACCATCAATACAGCAACAAACTTCCTCAAAGGGGGTAAACTGTTTCTTCCAAGCTTTTGCTGTGGTCTGCTTCATCAGAACATAAACTGCTAGATTTAGTTGAGGTTTAAGATGACGCAGAACATACCAGAGATCTCTAAGGAAAGAGCAATGAAACAGATTCTGCAAAAGTTTGAGAATTTTGATCCAAAACCTTGTGAGGATTAGACAGGTCCACTGTGTGTGGACATCACAGCCACAAATGCATCTGCCAGAGAAGGAGGAGTAAAGATGCTCTAATCTAATGGGACCATGTACCTGCACGCAACAGTCCTGAATGCGGATTCAGTTGTGGTTGTTAATAGATTAGGACATAGTAGACCAGATTTGTATCTAGTCTTCCCTTGTTTTGGTGCCCATCTCACACATGCGCAAATATGTGCAGATCTCTGCCAGATCTCAGATCCAAAGAGAACAATTATTTATCCAAAACTGTTTCCTGGATGTGTGCCATGGACATCCCACGTGGGCAGCAGGGGGGTAAAACAACCTCATTAGACAGTCAGTAAGTGGCAAGCTGCATAATGCAAAAAGGTTTCTTCTTCCAATTGGAAAAAAATGTGTAAGAGAGAGGGGGAGGCAGCAGAGGACGAAGATGGAGGTCCACTATAAATAATAAGTTTGCTTGCTTTACATGCTTTACTTTTATTTTTTTGTTTTCCTACAGACTCAAACTTAACCACTTCAGCCCCGGAAGATTTTACCCCCTTCCTGACCAGGCCCTATTTTGCGATTCGGCACTGCGTTATTTTAATGGACAATTGCGCGATAGTGCGATGCTGTGCCCAAATGAAATTGATGTCCTTTTTTCCCCACAAATAGAGCTTTCTTTTGGGGGTATTTGATCACCTGTGCGATTTTTATTTTTTGCACTATAAACAAAAAAAGAGCGACCATTCTGAAAAAAAAAAAAAAAACAATATTTTTCACATTCTGCTCTATGACATTCTCAAAAAAAAAAATGTAAAAATCTAAATTTTTTAACATTTTAGGCCAGGTGATTGTCAGCAAGCGGATGGCCCAAAGTGTTTTTTGAGGCCGGAACTCCGCTTTAAATGGGCTGAAGGTGTTACTGGTGACAATGGCAGACCTACATCAGGCCCAATGGCTGGAAAACCTGCTACATAACATTCCCAAAAAAAAAAAAAAATTTAAAAATCCAAATTTTTTAACATATTAGGCCAATGTGTTGTCTGCTACATATTTTTGGTGAAAGAAAATCACAATAAGAGTATTTTGATTGGTTTGCGCAAAAGTTATCACGTCTACTAACTACGGGAAAGATTTATGTCATTTTTTTTTTTTTTTTTACTAGTAATGGCGGCAATCTGCGATTTTTTTGCGGGACTGCGACATTGCGGCGGACAGATGAGACCCCTGACTCAAATTTTTGACACTTTTGGGGTTACCAGTGACATTGATTACTAATCAGTGCTAAAAATATGCACTGTGACTGTAATAATGACATTGACAGGGAAGGGGTTAAGATTATGGGTGATTAAGGGGTTAAATGTGAGCCTAGGGGAGTGATTCTAACTGTGGGGGAGGGGTGGCTTCTTAAATGACCATAGAAACATGTGATCCTTTATAGAAGGATCACATGGGCTCTATGATCATTGCAGGGAGAAGGACGGTTGGCTGTGTTTACAACAACTGACCGTCCTTCTCTCTCAGCGGGGAACAATCGCGGGTGTCGGGCTGCAATTAGACCCACATGCCCGCTGCATCGGGATCCCCGCTGAGGAGCTCACCCCCTAACATCCCGAGAGCCATTTGCCTGGGAGCGGCTGCCTGCCGTGGTACATCTGGGGCGCTGGCAGTCGTAAAGTGGTTAAAGGAGATGTACAGCCAAAGCTTGTTTGGCTGTACATCTCCTATGGATCACAGGAGTGCAGTTTGTTCTGCATTCCTGTGACCCGTTTTCAGCACATAGTGGGCTGAAGTCCGCTCTCTGCTGACGTCACAGAAGTTGGTCCAGGCACCGCGTCATCACGACAATGGAAGTCGCGATCCGCCTAGGGTTGCCACCTCATCCCTTTAAACCAGGACACAATAATTACACAGGTTCTGAGGCTAACATAATGCAGATAAGGCACCAAATGAGTTTAATTACCACCTTAATCAGCCACAGAACCTGTGTAAATAATGTGTGCCCTGGTTTAAAGGGATGAGTTGGCAACCTTAGATCCACCAGGTGCCTGGACCAACACCCGGCTCAACCTCTTAGCAAGCTTCTGAGAGCCTGAGCTGGCCGCTCCCCGCCCCTCCACAGCCCAGTGCTCCAATGAGCGAGGAGAGGGCAGAGCAGAGAGCGGTGACTGACAGTCAGCAGCTCTCTGCTCGGGGAGCTGTCAGAACTAAGTGATTGGCGGTGTTTGATCGCTCGGTTCTCAGCGCAGAGGCGCCAGTGGACAGATGCTGCATCCACCTAGGTAAGTATAATTCTAAAAAAAAAAAAAAAAAAAACCTCTTTAACTACTTTCCGACCGCCCGCCGCAGTTTTACTGCGTGAACCGAGGTAGCTCTACTTCGGTCGCGTGCCTGCAGCTAGGGGGCGAGCACGTGCTGCCGGTGGCACGCTCCTGCCCCCACTCGGCAGGGAGGACTCCGATGCACGGGGCAGGCAGCTCCGCTTGCCGCCTGGCACCGGCAATCGCTCCCCACTGAGATAGAAGGACGGTCAGCTATTGTTAACACAGCTGATAGTTCTTCTCTCTGGAATGATCACAGAGCGTCTGTGATCCTTCTATATAGGACCACAGGTCTCTGTGATCATTTCAAAAGACCAACCCCCATACAGTTAGAAACACTCCCTAGGTAAATATTTAACTCCTTGATCAACCACTGTGTTAACCCCTTCCCTGCCAGTGTCATTATAACAGTAACAGTGCATATTTATAGCACTGATTACTGTAGTAATGTCACTGGTACCCCCAAAAGTGTAAAAAATGTCAGTAAGGGGTCCGATCTGTCCGCCGCAATGTCGCAGTCCTGCTTAAAATCACAGATCGCCACCATTACTAGTAAAGAAAAAAAAACAATAAAAATGACGAAAATCTTTCCTGTAGTTAGTAGACGCGATAACTTTTGCGCAAACCAATCAAAATACGCTTATTGCGATTTTTTTTTTTTACCAAAAAATATGTAGCAGAAAACAAATTGGCCTAAAATGTTAAAAAAATTTAGATTTTTACTTTTTTTTTTAAATGTTATATAGCAGAATTTTAAAAATATTGTTTTTTTTTTTTTTTCAGAATTGTCGCTCTATTTTTGTTTATAGTGCAAAAAATAAAAAATCGCAGAGGTGATCAAATACCACCAAAAGAAAGCTCTATTTGTGGGGAAAAAAAGGACATCAATTTTATTTAGGTACAGCGTGGCACGACCGCGCAAGTGTCCGGTAAAATAACGCAGTGCCGAATCGCAAAAAATGGCCTGGTCATTAACCGCTTGCCGACCGCCGCACGACTATTTACTGCGGCGGTCAGCCCCTCACAGGCAAAGTGACGCAGGACTACGTTGCTAGCCTGTGAGGCTCTAGGGAGCGAGCGCGCGCGGCCGGAGACATGCTCCCGCTTGGTCACGGACCCCCCCGCGCATGTGCCCGGCGGACCTGATGTCCGCCGGTCACTCGAGATCGTCCGTTACACCGGGAGAAAGGCAGGCGGCTAATGTAAACAAGCCGCCTGTCATTCTCCCTTATGTAAAAATAGAGATCAAACGGTTCTGCTATGTAGGACCGTTGATCTCTATTCTTACACATCAAGCCACATCCAATCACAGTTAGAATCACGCCCCTAAGGGACACACTTAACCCCTTCCTCTCAAAAAAAAGTTAACCCCTTCACTGTCAGTGTCATTTTTACAGTAACAGTGCATATGTATAGCACTGATTACTGTAGTAATGTCACTGGTAACCCCAAAAGTGTCAAAAATGTCAGTCAAGGGTCCGATCTGTCCGCCGCAATGTCGCAGTCCCGCGAAAAAAATTGCAGATCGCCGCCATTACTCGTTAAAAAAAAAACAACAAAAATGACAAAAATCTTTCCCTTAGTTAGTAAACGCAATAACTTTTGCGCAAACCAATCAAAATACGCTTTTTGCGATTTTTTTTACCAAACATATGTAGCATAAAACAAATTGGCCTAAAATGTTAAAAAAATTAGATTTTTACATTTTTTTGGGGGAATTTCATATAAAAAAATGTGAAAAATATTATTTTTGCAAAATTGTCGCTCTTTTTTTGTTTATAGCACATGATCAAAAAATCGCACAGGTGATCAAATGCCACCAAAAGAAAGCTCTGTTTGTGGGAAAAAAGGACGTCAAATTTGTTTAGGTACAGCGTTGCACGACCGCGCAATTGTGCGTTAAAGTCACGCAGTGCTGAATCACAAAATAGGCCCTGGTCAGGAAGGGGGTAAAATCTTCCGGGGCTTAAGTGGTTAAGGGGGCAAATCCTTCCGGTCCAGAAGTGGTTAATAGGACCTGTTATTAGTACAGATCACCATTGGTGTTCATGTATGACTCTGCCTGGTGATAAAGTTCCTCGTAGTGATCAGCAGAGGGCACTCTTTGCTGATTCTGTGTTGAGTTGAATGTGCAGTTTCCTGTCATAGTTTCGATATGATGCTGCAGGTCTCGCTTTTCGAAATTGAGCAATAAAGAATATTCTAGTGTAAGGACTTAGAGTAATTAAAGCATTTATAGTTAAAAGTGCACCTGTCCCTTTTTTTAATCACTGGTCACAGAGAAATAAAATGCCTCTGTTCTGAAAGGCTCCATTCACATCTGAGAGTCTCGATTTATGGGCATTTTTCAGGCTTTTTTAAGCTTTTTTTTTTGCAGCTTTTTTAAAGCATTTTAGAAGCGTATTACAAGTGTTTTACAGCTTCGGGCATTTTTGTTTAGCCAATAGAAAGCACTAGGGGGAGGAGAGGGGGAGGAGAGGGAGAGGAAATTAGGGGTGGAGAGTTGCTATTTGAGCGTTTTATGAGCATTTTTATGAGCATTTTTCTGCTCAAGTCAGGCGTTTCTATTGAAGTCTAAGGGGACAAAAACGCTTGTAATTATTATTATACAGGATTTATATAGCGCCAACAGTTTGCACAGTGCTTTACAATATGAGGGAAGACAATACAGCAGTGGCGCCGCCCCCCCATCGAAGCGTCCGGGCCCTTAATCTACATGCAGGGCGCCGGACGCATGGATTCCAATAGGGTTTTTTTTAAGCACGTGATTAGAGCCAGAGGCTCTAATATGCTTCAAAAAAGGGTGGACTCGGGGCGCAGAGTACTGCGCCCTGAGCCCACCCAGTTGTGTGACAATAGTGAATGAATATTCGCTATTGTCACACAGATTCTCCTCCTTGCCAATCAGGAAGTGGGTCCTAAACCCGTTTCCCTATTGGCCAAAAGGAGAAGCCATGCTATTGGCCAAGGAGGAGAAGGAGGAGGCACAGGGGAAGCCCAACCAACGGAGGGGACTGATGGGGAAGCCACCGCCACCTGCCCTCCACATGTCAGTCCAAGGTGAGTGAACCGGCAACCAGGGGGGGTATGGTATGCGGGCTGGAGCTGGTTGGGTCCGCGGGGGGGGGGGGGGTGTATGGTGTGGTCCATCTGCCGGCCCATGGAGCACCATGCCACTGCAATACAGTTACAATACCATTCAATACAGGAGGAATATCTCCCAAAAAGAAGGTCATACTTTTTTGAACTTCATGTGTTTTGTTTCAGGCGACAGATGTGAACAGGAGCCATTGAAAAGAACGGGGATTTGTGTGTTGGGCGTTTTGGAGCTTCAGATCTAAAATCTAACTGAATGATTTGTATTTTGCTAAAGCACTGTGTAGCAAAAAATTACCATTTTATTACCTATCATTTTTTACATGTCAGTACCGCTAATGTAATGCAGCCTTGTATATCCACACCCTACCTATATACATTCACTCCAGCCACACATCATTGCTTTCACCTGGCTTCTTGATGATGACAACCTTGGACCGTGCCTGTACAATTTAGGTTTCGACTAACAGGTGCATGTGAGGGGGTGACAACACAGGGAAAACAGTTGTCACCCTATAACAGGAAGTGTCTGAACAAGGACCTTTTTTTTTTTTTTTTTTAATTAGTAGTAGTATTATTACAACACAGGATTTACACTATATTACCAAAAGTATTGGGACACCTGCCTTTACACAAACATGAAATTTATTGCCATCCCAGTCTTAAGGCCGTACACACAATAAGAAAATCGGAAGTAAAATTTCATCCGACGAACGATCTGACGATTTTCGGATCATTAGTATAGTGCTTTCGACAGCCGATTAGGAAATTTTCGTACAACAAAAACTGGATGTGCAGGCTAAAAAAATGTTATCGTACGTCAACACAACGTCCGATTTTTGTTTATTAGTACAGTTTTCGTCAGAAAAAAATCTTAAGAGCAAGACTACGCATTCTCACAAACGAAAGAATACATTACAAAAAACATTACAACAAATACCTTACATCACTTCTGAAGTTGAATTCTGTTGTATGAAAATTTTCGTATGAAAGTAACCTCTTCACTTTCAATGTGAGACTAGCATGCAAAAAAAAACAGGCGAAAATTCGTCCGATAATCTGATCGTGTGTACGAGGCTTTAGTCTGTAGGGTTCAGTATTGAGTTGGCCCACCCTTTGCAGCTATAACAGCTTCAACTCTTCTGGGAAGGCTTTCCACAAGGTTTAGGAGTGTCTACGGGAATGTTTGACCATTCTACCAGAAGCACATTTGTGAGGTTAAGCACTGATGTTGGAGAGAAGGCCTGGCTCGCAGTCTCCGCTCTAATTCATCCTAAAGGTGTTCTATCAGGTTGAAGTCAGGACTCTGTGCAGGCCAGTCAAGTTCCTCCACCCCAAACTCACTCATCCATGTCTTTATGGACCTTGCTGTGCGCACTCACGTTGGAACAGGAAAGGGCCATCCCCAAACTGTTCCAACAAAGTTGGGAGCATAAAATTATACAAATTGTCCTGGTACACTGACACCTAAAGGGTTCCCTTCACTGGAGCCAAGGGGCCAAGCCCAATCCTTAAAAAACAGTCCCACACCATGATCCCCACTCCACCAAATAATTTGGACCATCTGTTTATGCTAAAGGTAGGACTGGGTGGAGAGTAAAAGAGAGATGGGGGGGGGGGGGGGGGCAGACTGAAAGGGGCACTTTGATGGGGGGCTGTGGAATTTGTGCAATAAATATAATAGAAATGGGATTTTCAGGTAAAAAGGGCAGGGGCAAGCTTGATTTTTACAGGATTTATTGAGATTTACATATAAATTCAGCTGTCTTTATCTGGATCTGCGAATCATATTTTTAATAATTATATTTAATCTTTACAGACCGTCATGGCAGATTAATAAACCGATTAATTACAACTAATCAAATGTAGCCTTTCCAATGCAGTGGAAAGACAGGTGGGACCAGCCTGTTGGATCAAGAGAGATTTCTATGTAACGCCGAGTACTGCGCTATTATATCCTGTGGAAGAAAGCAGAAGTGAACAAAAAAAGAAGGATCTGCTAATTCAGCTTTGCTTGCACATTTTGTCTGTCATGTGCTCCACACATCACAACTTTACTAATAAACATCAACCTTCCTTAGGCCCCTTTCACACATACGGACCATTTGCCCGTTTTTCAATCATCCGTTGACGGATGAAAAACAGACATCAATGCATTCCTATGGAAAAAGGGATGACAACGGATGATCATCTATTTACATCAGTTTCATCCGCTTCTGTCAATATCTGTTTATTTGAACGGATGAAAGCCCTATTTTTCTTCTGTTATAAAACTGGATCGGGCAAAAAACGAATGTAAACGGACAAACGGTCCGTTTTTGCATTGGTAGTGGATGTAAAAAAAATGGACGAAAAACGAATGAAAAACTGATGAAAAACCGATACATTTTGACGTGACTGAACTGATGAACTGAACGGACCGTATGTGTTAAAAGGGCCTTAAAGCTGAATTCTGGAAAAAATAAAAACAAGGCTAGATAGAGATTATATATATATATATATATATATATATATATATATATATATATATACATATATATATATATATATAAAATACACATACACACACTTGCAATGGGCCTTTATGCTTTATGTAAACTGAGCTGCATATGTCATCATGCACCACCTCATTGGGAGATGCCTGAAGACTGACACTCATGGAGAAGATACTGGTGCTGGCAAGGGACCTGGACCGTTAGAGAAGAGGTAGGGCTTTCACACAAGCTGTCAAATCGGTTCCACCTGTCAGTTTTTCAGGCAGACCTGATTGGACCGCCCAGTCTCCCATATGGAGCGACGGATAACAGCAAACACATGTCCGCTAACACTCGCTGCCAGCTATTCTGATCCTGGCTAAAAAAAAAGACGGGTGGTTGTCCCATTTTTCATCTGTAGCGCTGCCCACTTAGGAGCTGCTGGTTTTTCACACTTCTGGATTCCCCTGGGTTACCAGTAGCAAATGCATGCAGAATCTTAACACTTTACTTTCTTGGCTCAGTCAATGAACAGTCTAGGGGTTGTTTTTGTTGTTTTATTTGATATTGGGATGGGAGAAGGGATGAGTGGGATACTCCAACACTTGAACTATTCACAGTGCTGAGGACTTCTATCTGAGACTGCGGCAAGGCCGCATCATCATCCTGACACCAGATGAATCTGAGGTAATGTTCCTTTTAGTAATTATCTTCAGGGCACACACCTAGTACCCCCTTTCTATCCTCCAGCTGACACTCGTCCTCTGACTACTCTACTCTGGAGTGGCCCCCTTCCTGGTCAGGCCCTTAGACATGATCCCCTGTACTCACGATACTGCTTTCCAGGTTCCCCAGTGCCTCAACTCCTTCAGTCAGCTCTCCTGGACCTCTGGGTTCAGCTCCACACTTCTGACTCTCCAGGCCGACTGCCTTTGACCATACACCCACCGCTGCAAAAGAGGAGGCAGTCGCCACCCTCCTTCCGGGACTCTGCTCACCAGCCAAAGACCTCGAGCACATGTGCCCCTGGCTTTATATGCTACACCCCACAATGCACAGAGACAGCAGTCTTGTGGCAATCACTGGGGCTGTATCAAAGCCTGTGTGTCCATTGGTCAGGTTTCCTCCACTGTGCAATGTGCCCATTGGACCAGTGGGGACACTCCCTGAGACCACATGAATAACACTGAGCACATTGAGTAGACCCAACTCACAGATCCTGCTCCCTGTTAAGCAGAGAGAATATAGAATTTACCTGCTGCTCCTCTGATAGGCAGACAGAGCCAAAAACTATACTTTCTCTCTAGCACCTACCTAGGAGGGTGCTACACATCCATCCGGCGGATCGGATGTAAATGGACAGGCGGACCGTTCCCATCTGATTTCCCCATAGAGGAGAACGGGATGTGTCCACTGTGCAGAGCGGACATGGACCTGTCATTAGCCTGCTCAGCAGAGCGATCCCCTTGCCGAGCAAGCAGACTCTGCTACACCAGAGGCACCAATGTGAAGGGGGGCCATGAAGTGCCTTTAGTTCCACGTTCCAAGTAGAGGTCACCTAAAATCTTATATATACAGACGGTCCCGGGTACGAACAAGATAGGGACTGTAGGTTTGTTCTTAAGTTGACTTTGTTTGTAAGTCGGAACAGGTACAGCACCACCGAAAATAATATTTTTTAAATTTTTTGGATAGCATAGGGAAGGATTAACCCCCCTGTACCATTTGTTTTGCTGTCTGTGCCCCTGTTCAGAAGATTTCACCTCACTTTCTGTCCCTGTGACAACTGGATTTTGAAAATTCTGGGTTGTTGTGGAAACAAGGATTAGTGATAAAGCACCAATGAAGACACTTTTTCCCATGAGAACTCTTACAGGAGCGAATTTCCCTTCCTAGGGGTAGAAAGGTCCTCACTTCCTGTTGTCTCTCTCTATTTGTAAGTAGGAGTCGTTGGTAAGTCGGATGTTTGTAACCCGAGGACCTCCTGTATACACACACATATATATATATATATATATATATATATATATATATATATTATATGTAAACCAGGAGCACTTCCCTTTACCCTGATAGCGGAGGAATCGATTTCCTTTGATTGCCTGTATTTTAATTCACTATTGTGAGTACAATTTTAATAAACTTTTTTGGATTTTAAAACGTTACTTCCCCATGTGAGCCCCTCTCTTCTTCCTACATATCCTGAGCATATATTTATGCACACCAGACTTGTATAAAGTACTCAAAATTTCTACTTGAGTAAAAGTACAAGTGGTCGATCAAAAAGTGACTTAAGTAGAAGTGGAAGTGCTCGCAGAAAAAGTTACTTAAGTGGAAGTACTAAAGTATTCAACATTTTTTTTACTTAAGTATTGCAAGTAGTTTTTTCAAAAAAATTGCTACTTAAGTACTAAAAGTAAAAAGTACCAGTAGTTTTGAAAAAAAAATTCTACTCAAGTACTGAAAGTAGAAGTACAAGTACTGTATTATGTAGTTATTAAAGAAAGAAGTCAAAAGGTTGAACATCATATTGTTTTTTATTATTTCAAATGATTTATTCAAATGATTAACCTAAAGGACAATCACAATTCCTTAGGCTGTAACTTTTTGTAAACAAAAACAGATAAAGTATGTCCCTCCCTTCCCCTTTTAAAGCATCCACCTTTTAAAGCATCCACCTTTTAAAGCCAGGGGTGGTCTCCTTCCTGAGCTTCCTCACTCTCACAGCCAGGCAGATCACTTGAAGTTGAAGGGCCAGGGGTGGAAGTTGGTGTCTTTGGTTCGTCCATCTTTTCAGCTGATCAAAAGGCAGAACAGGAGCATGCGCAGTCTTCTTAATCGCGGTTTGATTTGATTTGCTCAATTGATGATGATGTGAAGGCCAGCTTCATCAAACCTACAACGCTTAAAGTGAAAAATGCATCAAAAACTACTAACAAAGTGGCTGTGCTAAAAATGCTAATAAAGTGCCTGCAATTATATATATTCTTTTTGTATTCAAAATCATCGCCCACAGTATCAAAAATAAAGTGACATGTCTGTGCTAAATGCAGTGCAAATTATTCCCACAATGTACATTTAATTCATATAAAATATATATGACAATACCACAATAAAATAAGTTGTGATTGTGAATAAGTTAGGTGCAAGTTTAAGTGTGTAAACTAAACTTTATAAGGAAAAGTCCATAACTGAATTCCAGTGTGCAATCTAAGAAGTGCTTGTCACTTGCTGTCAGATGCTTCCACCTTTCTTCTGTGATCTGCTCAAGTAAAGTGGTGGACTGGATAGCCTCTCTCTCTGCCTCTCACCTTAGTAGCACTGGCACTGCACTGGTTCAAAAAGCTGTCTATATTATTTTCATTATAAGAACTTGTCAGAACATGCTTCCACCACCTCTCCTTCACACTAGTAGTGCTCATTTGCTTTGCTCAAGTCAAGTGCCACTGCCAGTGGCCACTGCAGTGCAGGCACAGCCGCACAGGCACCACCAACACAACACTTATGGTCCATGGACCATGGATGGTCAGATAATCATCATAGCCGTCAGTCTCACTCTTCTTGGTTCAAAAAAGCCACCCATGACCCGTGTGTATATAATATATTAATATTTTATATTGATTATTTGATTCTCAAATGGCACATTTGCCATGGCAAGGATTAGGCCCTCTCCACGGTCCACCTCACTCACAGAGAGAAGAAGATGAGATAACAAAGAAAATGCTCAGAGTCCTGCTCCCGCGTCCCGCCGCCCGCGTCACAACTCCTCTCAGTAAGTGCCCTAAGGGGTGGAGTCTGAGTGACACACAACACGTTTAGAGGCGGAGACCTCGAGCGGGAAGACGGCAGCATGGCTCCTCCTGTGCGG
This sequence comes from Pelophylax lessonae, assembly GCF_965119305.1. NCBI lineage: Eukaryota > Metazoa > Chordata > Amphibia > Anura > Ranidae > Pelophylax > Pelophylax lessonae. The sequence goes on along the minus strand of NC_138778.1, from coordinate 57,123,330 downwards.
TCTTAACTTGATGATCATGACAGTGATTCCGCGGGCCGCGGCACGAGCGAGGCTGTGGGATTGATTGAATGGAGTTGTGCTGCCTACTGCTACACGCTACCTACTACTACTACTAAATTGTGAGTCAGTATATTTTATTTCATTTTTATATATAAAAGCGGTATTGTTGAGCACTACTAGCCACTAGATCTCCTGGCTGTCACTTTGTTACATGTTGGGGAATCACATCGGCTCAGCTCCAGAAGTGGCGGGTGTCCCCGTCATCCTGCCAGGGCCGCCAAGAAGTTCATCACCTAATCTTAAGTTATTAATATCTTATGAGGAGAGGACCTATGAGATTGAGAATTGAAATAATTAAATATATATGGCTTTTTGAACCAGTGCAGTCAGTGCCACAGTGCAACCCAGACGCTATCCACCAGTGCCACCACCATTAAGTGTGTTGGTCGGTCACTCGAGCACTGAAGGAGGTGGAAGCATCTGACAAGTGAAGTGACACTTTAGATTTGCACACTGGAATTCATTTATGGACTTTTCGTTATAGATAGGTTTACACACTTCAACTTGTTGCACGCACCTGACCTAACTTATTTCATAACTTATTTTATTGTGATTTATTGTCATATTTTATATGAATTGAATTTACTTTTACATTGTGGGAATAATTCTTTTCACTGCATTTAGGCTTTAGCACATTCATGTCACTTTATTTTTGATACTGTGTGGAGTGTGGGCAGGGCACTGGGCGCAACAATGATATTATATCGATTGCACAGGCACTTTATTCGCACAGCCAAGTTGTGTTTGTTAGTAGTTTTTTGATGCACTTTAAGCGCTGTAGCACCATTTATTTGTTTGTTTCATATTTTCTTTTTATTGGAAAGATTTGGTATAGCAGCTTTTATTATACACAGCCTTTATTTTCGTATGCGCTGATTTACAAATGATATTATACACATTTTTTTTAGCTTTATGCAACCTGCCATCTACTGTTCTGGTAGTGGTAATTTTTTTAAAAGTAACGAGTAACTATGCAGCACAAAAAAAAATACTTGAGTAGAAGTATCGAAATCATCGAAAAAATGTAGTGAAGTAAAAGTAGAAGTAGGAGAAAAAAATTCTACTCTAGGAAAGTACAGATACCGCATTTCGGTACTTAAGTACAGTACTTAAGTAGTTCTACTTCGTTACTATACATCTCTGATGCACACTGTACGGTATACGGGTCCTTCAGTGGATATCTGTAGGATTTGGGATCCATCAGCGGATGCCCATATGAGCCCCATCCTCTAAACTACAGAAAGCTTACTACCCCTGCTGGGGCTAGTATATCTGGTGAGTGCGGTTCTGGGAGTGAGGGGAGCACGAGTGATTCATCACTTATACCAGCCACGTTTGGAGATTTTTAAGGACTTATAATAAGTGCACTTATATGGATTTTTTTATATAAGCACTGAGTCACTTTTTATATGTGACTGTTTCTGGATTTTGCACTGAGTCACTTTTTTTTATATATTTTCATACATGTGTATGCGCACTTATAAGAATAGTTATTTGCATTAGCACCGAGTCACCTTTAAGTGTCTTCTTCCTGGATTATTGAATTATTTGCACAAATTGTCACTTTACACCAGTCACTTTATTTTAGTTTTTTTTTACTGTCATATTCAATAATTTTGATGATCATAAGTCTAATATCTAATTAATGTGGGTTGTGATTCCTTTGCCAATGTTATGCATATTGGTCACTTTAATTTATGTGTTATTGAGTTGAATACAAAGTGTTGTTTATTATTACATATTTTTTATTCATGAGGTTGCTATCCTATTTATCACATGAGGACACATTTATTTAATTTTTATCATTAATTGTGTACTTATTTTATACTAAATCGCTCAATCTCTTGGATCACTAGGCGGCGCCACTCACCTCCCCCCTAATACCATTTCTATGATATACCCATCACGGGATTATATATATATAGGAGGTAGGCTGCAGCCAGCTATATACATCCTTAGCGTGGATTCTTTTCTATATTCCACTCAAAACAGGCCTCGCCATAGTCAACCAAAGAAGTTGAATGCTCAGCATTATATCCAGAGGTTTTCTTTGGGAAATAGATCTGTGATGTGCTGCCAGCATTGCTGCAGAGGTTAAAGGAGTGGGGGGTCAGCCTGCCAGTGCTCAGACCATACGCCGCACCCTGCATGAAATTGGTCTGCATGGTCGTCCCAAAAGGAAGCCTCTTCTAAAGATGATGCACAAGAAAGCCCGCAAACAGTTTGCTGAAGACAAACAAACTAAGGTCATGGATTACTGGAACCATGTTCTGTGGTCTGATGAGACCAAGATAAACTTATTTGGTTCAGATGGTGTCAAGCGTGTGTGGCGGCAACCCGGTGAGGAGTACAAAGACAAGTGTGTCTTGCCTACAGTCAAGCATGGTGATGGGAGTGTCATGGTCTGGGGCTGCATGAGTGCTGCCAGCACTAGGGAGCTACAGTTCATTGAGGGAACAATGAATGCCAACATGTGACATACTGAAGCAGAGCATGACCCCCCTCCCTTTGGAGACTGGGCCGCAGGGCAGTATTCCAACATAACGACCCCAAACACCTCCAAGGCGACCACTGCCTTGCTAAAGAAGCTGAGGGTAAAGGTGATAGACTGGCCAAGCATGTCTCCAGACCTAAACCCTTTTGAGCATCTGTGGGGCATCCTGAAATGGAAGATGAAGGAGCGCAAGGTCTCTAACATCCACCAGCTCCGTGATGTCCTCAGAGGAGTGGAAGATGGCTCCAGTGGAAACCTGTGAAGCTCAGGTGAACTCCATGCCCAAGAGAGTTAAGGTAGTACCGGAAAATAATGGTGGCCACACAAAATATTGACACTTTGGGCTCAATTTGGACATTTTAACTTAGGGGTTTACTCACTTTTACTCACTTTTGTTGCCAGCGGTTTATACAATAATGGCTGTGTGTTGAGTTATTTTGAGGGGACAGCAAATTTACACTGTTATACAAGCTGTACAATCACTACTTTACATTGTAGCAAAGTGTAATTTCTTCAGTGTTGTCACATGAAAAGATATAATAAAATATAAACAAAAATGTCAGGGGCGTACTGTTGTGAGATTGTGTGTGTGTATATATACATCTACGCAAGGTTAGATGAGTCTGGGCATTTAAAACCTTTGAGATTGACATCACCTGGTCTTCCCAGACGATGATTGAGAACAATCCATGACACTGGCAGGTCTCAGCCTTGCAAAGGGGGCAGTACAAGATATTAACTCTGCAGGGTGCCCAAACTTTTGCAGACGCCATTTTTTAGTTTTCTGTTATTTTGAAAGTGTAAATGATGGAAATAAAATCTAATTTTTGTTGACATATTATAAGAATGTCTAATCTGTAATTTGATGCCTTTTGGATATTTTTCCATCTTTCCTTGGCTTCTTTATGCACATTAAATACAACTTTTTACCTGGGGTGCCCATACTTTCGATCACCACTGTATACCGTGCTGAGCCAATCACGGTGAGCGATGTATTCTATTATTGAATACAAAGCCTGCTCGGAGGCAGAGTCAGAGAAGCAGACTGATGTTAATCTCTCTGCCAATCCGAGCAGCCTTTGTATTCAAAATTAGAATACATCGCTCAACGTGATTGGCTCACTGCAGTATACTGCAGCATATACCAGTACAGGATTCCTGCACAGACAGCCAGTGCCTTGAGAGATTACATCGAATGCTTACTTACCTTGGAGATATTTGATAGATTACAATTACAGTACTTACCTTGGAGATTATTAGGGCACATCCAGCCAGCGTTTTGAGAGATTACACCTACTTACTTACCTTGGAGATTTTTATACTCCGCATATAAGACAACCCCCCCCATTTTTGGGGTATGTTTTTGAGGTTAAAAAGTCGTGTTATACGCCGGAAAATACGGTAAATATATATATACATACACACAGTGCTTTTTTTCATGGAAAAAAAAGTTAAAAAAACTCAGCCCCCTCCCCTAGGCCATGCCTGTCTCCGCCCCTACCCACTCCTAGAACCACCCCTTGTCTCCACCCCTCCACACCTAGCACCGCACCCTTTAGAGAACAGGTATAATTTGGGGGGCTATACAAGTAATTTGTATGAAATTTGTTAATAAAACGTAATATAGTAAAATGCACAAAACAGAAATACCCACCCACCTTACCAGGGTAAACTCAGAGGCACTTCCAGATGATTTCAACCAGCCCATATCCAGCAAAGAGACAGCCCCATATCACTCAAGAAACAGCCCCATAACCAGCAAAGAGACAGCCCCATAACCAGGTGCGTACCAAGGGGTTGGCCAGACCGGCGCCTACCAGCGGTGCAAAAGAAAATTGTCAGTGTTAGCGGTGATTGTAGCGCTCTCCACTCAGCCTGACCACCTGGTGCCCCCAGGCAGCGTGCGGCTCCAATCCCGGAGCCCTGTGTCCACTCCAGGCCCACAACAGTAAAATCAGTCCGTATATGCAGTAAAGCATGCTTGTTCTACTCACTGAGGAACCCTGTGCATTGTGTAAAAAGGCTGTTTCATCCGGTCTTCTTTGATTTTCAGCTTCTTCCAGTGTCTCCAACTCCTCTCTGTATATTTTAAATGGGAGTCAGGCTGCACATGCTGTTTTGGTGTGTATTGCTGGGGGGTGTTTTTGTGTTCTTGAAAGCGTGCATGTGATCAGCACAGGGCCAATCAGCACTGTCCAGAGAGAGGGGCAGGGGACCTGAAGTTTTATAGGACCGAAAGATCAGAATGAAAACTGCTCCTACAAGCTTTAACCACACACTGATAGAAGTCACAAGACTGCTATAGTATATGCTGCTGAGAAGGTATTTAGCAGTTTATATTTAGTAAAATAATTTCATTTCCATGTTCTGTGTACTGTGAGAGACCAGATCTAGTGCATGAAGGGTCATGGGTTTAGTAACACTTTAATCACAGCAAGCATGTACAGAAGTTACATCATCTGTGGCTGCCTGATGGCAATCTGGAAGAGGACTTTAATGTCAGCGGCTGTGGACAAAACATTGCTCAATTGTTTTGTGGTTGTCTCTAAAATTGACCCTCCCGCTTTTACTTTTTTCAAGCAGATTTGCGACATGTTTGTGACAGATTTCATTTAAACAAAGCCCTTGAAACTTTGGCTGGCAACATTTTAGGCAGAGGGGCCAAATTTTTTTAGTAGTGTCCTGGCACCAGCATTCATCTGACTCAATTGCCTTAGGCTGGGGATGGTGGTCCCCCCACATATGCACACCACAATTCCCAATCATTGCAAGGTCCGCCATGGCTGTCAGGTCATCCTCCGAGATGCATTTTCATTTTTTTCAGCTCCCCTACGTCCACAGATTCAATCTGCATTGTACACTAAACTAGTGAGTACATATAGAGGACATATAGAGGATATTCATTATTTTTAAAGCAGGTTACATAAACCTATGATCCAGTAATGCCCACCTATTGTCATTCATCCTGAGGTCTCAACATTGTCATAATCACACTGCAATGAGATGCTTTCATACACATTTTAGTACAGTATTATATTCCCCCCCCCCCCCCCGTTTTTTTCCCCCCTTTAAGGTTAAATAAAACAAATTCTGAAGAATTTAAATTTTTCATTAAAATGGTTTTATTAATTTGGTTATTTGTGTATAAAATAGACATATATAAAGTATATTAAAATACAAGTTTGAATATTAAGAGTAAAAATATAAAATAAAAATTCTGTTCCCCTTTTTATTCCCATGTTTTATAGGTCCTGGAGACATGAGGTTGCACTGCTGCGTAGCTGCCTACATTTCAGATTATTCCTTCCTGGGAACAGCCGCCCTCCCTCATCATAATCTTTGCATGGCATTTATAGCTTCACTTGACCACCATGCTTCGTTCATTGCTGATGATTGGATGCTGTTCGAGTGTGAAAGCCACTGGGCTGGTAAGGGCAATAGCATGTGTGATGAAGGGGGAAAATGCAAGTCAATTTCAAGGCTCTGATCTTTGAGTGGGTGACTGAGGGTGCAAGGGAGTGCTCATCAAAGTGCAGTTTTATTATTGTGATAATAAGATGATTGTCAAATGATTACATTTCGTAGTAGTAGCAAATGATTACATTTTGTAGTAGCAAACTGATCACCTGCAAACCCATCCTTGGGGCCATGTGTGATGATGGGTGATCACACGCTGATGTCAAACACATCACCAAGAGTAAAGCCCCGTACACATGCAACGATTATCGGCCGACCGATCGTCCGTCTTTTGTCCAGAGTTGTGTTTTGTTGGTTGGAATGTGCCTAGACTGCACACGAATTTTCTCGCCCAACAAAAATCTGCTTCTGAAGTGATGTCATGTGTTGGTTTGCTTTCTTTGTGTTCTTTCTTATCTGAGCATGCCCAGTCTTGCTCATAAGATTTTTCCCTGTCGAAATCTGTACTGACCGCACGAAAATCGGCTGTATTTTGACGGCCAACAAAAATTTTATAGTCTGCACACGAGATTTTTTTCGGCCGAAAAGTCGGAGTCGGTTGTCGGAAGCATCATACTAACAAGCCGAAAATCGGCAGATCGGACGTTGGACGAAAATTCCCTGCCAATTTTTGATGCGTGTGTACAGGCCTTAAGAAAACCCATTTAATGGATTTGCTCCTTCGCTGGCCCATGATGCTGCAGAATCTCATCAACAAAGGAGTAACATTTTGCAGGTCAGACCAGTGAGGGAGGGGCATAGGAAAAGTATGGTGGCCACACATATCAATATAATCATTTATCTAAACTCATCAGAATAAAAGAATAAAACTGAAATTAAAGACCATCTATTTGATTGTTTTTGTGAGTTCTTGATCTGTAGAGTCTTTTGATTGCAACCAAATTGTGTCAATCACCTAAATAAATATCTGCTTGTGTGTTGGGAGAACCAGTCATACATAATACAGACCAATGAAATGATCCTTTTTTATAATACTGTTTAAAGTTATGTTTCATCATTAGTATTTTAATTAATGATGAATAGTTTGCCACCATTAGCTAACCTATGCTGGTGACAGAATCAGAAATCTGAGGAGACTCTTAGGCATCCTAGGCCAGGGCTATAATGCCTAGAAGCAGTTGTGCAAATAACGTTCTAATTACTTGTTTTTTTTTTTTGGGGGGGGGGGGGGATTTAATATGCTGAATGGGAATTGTAGCCATTGTTAATTTCCATACACAGATAACAGTTACAGGCTAGTGCATGGCCGCTAATGGAGAAGAGATGGTGTCCTGACAGTCACATGTGCTCAGAAAGGTGTATTCTGGATGCGAGAGGATCCTCCCCACAAGCTTTAACCCAAAGCATGCTGATCATACAACTATCTGAAAGACCTGCCCATTGCATTCCCTCCCTGCATTCCCGACCATTGCATATCTGACCTTTGCATACCCTCCCTGCAGACCTGACCTTTGCATTCCCAACCATTGCATACCGGACCTTAGCATTCCCTCCCTGCAGATCTGACCTTAGCATTCCCTCCCTGCAGATCTGACCTTTGCATTCCCTCCCTGCAGACCCGACCTTTGCATTCCCTTCCTGCAGACCCGACCTTTGCATTCCCTTCCTGCAGACCCGACCCTTGCATTCCCTCCCTGCATTCCCGACCATTGCATATCGGACCTTTGCATTCCCTCCCCGCAGATCTGACCTTTGCATTCCTGCATTCCCTCCCTGCAGACCCGACCTTTGCATTCCCTCCCTGTATTCCCGACCATTGCATATCTGACCTTTGCATACTCTCCCTGCAGACCTGACCTTTGCATTCCCTCCCTGCAGATCTGACCTTTGCATTCCTGCATTCCCTCCCTGCAGACCCGACCTTTGCATTCCCTTCCTGCAGACCCGACCCTTGCATTCCCTCCCTGCATTCCCGACCATTGCATATCGGACCTTTGCATTCCCTCCCTGCAGATCTGACCTTTGCATTCCCTCCCTGCAGATCTGACCTTTGCATTCCCTCCCTGCAGATCTGACCTTTGCATCCCTTCCCTGCAGATCTGACCTTTGCATCCCTTCCCTGCAGATCTGACCTTTGCATTCCTTCCCTGCAGATCTGACCTTTGCATTCCTTCCCTGCAGATCTGACCTTTGCATTCCCTCCCTTACCTCACCCTGTCCATGGATATCTCTGCACGTTTTCCCATCATCCTTAAATTGAAGGAAGCACTCCAATTGTAAAGAATTAGTAAATTAAAATTTATCTTGTGATGTTAGAAATGTTAGTGTATTTACCATGTTGCGGGACTATGGTTTCTATACTTGTGACCTCTGAAACTAGTAAAGAGGAGCTCAGTAAAATGAACTCCTTTATAAAAACTAGAATAAAAAAGGAAGAGAATGTGCAGAACAAATTGCTGGCTTTAATTTTCTAAGCTGAACTAGGCAGAAGGTAGGTTAGCCACATTTTACACTATCCTTCTGCTACAGTTTCAGGACCTGTCTATGCTGTCTGGCAGAGGAGTGTGGATCACAGGACTTGCTGAATAGCATTAGGGTTCATTCACACATACTAAGAAGCAGTAAAACTAGGAGGCTGAGCTACCATTTTACCACGTACCTGAACAAGCGCAAAAATAGAATTGTATAGAATGTAGTGCATATCTGCAAGATGCCTTGGGTGATCAGTTTATTGGCTCTTTAATCAGAATCTCCTTTAAGGTGGGAGTGCTTTTTGTACTGTGACCAGCCTCTTTAAGTTTCAGCAAGGCAGCCTCAGAGGCCCTTTTTTCTCTCCCCACTCTCCAAGACAACTGGATGTGGGCCTGGAGAAAGGCAATAAGTAAAGTCATGTTTTGCTCTTGCGATTCCTGCAGAAGAGCCACTGCCTGTTCGCTGTACGCCTGCGCATCTGCCAGAGTATCCAACTCCTGGTGGCAAACCACCAGCCCAGCAAGCACAATAAGTCTGTGGCTAGACGCCCACTTCGGACAAAGCTTTTCTTGGAGGCGCCAGCAGTTTGTCCATTTGGGGAGGGCTAGATTATATAATCCTGTACATGTAAGCTGCTGGGCCTTCTGCATGTCACCCAAGTAGAAGAATCCCAGGAACTGTGGAGAATATCGTAGAGTGGGTAATGAAGACACATGGCAGAGGAACTGCTCAAAGGCACGACTGCGTTTTGCAATGGTTTCTGCTGTGAAGTTCTTATTCAGACGCTTACGAGGAAAAGACACATTGTTCATTTCTTCAGGATAATGAGAGCGTAGACTTTTCCTCAGTCGCTCCAGATCAGAGTATCGACAGGTGACAAAGGCTGGTGAAGGATCATATTTTCCTGATTCTAGAAGGTAAATGGTGTACATCTGAAAAATAAAAAAAGAGGGTAGATTATCATTGCTTGTATAATGCTACACTGTATATGTTCTTCACTGTGAGAGCAGTAAGGATGTGGAATTCTCTTCCACAAGCAGTGGTATCAGCAGGGAGCATTGATAGTTTCAAAAAACTATTAGATGGGCACCTTAAAGACCACAACATACAGGGTTATACAATGTACAGTTAACAGCAAACGCACACACATCATAGGTTGAACTGGATGGACTGAGGTCTTTTTTCAACCTCACTAACTATGTAACTAACTATGTAACTATATTTAACAATGGGGAACCCTTAAAAAATAGCTTTCAGGCACCTGATCTTCCTCTGCTGCAGTTTCACTTTAATTTACAGATCTCCCTACCCAGGTACTGGAAAGTGAAAAGAAAAGCAGTATACGGAGGAGCTCAGCTCTTACGGTCCCTCTGATTTTGCCTCCTATCAGCATGGCTTCTTGCACTGCAGCCCACATTGGCTTCTTACCAGACTCTTAAGCTTTGCTGTACAGGAATAGCAAGAGGCGTATATCAAGTCACATTCAGGTACAGTGCCTTGCAAAAGTATTCGGCCCCTTGAACTTTGACCTTTTGCCACATTTTAGGCTTCAAACATAAAGATATAAAACTGTAATTTTTTGTGAAGAATCAACAAGTGGGGCACAATCATTAAATGGAACGAAATTTATTGGATATTTCAAACTTTAACAAATAAAAAAACTGAAAAATTGGGCGTGCAAAATTATTCAGCCCCCTTAAGTTAATACTTTGTAGCGCCACCTTTTGCTGCGATTACAGATGTAAGTCGCTTGGGGTATGTCTCTATCAGTTTTGCACATCGAGAGACTGAAATTTTTGCCCATTCCTCCTTGCAAAACAGCTTGAGCTCAGTGAGGTTGGATGGAGAGCGTTTGTGAACAGCAGTTTTCAGTTCTTTCCACAGATTCTGGATTGGATTCAGGTCTGGACTTTGACTTGGCCATTCTAACACCTGGATATGTTTATTTTTTAACCATTCCATTGTAGATTTTGCTTTATGTTTTGGATCACTGTCTTGTTGGAAGACAAATCGCCGTCCCAGTCTCAGGTCTTTTGCAGACTCCATCGGGTTTTCTTCCAGTAGTGGTCCTGTATTTGGCTCCATCCATCTTCCCATCAATTTTAACCATCTTCCCTGTCCCTGCTGAAGAAAAGCAGGCCCAAACCATGATGCTGCCACCACCATGTTTGACAGTGGGGATGGTGTGTTCAGGGTGATGAGCTGTGTTGCTTTTACGCCAAACATAACGTTTTGCATTGTTGCCAAAAAGTTTGATTTTGGTTTCATCTGACCAGAGCACCTTCTTCCACATGTTTGGTGTGTCTCCCAGGTGGCTTGTGGCAAACTTTACAACACTTTTTATGGATATCTTTAAGAAATTGCTTTCTTCTTGCCACACTTCCATAAAGGCCAGATTTGTGCAGTATACGACTGATTGTTGTCCTATGGACAGAGTCTCCCACCTCAGCTGTAGATCTCTGCAGTTCATCCAGAGTGACCATGGGCCTCTTGGCTGCATCTCTGATCAGTCTTCTCCTTGTATGAGCTGAAAGTTTAGAGGGACGGCCAGGTCTTCGTAGATTTGCAGTGGTCTGATACTCCTTCCATTTCAATATTATCGCTTGCACAGTGTTTCTTGGGATGTTTAAAGCTTGGGAAATCTTTTTGTATCCGAATCTGGCTTTAAACTTCTCCACAAAAGTATCTCGGCCCTGCCTGGTGTGTTCCTTGTTCTTCATAATGCTCTCTGCGCTTTAACCGAACCTCTGAACTATCACAGTGCAGGTGCATTTATACGGAGACTTGATTACACACAGGTGGATTCTATTTATCATCATTCGTCATTTAGGTCAACATTGGATCATTCAGAGATCCTCACTGAACTTCTGGAGAGAGTTTGCTGCACTGAAAGTAAAGGGGCTGAATAATTTTGCACGCCCAACTTTTCAGTTTTTTATTTGTTAAAAAAGTTTGAAATATCCAATAAATTTCGTTCCACTTCATGATTGTGTCCCACTTGTTGTTGATTCTTCACAAAAAATTACAGTTTTATATCTTTATGTTTGAAGCCTGAAATGTGGCAAAAGGTCGAAAAGTTTAAGGGGGCCAAATACTTTCACAAGGCACTGTATATGGGCTGCTTGCATGTAAAGCGGAGCTCCAACAAAAAGGGGAAGCTCCGCTTGCACCCTCCCCCCCTCCACTGCCACATTTGGCACTTTTTTGGGGGGGCGCAGGTGGTGCTGGTACTTCGTTTTGACAGCTCCAAACCTCCCTCTCAGTCACCCCAAACTGAGCCAGAAGTTGCCCCCCCCCCTTTTCCCCCAGTCTTCTGGGACACATCACAGAAGACCATTGACAAAGTGCAGCACAACTCGCACATGCGTAGTAAGAAACCGGCTGTGAAGCCACAAGGTTTAATTTCCAGTTTCCCTTACTACAGATGCCAGCACCTGAACCCTAAACCGATTGAAGAATCGGCTTAGATAAGGATATTATGGGACCCATGGGCTTTTATATTAAAAGCCAGCAGCTACAGTTTTTGTAGCTGCGGACTTATTTTTTTTCTGAAGGAGCCTGGAGCTCCTCTATATTGATTACAAAGTTGCAATAATTTGGGCCTGTCAGTTTTTTAGGCAGACCTGATCGGATCCTCCATGCATCCCTATGGGGCAGCAAATGTCAGCGGAGATATCTCTGCTGACACCCGCTGCTGAAATCCGGACGGATGGAAACCCTATTTTCCATCCGTCCAGTGGATCGGATCAGATGGGATCGGATAAGAACAGACAAGCGGTCCGTTCTCATCCGATTCCCCCATAGAGGACAGCGGGGATTTGACTGCTCCGTCGCCGCACACAGAGCGGAGACGGAGCTGTCACCTGCCTGCTCAGCCGGGATCGTCGGATCGATCCCCGCTGAGCAGAGAACGCACCACTCCGGACAGCGGATAATGTGAAAGGACCCTTAGATCTGTTGACATTTATGAAATTTCGCTTTGCCTGGCTGTCACACTGTTCTTATTGCTTCTGTATTGGAGTCAAATCCAGAACTTTGAAAATAATGAATAACAAATTGATTTTGGCTTCTTGTGGTCTGCGTACTTGTTCCAGGACAGGGACAGGTTTGTAGCCACTGGTTTAATCAGGCAATTACTGTTTTCAGAGGGGAGGTCAGCAGTGGCAGTTCCCACATTTCTCACACGCTCAGGTTGACTTTAGAATTTAAAAAAGAGAATGGGGGAGGGTTAGAGCCTCAGTCAAGTTTTCACTGCCATCTGTGTCCTTAAAGTGGAGTTCTAGCCTCAAAACTAAAATTTGACATCCGCTTGCTCCAAGTAACCTGGAAAAGAATTGGATAATCACAATTTTTTTTTTGCTTTACTTACCTTGTTTTTGAAGAAAATATACTTACCTTCCTTCCACTCCCTCTGCGGCCGTGGCTCACGCCGTGACTTCCTGCTTGCATTGACTCCTGGGAGCCGAACATCATCGCTCCCAGGAGTCAAGGCGCCTGCACCGGCCCTGCTCGTGACTTCCGATGCAGGCGTGTCATTCCCTGCTAAACAGCTTCTGGGCATGCCCAGAAGCTGTGCAGGGATGACGCGCCTGCACCGGAAGTCACGAGCAGGGCCAGTGCAGGGCATTCTGGGACTCCGGTGTCACCGAAGAGGACGCCAAAGAGGACGCTCTGGCTTCAGCTGCCCACACCTGAGATGGCAGCGCTGGACAAGACATTTCAGGGTAAGTATTTCTTCTAAAAGGTAAGTGAACCCGGGGGCAGTTCAGAGGCTATCATTGCTTAAATGTACTAGCCCTGACTGTACTGGGGTATTTTTATCGAAAAAAAATTTGAGACCAGAACTCCACTTAAATGAGGAGAATTCCCTCGACTTCCAGTCCCTCTGTAATAGGGAGAGAAATTAGGAAGCAATCTCATCCACAGGATAAAAAAAAACCCTCTAGGGAAGTAGCTGCTCTATCAGTTGAGCTTTAAAATCGGTGGAGTAATACTTTATTCAACTTTGCATAATAATCCCTCCCTTTTTTAAAAAAAAGCAGAGGTTTTTAAAAGAAGCTGAAAGTAAGACTGACCTTTTATAAAATATGACCAATGTTGCCAAGACCTGCATTTCACATTGACTGGTAAATCCAGATGTTGGATAAACCACAGTGATGTTGGCTTGCTCTGGCAAGGTTTGCAGTGTATTCAAAACCCTAACAATTAACTTCTCTTATTTGCTCCCTTTTGGTCTATTAAATGGATCAATTACATTTTTTTTATATCTGCTCTCATCTGTGCAAAAAAATAAACTGTTGATCTTGCCAGAAATCATGTGAGCTGATAACTTCCTGTGCCATTATCAGTTGTCATTGTGGTCAGTGTCTTTTCCTGTAAACTCTGACACTTCTTTAGTTACTAAAGTAAAAATCTCCCCTTAATTAAGGTTTCATTTTCCTTGCAGGTTACATCACCGAGTAAAGCTTGCAGCAACTCCCCAGTTTATGTAACAAAATTATATAATCCTGAAAATTGTAATTTTATTGTGGAATTAAAGTGAAGGGTTCAAAGGCATGATCTCTGTGTAATTCATATAGAATGAATATCTATGAAGACTTTTTAAACATAAATGACATATTTTTCATAAATTTGGTTCAATTCACAAAGCTGTACACAGGAATAAGGATTTTCAGCCATATGACTGAGGGCCTGCTTTTTCCATACAAGTCGATCGGAAAGAGAAAGCTGCTTAATTCAGGATGCTACGAATTTCAGCCAAACTTAAAGTTTACTTTTGTTTTCCAATAGTGGCTGCTATCAGAACTGTATAAACTCTATGTAGCATGAGCTACATCCAGTGCTGTGTTCTGGCAGCGGTATGAGGACTTCATGTCCTGTCCAGAACAAAATGGAATCAGGCCAAGTTGCTGCTTAGCCATTCACAGATAGCTTTGTTATTTTATGAATGAATACAAGGCTCTCTAATTGGCATGGAGAGGCCCTCAAAATCTCTACCTCAGCTAATCATGGGACACACTGTATCCATTAATAAAAAACAAAGCTTCCTGTGAATGGCTAAGCAGCGCTCATATTTTGTTCTGGGAACAAAATGGGAAGTCCCCATACCACTGCCACTACACAGTGCTGTGTACTGATGCTACATACAGTATATATATAGCAGATGCTACATTTTATACAATGCTGACAGCAGCCACATGTATTCCTGTTCCCAACACAAAGAACAAGTGCTGCTCAGCCATTCACAGGAAGCTTTGTATTTTATGGATAACACAATGCTTCCTCCGATTAGCTGAGGTGGAGACGGATGCCATCTCTGCCTCTCCACCTCAGCCAATTATAAAAAGCCTTGTATTCATCCATAAAATACAAACCTTTCTGTGAATGGCTAAGCAGCTCTCAGCCAGACTCTATTTTGTTTTGGGAATGGGACAGAAGTCCCTATACCACTGCTGGAACACAGAGCCGGTGCTTCTCTGGCAAACAGTCTAGGGCAGTGGTTCTTAACCTTGTTGGAGGTACTGAACCCCACCAGTTTCATATGCGCATTCACCGAACCCTTCTTAATTGGAAAAATAAAATATGATTTTTTCGAATTCAAAACATAGGTATATATTATTTTAGGTATATATTTATACATAGGTGCACAAAATGAACAAAACCATGAAAGAACAAAACCCTTAAGAACAAAGAACAAAACCATTAAAACATGATTTTCACACAAAAACAAAAACATAATAATGAATATTTACTGCAAATCAGTGTGACGTTGTATAAAATACCATACATATACATATATATATATATATATATATATATATATATATATATATATATATATAAAATATATATATAAAATATATAATCGCTACAAAAACAATATACCAGCAATAACTTTTTGTAGCTGCTGCATTTACTAAGGTGAAACTCTACTTTTAAGTCCCCATGGGGCCCTAGGCAGATTACCAGTTTCGGGCCCCCATGCAATAACACTGAGCACTGACCATTTGCATGAATACTGAGCACTGACCATTTGCATTAACACTGACCGCTGACAATTTGCATGAATACTGAGCACTGACCATTTGCATTAATACTGACCGCTGACAATTTGCATTAATACTGACCGCTGACAATTTGCATTAATACTGACCGCTGACCATTTGCATGAATACTGAGCACTGAACCCTCGAGACTGACTCACCGAACCCCTGGGGTTCGATCGAACCCAGGTTTCACAAAGTTTAACAGACACTCCCTCATTGTGGAAAGTGGGGGTGTACAGTCATGCTGATGAAGGCTTTTCTGAGGGTATAGCAGATTTCCTACCACAGACTTTACAATTAGGCCTCTAAAACTCGATTTTTTGGCCACTTGCACACACCCCAGGAGAAAAATCAACAAAAGAGGTGATACTTAGTAGACCTTTCCTAGACTTTTTGCCCTGACGGAGAAAAGGACTTTTGCCTCCAGTGACATTCTTGATAATGGTATCAAGGGTCTGTTCGAAGAGATGCTGTCCCTCAAAAACACACAGGTCAGGTGGATTACAGGGGCATAGCACTCCCGAAGCTAGGCCCAGAAAAAGGAAGCTCTGGATAGCTGCAATCAGAGACTAGCACTGATGCAGCGAAAAGTCCTGTTAGAACTACTCTTTTTTTTTTTTTTTTTTTTACCAACAGAGCTGAAAAAAAAGTGTCAATACTTCTAAAAAAGCAAAAAAAATAAAAAAAATGAAAACATGCTGGTAGTGAGAGGCGTTTTGCTGGCTTTTCCTATGATCCCCCCACCCAATGCTTTGGTAGGCAACAGTATACTCCAAAACGTTAACCTCTCTGACCCTCAGTGGACAAGAAAGAAAAGTGTTTTTTTGTAATGGATTAATATTTATGGCATTGCAGCATAATCATAAGGAAAAAAAGGTGGGTCTGCTTGCAAGAAAACAGTGGGAAGGGGACAGGTCAGCTCAAAGTAGTTTTTGCAGGCACTGGCATTTTTTGGCGTTGGCCCAACATGCTCTTGGCACAAAAGCTACAACACAGAACAAGCCAAGTATGCAGAGATTGAACATTAAAGAAACTTGTATGGAAACAATACATAGGGCTAACATTGCTTTACTATTTTGGTGACCTGCTAGTTGTCATTCTAATCCAAATTGCCTATCTGAACCAAGCACAAAATCTGATCACTTTTGCTGAAGTTTTTATTTCAGTAAAGTGTATTTAAGCAGTCAATGTATTGCCCAGTTTTGACTTTTGGCTGACTTTGGGTGGTTGATTGAAATTGACTAAAAATAGCCATGTGTATGGCCAGCTTTTGGGTTGGCGGAGTTTATAGTCAAGGAAAAGTCACAGAAATGAATATGCAGATGGGGGGTAATTCCTTTAGTCACAAAAAGTCAGCCGCTGTGTCCGGTACAGGGATGCACGCAACACCTGTACATACCTAGGTTGGTAAAACATGGCTCTGCAGAGCACGAGTCAAATCAACTCTTGTGATCGAGGCCTTAAGTTGATTGACAATGGCTCTCAGCAGGAGGCTCGCTATGAAACTGCAGCCACTCGTAGTAAGTATAGCAGCTGCACTAGCTAAACAGGTCAGATATACACTGCTCAATGTGGAAGAAAACGAATAGCAGATCACATTGAAGTGATCCTACCCAGATCTTCTGCGAAGCTGCAGAGGTTCCAATCTCGGTCCCTTCTCCTGTTCCTCCATCCAGTTGCCTCATCCATACCTCTACCCTGTTGATGGTCTACAGAAGGGGTCTTCAAACTATGGCCCTCCAGTTGTTCGGGAACTACAATTCCCATCATGCCTTAGTCATGTCTGTGAATGTCAGAGTTTTACAATGCCTCATGGGATGTGTAGTTCCGCAACAGCTGGAGGGCCATAGTTTGAGGATCCCTGGTCTACAGATACAGATGAAGGTTCCAACGAACCAAGGGACTATGCACTTCTCCTAGGAGCGCCATATGTACTGTGTACTTGTACACTCTTTGGATTAGAAATACACTGAGGATGTGCTGTGATTAGCATTTTTTTTTTTTTTTTAACAAAGTAAACGCATTTTGAGACATAAAATACTTTTTGCTGTAAACAAATGGGTTTTTAATGGAGTGTGTTAAAATAATTTAACCACTTGCCGACCGCTGCCCGACTATATACGGCGGCGGTCAGCCCCTCACAGGCAAAGTGACATACCGGTACGTCACTAGCCTGTGAGCCAATAGGGGGCGAGCGCGCACCGTCGGAGGTGCGCTCCCGTCCCCGCTAGTTCCCTAAGTAGCCTGCGCGTGTGACCGGCGGACCCGATGTCCGCCGGTCACTCGCGATCGTCGGATACAGCGGGAGAAAGGCAGGCGGCTAATGTAAACACAGCCGCCTGTCATTCTCCCTGTGTAACAGCACAGATCATACGGTCCTGCTATGTAGGACCGTTGATCTCTGCTGTTACACACACAGCCACATCCAATCACAGTTAGAAGCACGCCCCTAGGGACACACTTTACCCCTCCCTCTCCAATAAAGTTAACCCCTTCCCTCCCAGTGTCATTTTTACAGTAACAGTGCATATGTATAGCACTGATTACTGTAGTAATGTCACTGGTACCCTCAAAAGTGTCAAAAATGTCAGTCAAGGGTCCGATCTGTCCGCCGCAATGTCGCAGTCCCGCAAAAATCGCAGATCGGTGCCATTACTCGTTAAAAAAAAAATAAATAAATAAAAATGACAAAAATCTTTCCCTTAGTTAGTAAACGCAATAACTTTTGCGCAAACCAATCAAAATACACTTTTTGTGATTTGTTTTACCAAACATATGTAGCAGAAAACAATATTGGATTAAAATGTTAAAAAATTTTGATTTTTACATTTTTTGGGGGGGGGGGGGGGAATTTAATATAAAAAAAATGTGAAAAATATTGTTATTTTTGCAAAATTGACGCTCTTTTTTTGTTTATAGCGCATGATCAAAAAATTGCACAGGTGATCAAATACCACCAAAAGAAAGCTGTTTGTGGGAAAAAAAGGACGTCAATTTCATTTGGGTACAGCGTCGAACGACCGTGAAATTGTCCGTTAAAATCACGCAGTGCCGAATCGCAAAATAGGCCCTGGTCAGGAAGGGGGGTAAAATCTTCCGGGGCTTAAGTGGTTAAAGTGTGTGTGTGTATTTTTTTTATTAAAACAGGAAACCTATCCTTCTTTCCTTTCAGTCCAAGTTACAGGTTACAGATTATTATGCAACTTTAATTAGATCCAGTTTGCTTCCTCAGCAATTGGGCGTATAAATTCCCCAGTTGTGTGGATTGGTCTTCCTTGCACTACAGGTTCAGTGACTTGTGATGAACCAGACTCACCGAGGGCTGACGAAGTGTGTACAGAAATGAATATTATGTTAGAATGCTATAAATGATGAGCTGCTTGCCATTTCTTTCATCTAGGAAGGAAGGGGGGTGGTAAAGGCTGTAGAGTACATGTGATGTTAAATTGCAGAACCATGGAAGCCACATTCCTCTGCAGATATGCTTAATCCACTACTACAAACTGAGTTTGCATTTTTTAGTCACAAGGATATTCAGGGGCGTAATATTGGAGAGAATGTAGTTGTCAGCAACCTCTCTACCTCTCCAGACAGCTGTTGACTAAGGAACCTGAGCTACGACCTGCTAAACTTCCCAGTCAATGTAAACAGCCTGACGTGGGACTTCCCAGGGTGACATCCCCAGGTTAAGGGCCAATTCCTGTTAACTGCCAACACCATGTCAAAAAGAGTTCCTCAGTGAGCAGTGAGGGCAAGCTCATTAGACAGGGACCTTGCACTTGGCAATGATTAGCCCTGAAGTCCAGCTTTTGTAGCATACTAAAACTAGTCTTACAGACACATACAGAGAAAGGTTTTATAGATAAAGGAAAAACCAGACAGCCATCCGCTCTTAGGCCAGACATTTTAAAGTGATTCTAGTGCTATATAAAATCTTTTAAAAAAAAAATCTCTATAGAAACAACCTGTCCAACCTCTGATCGGCTATGGCCTTGTTTACATGGCCAACCCTCCAAAAGAAAAATTCACAGAAAATCTCTTTTCAGAGGGACGTATATTAGCATTTTAGAAGAGGAGATGCTGCCACCTCCTGAATGCCTGCGAGGGGAATTTGCACGTTAACACCATGCTGCAACCATATGGCCAGTGTTTGCAGTGTGCTCCCATCACCTGTCAAACTTGACATGTTGAAATTTGCTGCAGCCATGGCATTTGTACAAACCCCTGCAGCTGCCATGGTAGAAGGCTGGTCAGAGGAGGGATGGGTGTAGTAAAAAATGCAAATCAACCACCTGTTTGCACCACCCCTTTGCTGCCCATGTAAACGAGGCCTTAAAGCACTACAGTTGAAGAAATTTCTGCATCGGACACTTCCAGGTAAGTCCGATGCCTTGAACCATGCTGCCAGGTTCACTGGTTTATCTACGGTTCTCTGTGGTTCCTCTCACCAGTTTCTAAATCGCTATCCTGTGAGGGCCAGCGGATGGTACCACAACATGCAGCGGGGGACCAGGCATCCGATAACCCCTGAAGTGTCAGATGCCCTGCCACTAATCTTTATGTTCTGAAAGCTCTAAGGAAGCTGAAAACCTTTTGCTTCAAAACACTTCTAATGCCTCGTACACACGCAACGATTATCGGCCGACCGATCGGCCGACTTTTGTCCAGTGTTGTTTTGTTGGTTGAAATGTGCTCTACACTGCACACGAATTTTCTCGGCCAACAAAAACCAACTTCAGAAGTGATGTCATGTTCTGGTTTACTTTCCGTGTTTTTTCTTATCTGAGCATGCCCAGTCTTGCTCATCAGATTTTTGTCTGCCGAAATCTGTACTGACTGACGGAAAATCGGCCGTTGTGTTGACGGCCAACAAAAATTTTATAGCCTGCACATCAGATTTTATTCGGCCGAAAAGTCGGAATTGGTTGTCGAAAGCATCATACTAACAAGCCGAAAATCGGCCGATCGGACATTGGCCGAAAATTCACGGCCAACTATCGATGCGTGTGTACGAGGCATAAGTGTGTCGAATGCCTGGTCACCAGCTGTGGCCTGTGAGTCCATCCATCATTATCTAGATCACTGTTGTGTCCTGCAGTGATGTAGGGGCCAGAAAATGGGACCATAGCAGGGGATCATGCCTCAGAGCACTCCCGGAAGTGTTGGATGCAGAAGATTCTTCAGCCACCATAGCTCTTCAAGAGAAAAAAATAAAAAATAAAATAAAAAAAACTTGCACTATGGACTAGAGGGCTGCATTGGAATTGGGCTCTCGCGGGACCCAATGCAAATCTTGCAGGAGCGGGCGGTTTTACCTCTGCTGCGGGCGGGAGTGGGTGATCAAAAAATTTTGTGGAGACCCGCAGGGAACAGTGCAATTTGGTGTAATGTATTTTCCGGCGTATAAGACGACTTTTTTTTATAATAAAAAAGATACCCCAGAAATCGGAGGTCATCTTATACGCCAGGTACTGTAACTTCAGCTAGTTACAGAACATCCCTATTAAAAATGTTAGCCCGCTGGATGTGTATACAGTACCTTTGGCAACTTACAGAACGTCCCTGTGCTGTAATACAGCATGTACCATGCTGAGCTAAGCGGTGTATTCCATTAATGCATACAAAGCCTGCTTGGATTGGCTGAGTCAGAGAGGCGGGCTTATACAACCTTTGCCAATCCGAGCTGGCTTTGTATGCATTAATAGAATACACCGCTTGCCGTGATTGGCTCAGCAAGGTACATATAGAGTATTACAGCACAGGGACGTTCTGTAAGTAGCCAAAGCTTACTGTATACACATCCAGCGGGCTAAACTATTAATAATAGAGAAGTTCTGTATGTAGCAGAAGCTACAGTACATATTAGGGCACATCCAGCGGGCTAAATTATTTAATAGGGACGTGATGGCTCCACTGATGTTATGAAATGGTGTTGCCTCAGAAGAGGGGGTAGTCTTATACGGCGATACGGTATAGGGCAAAACCGCAGGAGTGGACACAAACATTGCCGGTGCGGGCGGGAGTGGAACACAAACATTGCGGGTGCGGGCGGGAGTGGAACACAAACATTGCCGGTGCGGGCGGGAGTGAAACACAAACATTGCGGGTGCGGGCGGGAGTGGAACACAAACATTGCGGGTGCGGGCGGGAGTGGAACACAAACATTGCGGGTGCGGGCGGGAGTGGAACACAAACATTGCGGGTGCGGGCGGGAGTGGAACACAAACATTGCGGGTGCGGGCGGGAGTGGAACACAAACATTGCAGGTGCGGGCGGGAGTGGAACACAAACATTGCAGGTGCGGGCGGGAGTGGAACACAAACATTGCGGGTGCGGGCGGGAGTGGAACACAGACATTGCGGGTGCGGGCGGGAGTGGAACACAAACATTGCAGGTGCGGGCGGGAGTGGAACACAAACATTGCGGGTGCGGGCGGGAGTGGAACACAAACATTGCGGGTGCGGGCGGGAGTGGAACACAAACATTGCGGGTGCGGGCGGGAGTGGAACACAAACATTGCGGGTGCGGGCGGGAGTGGAACACAAACATTGCGGGTGCGGGCGGGAGTGGAACACAAACATTGCAGGTGCGGGCGGGAGTGGAACACAAACATTGCAGGTGCGGGCGGGAGTGGAACACAAACATTGCGGGTGCGGGCGGGAGTGGAACACAGACATTGCGGGTGCGGGCGGGAGTGGAACACAAACATTGCAGGTGCGGGCGGGAGTGGAACACAAACATTGCGGGTGCGGGCGGGAGTGGAACACAAACATTGCGGGTGCGGGCGGGAGTGGAACACAAACATTGCGGGTGCGGGCGGGAGTGGAACACAAACATTGCGGGTGCGGGCGGGAGTGGAACACAAACATTGCGGGTGCGGGCGGGAGTGGAACACAAACATTGCAGGTGCGGGCGGGAGTGGAACACAAACATTGCAGGTGCGGGCGGGAGTGGAACACAAACATTGCAGGTGCGGGCGGGAGTGGAACACAAACATTGCGGGTGCGGGCGGGAGTGGAACACAGACATTGCGGGTGCGGGCGGGAGTGGAACACAAACATTGCGGGTGCGGGCGGGAGTGGAACACAAACATTGCGGGTGCGGGCGGGAGTGGAACACAAACATTGCAGGTGCGGGCGGGAGTGGAACACAAACATTGCGGGTGCGGGCGGGAGTGGAACACAAACATTGCGGGTGCGGGCGGGAGTGGAACACAAACATTGCAGGTGCGGGCGGGAGTGGAACACAAACATTGCGGGTGCGGGCGGTCCTGGTCATACATTCAGCGGGTGCGGGTTTTTATAAAACAGTCCCGTGCAGGGCTCTACTATGGGCAGCATTAAGCATGTAAAATGCTTGCCATGGTCACTTTAAAGGTCTGTTTAAAAGTTATCAAGACATTATACAACTGCAGATTTAGCTAGATATAATAGGGCAGAGAAGAATACACTGAATAGAAATCCGGCTAGTGCTAGAATTATTATCTCTACCACCACGTATTAGTTGATATCATACAGGTCATTAGGAAACATACATTTTGCAGTACTCACCACATATTTGGCATGAATGTCACGCACAATATTAGCCTCCGTCACCTCAAACGTCAACCTGATGGGCACGCTGTGTTCATGAGTATTTGCCCACATCTCTCGCAGTTGCTGTGTTAGAAGAGGATGGGCATTCGGTTCCTCCAGCAATCTACCTTCTGCAAGAAATAGAATGTTCAGATACAGTAGATTGAAACACAATTGAAAGGTGTCTTTAATATGAATGTGGTAGCCACACATGTTCAATCCGCTTTAGCTTTCATACCATATATGGAACTATCCAAATAGGCATGCCCTTGTACTACATGTTTGCTCCTGGAGATAAATGGTAGAATCAGATTGTAATGTGTATGGTTAGCGTTGTTCAGTAGGAACCCCACGGCAATGGTCTCAAGAGTAGGGGTGCTAAAGACAAAGAAAAGGGATAGTCTGGGTAAAAGCCAATTACCTACCAGTAAGTTTTTAGATTGCAGGATAAACCATTGCAAATTGAGGGAAAACATCCACCAAAACTTTAATCGAAAGTAAATGTAGTTTAGCACACGTAAGATCAACATATGAACAATTAAAAGACCCCAAAAAATGTTGGAAGATAATTGAATAAATGTGTTCAATAATGAAAAAAGTTCTGTGAAAAATAAGAACATGAAAAACAAACATGAGTATGGTGAGCTTCTTGTTGGGTGCGTTGGCAGCCCAGTTCCAATGAATAGGCTGCTTCATGGTAACACCCATTAAAACATTAAAGCCCAGTACACATGTGGAGATTATCAGATAACTGATTGTCCATTTTGTTTTACATGCTAGTCTCATGTAATCTATTGTATTGTATTTTCGGACGTAAACTGTACTGATTAACCACTTCAGCTCCGGAAGGTTTTGCTCCCTTAATGACCAGGCCATTTTTTGTGATTCGGCACTGCGTTAACAATTGCGCAGTCATGCGACGCTATATCCAAATATCCATTAACCACTTGTTGACCAGCCGCCGCAGATATACAGTGGCAGGGTTCCGTGAAACGACATACCCGTATGTTGATCCGCGTAAGCAATCATGGGGGCGCACGCCCATTCACCAGCAGGGAAGCTGATCTGGGGGTGTGGCGGCCGCGATTGCCGCCTGGCACCCACAATCGCTCCCCGTGGAGACAGAACGGCGGTCTGCTGTTGTAAACACAGCAGACCGTTGTTCTGTCAGCAATCAACAAAGGAATCCTGTGTTACTCCTATTTAGGAACACAGGTCTCTGTGTCGATTCCATAAGCCCATCCCCCCAGTTAGAAAACACCCCCTAGGCATACATTTAACCCTTTGATCGCCCCTGGTGTTAACCCCTTCCCTGCTGGTGTCATTAGTACAGTAACGGTGCATAGGTTTAGCACTATTGTAGTAATGTCACTGGTCCCCCTGAAAGGGGCAAAAATTTCAGTTAGGTCGCCGATCTATCTGCCGCAATGTCCTATTCCCCCTAAAAATAGCTAATCGCTGTCATTACTAGTAAAAAAAAAAAAAAAAAAATAATAAAGATCTAAATCTGTCCCCTAGCTTGTCGACGTGATAACTTTTGCGCAAACCAATCAAAATACGCTTATTGGGATTTTTTTTTTAACCAAAAATATGTAGCAGAATGCACATTAACCTAAAATAGATGAAAACATTTTTTAATTTTTTTTTTTTTTTATTATAGGAATGTTGTATAGCAGAAAGAGAAAAATATTGTTTTTGTTTTTTTTCAGATATGTCTTTTTGTTATTAGCACAAAAAAAAAAAAAAAAAAAGCAGAGGTGATCAAATACCATCAAACGAAAGCTCCATTTGTGGGAGAAAAAGGACATCAATTTTATTTGGGTACAGCGTCACAAAAAATGCCCTGGTCATTAAAAGGGGAAAATCTTCTGGTCCAGAAGTGGTTAATCTAGTGCTAAAGAAACCCAGTTATGAAAATCTGAGGCTCCACTGCTGACAATTCATTCTTACAAATGCTAGTTGTCAGGCAGTCTGATTTTCTTGCTTTGATAACTGAAATCACTTGACCAGAACAAAGTATGCAGATAAGAAATTCTGACTTTTCTGATCTGCATACTTGTTGCGGGGCAGTCACTTAATTTTACTAACTATGATAAATTATAAAAGCCAGGGAACTAGCATTTTTAGAAGCAGGGTAGTAATGGAAGCTCTCCTATATCCTTTCCCATTGACACCTTTGTCACAAAAGAAAGGAAGCTGGGAAAAGTCTCCTATGGTGGCACAGGAGGAATAAACTATTAAAGCGGTTGTATTCCATGTGTAAAAAAAAAAAAAAAAAAAAAAAAAAAAGCAGGACAATGGCATAATGTGCTAGTATGCGGTGCATTACGGTGGCCCGGACACGGCTGAGGGAGCTGACATGTTCCCTCGGCGTCTCATCCGGGTTCGGCGGCTCCGGCGCTGTGAGCATGTGCGCGGGAGTTCACTTTCTGGCAAGGAGCTTTGAAAGTCCGGCAAGATACGCTGGACCTTCAGAGCGCATGCGCCACTGGTGTCAGCGGCTGCATGCAGGGTGAATATCTCCTAAATTGTGCAGGTTTAGGAGATATTAATTTTACCTACAGGTAAGTCTCATTATAGATTATAGGCTTACCTGTAGGTAAAACATTAACCACTTTACCTCCGCTCACATGGAGGCTACTGCGGCAAAGTGCCGCGATCCCTGTCCAGCGACGTAGACCTACGTCGCTGGACTCCGCCCCTTGTGGGCGGCGCTCGCGCGCCGCCAGAGGCTCGCTTCCGCTGTGTTCATTCACAGCGGAAGTCGGGCCAGCGGAGGAGCAGCGACGATTGCCGCTGCTCTGCCCCGATCGTCTGGGATCGAGTCTGGAGATCCGCCCGCTGTGTGTAAACAGAGCGGGCGGATCTCCATAGTGACAGGGACTGACAGATCGGAGTGTTCAGCATAGCTGGACATCCGATCTGTCCTTGTGTCACACAGTCACCTCCCCCCCCCCCCACACGTTAGTAAGCACCAGGCATATATTAACCCCTCCCTCTCCAATAAAATTAACCCCTTCCCTGCCAGTGTCATTTTTACAGTAACAGTGCATATATATAGCACTGATTACTGTAGAAATGTCACTGGTACCCCCAAAAGTGTCAAAAATGTCAGTCAAGGGTCCGATCTGTCCGCCGCAATGTCGCAGTCCCGCAAAAAAAAATAAAAAAATAAAAAAAAAAATCGCAGATCGCCGCCATTACGCGTTAAAAAAAAAACACCAAAAATGACAGAAATCTTTCCCTTAGTTAGTAAACGCAATAACTTTTGCGCAAACCAATCAAAATACGCTTATTGTGATTTTTTTTACTAAACATAGGTAGCAGAAAACAAATTGGCCAAAAATTTAAAAAAAATTTGATTTTTACATTTTTTTTGGGGGGAATTTCATATAAAAAAATGTGAAAACGATTGTTATTTTCTCAAAATAAACGCTCTTTTTTTGTTTATAGCGCAAAAAGTAAAAATCGCACAGGTGATCAAACACCACCAAAAGAAAGCTCTGTTTGTGGGAAAAAAAGGACGTCAATTTCGTTTGGGTACGGCGTCGCACGACCGCGCAATTGTCAGTTAAATTCGCACAGTGCCAAATTGCAAAAAGTGGCCCAGACGTAAGACAGCAAAATCCTCCGGTGGTAAAGTGGTTAAAAAGCGGAGTATACTACCACTTTAACAGGAGTTCTAGCTTCCTCCCAGTCTATAAAAAATGGTTTGTAAGTGTTGAGGAATTCCCTAATGAAGCATAATGCAGAAGAAAAATCTGGCAGATGTTGTAAAGCAGGCCATACATGATGCGAATTTCGTTAGAAAATCGAAATTGCCAGTGAATTCGAATGATTTTCGTATCGTTAGTGTGGTATGTGCAACATGCGATTTTCGTACGACAGCAAAAATTCACATATCCAACATGTTGTTTTTTTTTGCGAAAATTGGCCAAATTTTGTATCATTAATGGGGGAGTTGTATGATTTCACCTAACAAAACACAGAACAGTAGGGAGTGTGTCCAGTAGAGATGTGGTTAAAAGGCACAAAAAATAGTGTTTGGAAGTACGATTTTCGGATCACATTGATGGTACACTCGATGATGTACACGAGTGCCACTTGCGTTTATCGCACGATAAATCGTACGAAATTCGAAACGTCTATGGCCTGCTTAACTCTCCCTCACTTTGTTAACAAAAAAAAAAAATCCAGTTTAATTGCTTTTGTAAAACAAATCCAGTTCCATCCCCCATTTCCCCCCTCAGATCTTTTTTTTTTTTTTTTTTTTTTTTTTTTAATAAAAAGCCTCAGTGAGGAAAATTATTATTTGATTCTCTTTTGCAAGTTTGCCCACTTACAAAGCAATGAAGTAAGAAATCATAGGTGTATTTTAAATGCTAGAGACAGAATGTAAACCAAAAATCCAGAAAAAAAAATAAAACACATGCAATAAATTAAGTTACAGTTCAGTGAGTAAAATAGTATTTGATCCCTAAGCATAACATGACTTAGTACAGGGTTAAGTATAGGATTAAGATCTGGAGACTGGCTAGGCCACTCCATGGCCTTAATAGGCTTCTTCATGAGCCACTCCTTTGTTGCCTTAGTGGTATGTTTTGGATCATGGTCATGCTGAAAGACCCATTCATGACCCATCTTTTCAGGGTTCTGGCTGAGGGAAGAAGGGTCTCTTCCAAGATTTTTTTAATACATGGCCCCATCTATTGGCCTCTTAACCGGTTACAGACCGCCGCAAGTACATATACTGCGACGGTCAGCCCCGGCCAGGCAAAGTGACATACCGGTATGTCACCATCCTGGGAGCCAATAGCGGGCGAGCGTGCGCCGCCGGAGGTGCGCTCCGGCCTCAGCTCGTTCACGGACACCTCCGTGCGTGTGACCGGCGGACCCGATGTCCGCCGGTCACTCGCTGTGAAGGGAGAAAGGCAGGCGGCTAATGTAAACAAAGCCGCCTGTCATTCTTCCCTGTGTAAAAGCACTGATCTAACAGTCCTGCTGTGTAGGACCGTTGATCTGTGCTGTTACACACACAGCCACATCCCTGCACAGTAAGAAGCACGCCTCTAGGGGCACACATAGTCACTGCATCTCAAATAAAGTTAACCCCTTCCCTGCTAGTGTCATTTTTACAGTAACCGTGCGTATGTATAGCACTGATTACTGTAGTAATGTCACTGGTACCCCCAAAAGTGTCAAAAATGTCAGTCAAGGGTCCGATCTGTCCGCCGCAGTGTCGCAGTCCCGTAAAAAAAAAAAAAAAAAAAAAAAGCACAGATCGCCGCCATTACTCGTTAAAAAAAAATCAACAAAAATGACAAAAATCTTTCCCTTAGTTAGTCCACGCTTATTGTGATTTTTTTTTTTTTACCAAACATAGGTAGCAGAAAACAAATTGGCCAAAAATCTAAAAAAAAAAATTTTGATTTTTACATTTTTTGGGGGGGGGGGGGATTTCGTATAAAAAAATGTGAAAAATATTGTTATTTTTGCAAAATTTTCGCTCTTTTTTTGATTATAGCGCATGATCAAAAAAAAAAAAAAATCGCACAGGTGATCAAATACCACCAAAAGAAAGCTCTATTTGTGGAAAAAAAAAAAAAGGACGTCAAATTCGTTTAGGTACAGCGTCGCTTGACCGTGCAATTGTCCGTTAAATTCAAGCAGTGCCGAATCCAAAATACCCCCTGGTCAGGAAGGGGGTAAAACCTTCCGGGGCTTAAGTGGTTAATGTGGCATGTTGACCTGTACCTTTAGCAGAGAAACAGCCCCCCAAGTATAAAGTTTCCACCTCTGTACTTGACTTTAGAGATGGCGTTCTTATGGTCATAGTCAGCATTTTTCTTCCTCCAAACACGGCAAGTCCCCTTCCTCAAGAAGACACATGCACAGTCATGCCAATGAACACCTACATGATTAAAGGAAGGATTGGGAGAAAGTGCTGTGGTCAGAAGAGACAAAAATTGAGCTATCTGGCATTAACTCGACTCGCCGTGTTTGAAGGTGGAAAAATGCTGACTAGGACGGTTAAGAAAACCATCTCTACAGTCAAGCATGGAGTTGGAAACATGATGCTTTGAAGCGGTTTCTCTGCTAAAGGTTCAGGTCAACATGCCACATTGATGGGGGGCCATGTATTGTAAAATCTTGGATGAGAACCTTCTTCCCTGAACATGGGTCGTGGATGGTTCGTCCAGCAGGACAATGACCCAAAACACACCGCCAAGGCAACAAATGAATGGCTGAAGAAGCACATTAATGTCATGGAGTAGGCTAGTCGGTCTCCAGACCTTTATCCTATAGAAAATTTATGAAAGGAGCTGAAACTTGGAGTTGCCAAGTGACAGCCAAGAAACCTTAGGGATTTAGAGAAGATCTGTAAAGAAGAGTGGACCAAATCCCTCCTGAGATGTGTGCAAACCTGGTTACCAACTACAAGAAACGTCTTAACTCTGTGCTTGCCAACAAGGGTTTCTCCACCAAGTCCTAAGTCATGTTTTGCTTGGAGATTAACCGCTTGCCGACTGCTCACAGTATATTTACTGCGGCAGTCAGCCCCTCACAGGCAGAGTGACGTAGGTCTACGTCGCTCGCCTGTGAGGCTCTGGGGAGCGAGCACGCGCCCACGGAGGCGCGCTCCCGCGCGGTCACGGACCCCCCCCGCGGGTGTGACCAGCGGACCCGATGTCCGCCGGTCACTCGGCGATCGGCGGGGGAGAGGGAGAATGTCAGGCAGCTTGTGTAAACAAGCCACCTGTCATTCTCCTCGCTGTAAAAACACTGATCACATGGATCTACTATGTAGATCCGTTGATCAGTGTCCTTACAGCTCAAGCCACAGCCAATCACAGTAGAAAGCACGCCCCTAGGGACACACACAGCCCCTCCCTCCCAAATAAAGTTAACCCCTTCACTACCAGTGTATTTTTACAGTAACAGTGCATATATATAGCACGGATTACTGTAGAAATGTCACTGGTAACCCCAAAAGTGTCAAAAATGTCAGTCAAGGGTCCGATCTGTCCGCCCCAATGTCGCAGTAACGCAAAAAAAAAAAAAAAAAAATCGCAGATCGCCGCCATTACGCATTAAAAAAAAAAACACCAAAAATGACAGAAATCTTTCCCTTTGTTAGTAAACGCGATAACTTTTGCGCAAACCAATCAAAATACGCTTTTTGCGATTTTTTTTTACCAAACATAGGTAGCATAAAACAAATTGGCCGAAAATTTTAAAAAATTTTGATTTTTACATTTTTTTTGGGGGGAATTTCATATAAAAAAAATGTGAAAAATATTGTTATTTTTGCAAAATGTACGCTCTTTTTTTGTTTATAGCGCAAAAAGTAAAAATCGCACGGGTGATCAAATACCACCAAAAGAAAGCTCTGTTTGTGGGAAAAAAAATTTGTTTAGATACAGCGTCGCATGACCGCGCAATTGTCTGTTAAAGTCACGCAGTGCCGAATCGCAAAATACCCCCTGGTCGTTTAGCAGGAAAATCCTCCGGGGCTTAAGTGGTTAAATACTTCTTTTACTCGTTAAATTGCAAATTAATTGATAGCATTTGTTTTATGTGTTTTTTTCTGGAATTTTGGTTGACATTCTGTCTCTATCATTTAAAATACACCTATGATAAAAAATTATAGACCCTTAATTTCTTTGCAAGTGGGCAAACTTACAAAATCTGCAAGGGATCAAATAATTTTCCCCACTGTACATTCTTTTGTGGCAATATTCAGGCCCATACTGTGAGGTCACACACAGGTCTCTCGTTTACTCAGTCCTTGTCCACACATCAGGATTGATTCTGTGTGTCCAGCCTGTGTGATGGCGCGCTTGCAGGGAGAGTGTCCATGACAGCCTGATACCGCAGAAGATGGGTTGGATGATGCTGGCCTATATTCAACCCAGAAGGGGAGCAGCACTGGAACAGGCAAAGACAAGTCTGTGGGGCACAGGAAATTGCTGGAGATAGGGAGAGTATTGCATAAAAAAGCTGCTTTTTTTTTTTTTTTTTTTAATAGGTACATAGCAGCAAAATAGAAAAAAAAACAAAAGGAGAGTTGCTGCTTTAAAATTCACACAGGTCCTATAATGGGCAGCTTGATATGCAGTCATGGGCGTCCGCAGAACTTTTTTCGGGGGGGGGGCATAATTTTAAGGTCACCTATGCTCCGCCCCTTTTCAATAATGTCATGAAGGGGAGGGGCTTAGTCATTATACTTATTTTGAGTATATTCCCTTAAAGCATGTTATGGTCAGTTGACGTGCCTCCATCATCCGCAGCCCTCCTGTCCTCCTCTGTCCTCTCTCCCCCCTCCCTCCCTGCCTGTCTGCTCCTGTGTCAGTGCCCACCCCCCTCCTCTCCTGCTGCTGTAGTTTCATTTAAAGTTTCATATCCTGTCTACGGTCTGTTTAATAATCCTGTGTGCCCCTGTGTCTGTTTTTATAAAAATAAGCCATTCTTTACAAGTATAGAGTGCCACTCGCCGCTCACGTGACCCGCCACCTCTCTCCTCCTCTCCTCTTCCCCTCCTCCTCCCAACTGACATCAGTGAGGAATCCTTGGTCCCGCCCGCTGCAGGCAGCTGTCAGCCGGAGAGAGGAGAGAGCCGACGGGTCACGTGAGCGGCGCTCGGCCCTCTGAAAACTGGTAAAGAACAGCTTATTTTTTTAAAACACAGACACACATGATTATTAAACAGAACAGACAGGATGGTATGAAGTGGCTTAACAACCACTTAAAAGGGGAAGTTGAGATTCCAAGGGGGGGCATTTTCCCCCCCCTTGCCCCTACCTGCGGATGCCCATGTATGCAGTTTCCATGTTTGTCCATGCCCTCCCCCCACCCCCCCCCCCTCCGACTGCTGGGTCAGTAAGGGTGTCCCCAGCTGAATGGTTAATAAACATCCACATGACAGTAAGCTAGTTTTCCAGCTTTGCATGGTTAATACAAGCTAAAGCTCCGCCTTCACAGTAGAACGCACCAACAAAACTATTTATCTATTGACCATACTTGGGGCTTTGAAGTAGCATCCAAATTTTCAGAACAAGCATCCAGCGTGTGCCCCTTTGGTTGCTTGTTCTGAAAATTTGGACGCTACTGCAATCAAAAAAAAAAATTGTATCTACAGTATTGAGATATAAGTTGAGATGACATTTTCTTGTCCAGCAAATCAGTACCTGTTCCATCGCTCTCCTCAGAGCCCAGACTGTCTTCACTCAAACTAAGGGTCCCACTCAGCCGTACTGCCATGTCTGGTTCATCCACCAACTCTGCAGTCTCTGGCGGTTCCTCAGGTGGTCCGGGGCCCCTTTGATCTTTAAGTGTGGAAGGACGGAGACGCTTAAGAAATTTGGATGCCATCTAGAATGAGATTTAACATCGGAGTCTTGGCTGAAAAAAAAAAAAAAAAAAAAAGGATTCTCTCATGACTTTTAGCTTCTCTAAAGTGACAGTCACAAATCTTAAACTTTCATTTAACAGATTTGCCTGTATAAGAAACAAATTACTTACCTCTACCGCTGCCTGCAGCGCTGAACACAGCTTTGATAAGGAGGAATCGCCTGCTGAGGTTTTTAAGAAACGAACACTTCCTGGAGTGTCAAATCGCCTGTTCCCCTGCCGTTTTCATGGTACGTCCTGCTGACTGCCACATGACTACTGTGTTCTATAGACAAATGCCAGTCAGTGGGAGGAACCAGTAAGTGCTGCAGGGGAATTAGAAGATAAACACCCCCAAAAAGAGTCAGCTTCCCAGCAGAATTTATTGGATAATTCTCCAGAGAGGTGTTCATCCATTTAGGAAGAAGTAAATACATAGACCTAGATAGGTAGTTTTGTGCTCAGCCAGCAGGCACTTGTGATTGTGGATTACTGTGCCTGTACCCCTGTGGTCAGACTGACGGACTGACATGCCCCCTGACCAGCCCCACCTTCTGTTTGGAAGCTACAGGACGCTGTGATCATCCCCGGGAGAGGCAGAACGTCAATCTACCTATGTGAACAAGGCAGATTGCCGTTCTGTCAGCCATGAACACAGATCTTAGTGTTCATCCAGTAAGTCCATCCCACACACAGTTAGCAAGCACCCCCTAGGGATACTCAACCCCTTTGATCACCTCTGATGTTAACCCCTTTCTTCCCAGTGTCATTAGTTTAGTGACAGTGCATTTTTTTCTTTTAGCACTGATCACTGTAAAAATGTCACTGATCCCACAAAAAAAAAAAAAAAAAAAATCGCTGATCACCGCCATTACTAGTATAAATGCTATAAAAATATTGCATCGTTTGTAGACACTATAACTTTTGAGCAAATCAATCAATTTACACCTAATGGAATTTTTTTTTTTTTTTTACCAAAAATATGTAGCAGAATACATATTGGTCTAAATTGATGAAAAAAAACAAAAAAAAAACGCAAAGGTGGTATCAAATACCACCAAAAAAAGAAAGCTATATTTGTGGGAAAAAAGGACATCAATTTTTTTTGGGTACAGCATCGCATAACCACGCAATTGTCAGTATCGCACTGGGGGTAAAGCCTTCCGGGGGTGAGGTGGTTAAATGGTTAGCAGTAGATTTTTGTAGGTTACTGAAATGCTTTGGGATAGGCAGGGTTCGCATTCACTTAAATAAAAACTAGAAGGGCAAATTTGACTTCTTGAAATAACACAGAAGTGTGAACAGGAAAGTTCTAAATATTTTTGCAAAAAACACACACACACCACACACACACACACACACCTTTTTTGGCCCTACTACTCTTATGGATCACAGGAGGGCAATTTATTCTACACTCAACCTTACAGTCGGAATCCACCAAGATGCTTGTATCAACAGCTGGTTCAGCCTGTCAGCTGTGCCGCTGGGAGACTGAGCCAGCCCCTCCCTTCCCTCCCCAGCGCTCCAGTGAGTACTGGAGGGGCGGGGCAGGGCAGGGCAGGGGCGGGGCAGAGCAGAGAGATGGTGACTGACAGTCATGGCTCTCTGCTCAGAGCAGTGGGGAGAACTGAGCGATCAGTGGCAGAGAACAGATGCAGCATTGGATCGATGCTGCTTCCACCTAGGTAAATATTAAAAAGGTACTTATTTTAAATTATTCTTAAAACTATGCTATACCACATTCATTTGTTGATGTGTTTTTGTGAGGACTCATTGACACCAAAAGACGCAGGACTAACAAACACTGTGGCCGCTTCTTCCCAACATGTTCCAAGCCACTGGGAGACAGAGATGGCATTACTAGAGGCTCCTCCTACCTGTCACAGAGGAAGATCTCAACAAGCAGAGAAAGATCACGTGACCTCTACACACAGCAGAGCTAAAATAAGGTTTAGCTACTTTTTTTTTTAAATAAGCATCGTGTATACATTTTTAGAAGAATCAAATGCACTTCAAGATCTGTATTTAGCATAATTTTAAGCTTTGATATTTTAGATCTGTTGCACTGTTTTTCAGCGCTCAAGTTTAAAGTGATAAGAGGTTTTTTTTTTTTTTTTTTTTTTTTTTTTATAAAGAAAAAAAAGTTACACTTTACCTGCTCTGTGCAGAGATATTGCATGGAGCAGTGGCAGTCCCCCGCCGGTGCTTTCCGCTCCTTCTTCCGGGTGCCCCTTAGTGTGCTATAGGGGAACCCTGCGGGGGCACTCCTGATCCAGGCTTTGTGCATAGACAAGCAGCACCGGTAAGCCACACCCCCACTTCATTAGGAGTTTGACTGAAAGCAGCAGAAGCCATCGGCTCCTGCTGCACTCAGTGTCTTCTGTAAGACCAGGAAAACAGGAGGAGAGCAGTGCTGAACCCAGGACGGTGATCAGTGGTGCATTTAGGTTTTGTGCTGCCCTAGACTTGACTAAATTTGTGCACCCCCCAATTAACATATGACCCTCCCCTTCCTGTGACGGCCACACCCCTTCCTGTTTATGACCCACCCTGTCATCTGTAAACCACAGACCATAACCACAGTCTATCAGTGCCCATCAGCAGAGCTTCATCAGTTCCCATAAGTTCAGCCTTATCAGTGCCGCCTCTTTACTGCCCATCAGTGCAGCATATCAGTGTGGCCTCATCAGTGGTCACCAGTGCAGCCCCATAACTGGCCACCAGTGCAGCCTTATCAGTGCCCATTAGTACAGCCTTATGTCACGGGATTAGTAAGATTACTCTTTTAAGATATTTGGACTTGTGTTTAGTGCCACTGATTGTAATTATAGGATTATTTCACTTACTTGTATAATAAATAGGAAGTCCATAGTAATTTTACAAATGATGAAATATTTTTTTTGCTGCCCCCCTGCAAAGTGCCGCCCTAGGCCCGGGCCTTGTTGGCCTAGGCCAGGATACAGCTCTGACGGTGATGGGTCAGTGAGAGTCAAGTAGGTGTTAAGGGATTGGGGGGGGGGGGAACTGTAGGACCACTTCAAATGGGCTTATGTTTTGGCTTCTCTGCTTCATGAACATGCTAATGGAGAAAAATAAATCAAAAAAAAAAAAAAAAACACACACTCTTCACGATTTTTATACATACGTTATTGTAGACCCCTTTATATCATCACAGGGTCTCTGTGCCTCTAATGTGGGAGAGTCCAGCATGGTGTTACAGGTGGTACATAGCTTCCTGAAATCATCATAGCACCCTGCCTCAACAGAAGGCGTTATGCAAATATCAAATGGTTTTGCTGGGTGGATCAGTCTGGAAGAGTGGCCGTTCCTAGGTAATATATGAATGAGAACAACAGGGGTGGGCCAGGGACACTTAGCCTTGGGAGGAAAGTTGGGGGACACTGGTTGTCCTCCAGCCATAAAACGAGGCTCTATTTGACTTGCAACTTATAAAAGAACACTGAGAAGCTCACAGTGTGCAGTCAAATCATAGTGAGCAATTTCTGTACAGGAGGGGAGCCTGTACAACTGTGCAAGACTGATGGTACGACTGGTGTTCGGCTTTAAAGCATGATCTGGATTTGAATGGCAAAAGTGACACTAAAGTCTGGTTTTTAAATATAAAGTAAATAAAGTATTCTTAACTGAAAAGTTCCTTCTATTGCTCTCAGCCTCCTCCAAATCTTTAAAAAATAAAAAAAATTTTTTGCTGTTATCCGACTTCCTCTTCCTCAGGAAGTAAAACAAAAAAAACACCACGTACATTTCTTAGTAAAAACAGCACACACACAGTAACATGTTGGGAAGACATTTAACCCTTTGATCACCTCTGAGATTAATCTGTTCCCTGCCAATGCCATTAGTACTGTGACAGTGCATATTTTTTTTAGCACTGTATTAGGGTCACTGGGTCCCAAAAAAGTGTCAGGTAGTGTCCGATTGTCCGTCGCAATATCGCAGTTCCAGTATAAGTCACTGATCACCACCATTACTAGTAAAAATATATAAATAAAAATATCCAAAAGTTTGTAAACGCTATAACCAATCAATATACGCTTATGTTTTTTTTTTTTTTTACCAAAAATATGTAGCAGAATACATATTGGCCTAAATTGATGATCTACTTTTTTATTGGATGGATTTTATAGCAGAAAGTAAAAAAATTATTTAAAAATGCTTCGTTTTTTTTTTTCTTTATAGCGCAAAAAATAATAAACCACAGTGGTGATCAAATACCACCAAAATAAAGCAACATAAATGTATTTGGGTACAGTGCCACAGACCATGCAATTGTCAGCAAAAATAACGCAGTGCCATATCACATAAAGTGGCCTGGTCATGAGGGGGGGGGGTAAAATCTTCCAGAGCTTAAGTGGTTAATGCCCAAAAAAATAAAGCATGCATGACTTTTCTATAATGCAATTGTAGCAAGGTTTCCAGGCCTGTGGCCTGATGTGGGTCTGCCATTAGTACTGGTACTCTCGCCAGCCCATATGTGCTGCGACCCTGGGAGTGACAACCCTGGCATCTTTGTTTGGGTTTTTTTTTTTTGGTTTAAAGGGGATGGGAGAAGGGACTGAGTGGGATACTCCTTGAGGCTTGAATTAATTACATGTGGGACTTTACTCCTGAAAAATGCCCGTTGGCGCTTCCTTGACGCCAGCCAACGCTCTCTAACACTGTAAATATCCTGTAGAACACAGAAGTGCTGAATCCTCGACTATTAGTCCAGAAGATCCAGGACTGAGAACTGTAGAACTCCTGACACTGTTGTGCTGTGGAAGTCACTGAATACTGTCCCCCGCTTTGGCCAGCTTGAGGTAGTATGAGGTAGAACTCTGTATGGCTGTACGTGAAACTGACACTCTGTACAATTCAGGGCCCAACCGCAGGTGCCCCCTTTTAACTAGAACTCTTCAGGGTCCACTGACTACGTACCCCCTCTGTAGCTTCAGGGTCCACTGACTAGGTACCCCCTTTCCAACCAGCTGGCACTGGATCCTAGAACCGCTCCCGGAGTGGTCCCCGCTAACTTTAGGTAGACCCCCAGGGGCAATCCTCAGTACTCCCGACCTGTGTAGGCTTTCCTGGGACTGGACCCCTCTCTCTCCGCAGGCTCTCGGCACACCGGATCCCCTCAGCACGCTCTGGACACTCAGGCGACACCCCGAGACTTCCACCTTCCTCAGACAGGAGGAGAGACAGCCCCACTCTCCTTCCTGGGACTCTGCTCTCGCCAAAGACATCATGTCATATGCCACCCCCAAACTTATACCCACTCCCAGAATCCTTTGCAGCACAATCTGCCTCCTGGGGTAGCCACAAGCCTGGATGTGTCCCCTGATTGGGTTTCCTCCACCGCCCTATGAGAAGCCTCTCACAAGAGCCAGTGGGGAGACTCCCCCTTCAGCAGGCACATTTGGAAACCATGACACCCTGACTATTAAAATCACAGCCCTGCTGTTAGGCAGACAAGGCCCACTATATTCTTTACCTAGCACCTACCTGTAGGGTGCTACACTATGCATTGGTGTTGACATGTCCAAAGAATGGATTATCTCTTTCCGGTGCATTGTTGCGCGGCATGTTCAGTATGAAGAAGTCCATTTTAATTTGTAAATTCTCGCTATTGTCTTCCTATAACATATGGCAGTCACACAGCTTCCCTGACTATAGCTGGCTATAGACGGTTAGGCTGGCTAAATGAAAAACGAATGCCTTGTACACACGCATCGATTATTGGCCTGGAATTTTCGGCCAACGTCCGATCGGCCGGTTTTTCGGCTTGTTAGTATGATGCTTTCGACAACCGACTCCGACTTTTCGGCCGAATAAAATCTGGTGTGCAGGCTATAAAATTTTTGTTGGCCGTCAACACAACGGCCGATTTTCCATCAGTCAGTACAGATTTTGGCAGACAAAAATCTGATGAGCAAGACTGGGCATGCTCAGAGAAGAAAAAACACACGGAAAGTAAACCAACACATGACATCACTTCTGAAGTAGTTTTTGTTGGCCGAGAAAATTTGTGTGCAGTCTAGAGCACATTCCAAACAACAAAACACCACTCTGGACAAAAGTCGGACGATCGGTCGGCCGATAATCGTTGCGTGTGTACGAGGCTTTAGATTCCTCCATCTGCACAAACAAGGTGAATGGAGGATTCCTCTACACGGGGGCATATCATTCTGACAGCAGGACATAGCTGTCCGAATACATGGATTAGTGACTGCTAATCAACATTTTTCCAGCATCTCACTTCAACAGAAGCCTAATTTCAATCAGGGTTTGGCCAGCTCAACAATAGTTTACCATTAACTGAATTTAACCACCTCAGCTCCGGGGGGTTTTACCCCCTTCACGACCAGGCCATTTTCTAAGATTTAGCACTACGCTTTAACTGGTAATTGCATGGTCATGCAACGCTGTATCCAAACAAAATGTATATCATTTTTCCACACAAATAGAGCTTTTTTTTGTGTTATTTGATCACCATTGGTTGATTATAGAAAAATGGGGAAAAAAAAAAAAAATTCATAAAAATTTTGGCCAAATTGTATTCTGCTACATGTCTTTAGTAATAAAATAAAAAATAAAAAAAGTGTATATTGAGTGGTTTTTCGTGAAAGGTTATAGCATCTACAAACTATGGTATATACAGTGAAGGAAAAAAGTATTTGATCCCCTGCTAATTTTGTACGTTTTTCAATCACTGGAAGCCGTTGTAAGAATATCCAGTCAGGGAGGATTCCTTTATCCATCATATTTGTGTGGATTGAGGAAAATCGGTTTGTTTTTTCCCCTTCAGCCTGCGAGCTAAAGGAAAAAGTACAAACCATCTATGGTCAGCTTTAGATGTAATGGTTCCATTAGTTTAATATTTTTCATTCGAATATTATGCTTCAAGTTACATAGTTAGTCAGGTTGAAAAAAGACACAAGTCCATCTGGCTCAACCAAAAAAAAACATTAATGAAAACCCAACCATACAATCCCATATACACAATCATATACCCGCTGTTGATCCAGAGAAAGGTGAAAAAAACCCCAGCAAACCCCTGCTACAGGAGGGTAAAAAAAAATTCCTTTCTGATCCCCCGAAGGGCAATCAGATATTCCCTGGATCAACTTTACCTATAAATATTAGTACCCACATATAAAGTACACCCAGGAAAAAATCCAGACCTTTTTTAAAAGCAATCTAGTGAGCTGGCCAGAACCACCTCTGGAGGGAGTCTATTCCACATTTTCACAGCTCTTAAGGCCCGTACACACGATAAGAAATTCGGAAGGGAAAATTCGTCCGACGACCGATCAGCCGATTTTTGGATTGTTAGTATGGTGCTTTCACTCCGACTTTTCGGCTGACAAAATCTTGATGTGCAGGCTATAAAATTTTTGTTGTCCGTAATACAACATCCGATTTTCGTCTCATTAGTACAGATTTCGACAGAAAAAAAATCTTAAGAGCAAGACTAGGCATGCTCAGAGAGAAAGAACACATACAAAACAATCCAACACATGACATCACTTCTGAAGTAGAATTCTTTCGTACGGGAAAATTCGTATGAAAATAACCTCTTCACTTTCCACATCAGACTAGCATGCCACAAAAAATGGACGACAGATCGTTCGATAATCTGATCGTGTGTACGGGGCTTTACGGTGAAGAAACCTTTCCGTATTTGGGGACGAAATCTCCAAATTTTTGGTGATCCTGCAAGTAACACTTCTTGCCCTAGGGTGACACTCCCCATAATGTACCTACAGAGAAGCAACATTGTCACCCTAGAACAGGGCTACAATGACTTCCCCCATTAGGCATTTTCTTTGTTTAACGAATAGATCAATAAAAACACATAGGATATATTTAGCAGACCAAACAAACAAGGGAAGTTCTTGCTTACATACATTTTACAAGGATAAAGGCACTTGTATCCTCTATGAGCAACCCAAACCCTCATGTCTTAAGTCGTGTACACGATCAGATTATCGATTATCGAAAGATCTGTCTTCCGTTTTTTGTGGCATGCTAGTCTGATGTGGAAAGTTAAGAGGTTATTTTCATACGAATTTTCCCATATGACAGAATTCTACTTCAGAAGTGATGTCATGTGTTGGATTGTTTTGTATGTGTTCTTTCGTCTCTGAGCATGCCCAGTCTTGCTCTTAAGATTTTTTTTCCAGTCGAAATCTGTACTAATGAGACGAAAATCGGACGTTGTTTTGATGGACGACAAAAGTTATATAGCCTGCACATCGACTTTTGTCAGCCGAAAAGTCGGAGTCGGCTGTCGAAAGTACCATACTTACAATCCGAAAATCGACAGATCGGTCGTCGGATGAATTTTCCCTACAGATTTTCTTATCGTGTGTACCGGCCTTAACACTTACCTGTCTCTGCTCTTCCAGGATCCTTCTGATGCCACCTAGGCATGCTAGGAGGCATCCAACCAATGCTAGGCATGCTAGGAGGCATCCAACCTCCTCTTGAAAGTCTCTTGGCTGGGCTCCCATTTTCCCTTTGTATTCCCCCCACTAATTCTGTTCATACCTTTTATCCACCTGGTAATCACCAGTCTTTCCATAAGATAAAGACTGTGTTCTAGTACCACAGTGTTACACAATGGATATACTTTATTGCTCCCTCACATACTGCAAGTCTAACAACTAATTGAAAACCATGAAAACCATGCACTACCTGTGTGGCTGATGTCATCTCAGACACCTGCATGACTCTTCCTTTTAAAATGACTAGTTGCCTGGCTGTCATGATGATGCTTTGGTGCCAATACACTAGGTCACTGACCTGAAAAAGTATAAAGATGCTTCAGATCTGTCCCTCAAAACAAACATACTGATGGCCAACACAGCCAAACAATGAGCTAAAAAGTTTAGCAATGGCAGCCCCTATACATCTGTCATGACAGGGTCAGGGAGGCAGCAATTGCAAAGTGGGTGTCTGCTCCCTCTAGGGCAGTGATGGTGAACCTTGGCACTCCAGATGTTTTGGAACTACATCTCCCATGATGCTCAACCACACTGCAGAATGCATGAGCACCATGGGAAATGTAGTTCCGAAACATCTGGTGTGCCAAGGTTTGCCATCACTGCTGTAGTGGTTTGTCTGCTATGCAGAGCAGACATAGACACTGTCCTGCTCTCCCCTATGGTGCAATCAGATGGACACAGACCACCTGTTCATTTCTATCCAATCCGCCGGACGGAAGGAAAAATAGGACCACCATTGGTCTGTTTTTGGAAGACAGGATCAGATGGCAGTGAGTGTCAGCGGATGTGTCCGCTGACATCCGCCGCTCCATAGAGGACGATGCAGGGTCCAATCAGGTCTGCCTGATAAACTGACAGGCGGATCTGATTGAAAGCCCATATTTAAGCGGCCTTCGTTAGTTTCCCTATAAAATGAGTCCGTCACAACCAAAATGTAATATGCACTTCAAAAAAGTGCCTTCAGCAGCAAATGTAGTCTACACAAGATCCCCTACGGCATATTGTGGACAGCAGCTAGATACAATGCAGTTCAATCAGACCATGACCCTGTCCTCATCCATAGATTCTTAAGCAGTGCATACATTAATACCCCCCCCCCCTTCAACCAGTGGGTTGAAAAAAAAAAAAAAAAAAAGGAAGGATCAGATCCCCCATGCACACATTGAAAGTGGATGGAGTATTCACTCCCACCGTGTCTTCATATTCTGACAGTGGAGAGCCTTCCCTGCCGTCCAAATACACTGATCAGTGTTCACAGTGGCACTGAATATACAGGAAAGATCCCCGATAGGCTGGTTGTATACAAGTCGATCAATATGTGTACAACCAGCCTGCCCATCCATGGATCCAAATTATTTTCGATCCATGTATGGCTGCCCTTCCTATACAGTATCTAAGTACTCTAGTCTGAACTCACCTTCTACAGACGACTGTTCTTCAGTTTAGATACTCTACAACTAAAGTTTACATAGAAATGTTAGGCATGCATAACCAGAAATTATGGAAGCATACAAGAATTTTCTCTTCCCAGCTTGTGTTTTTCTCCTATTCTTATGAATGCAGCTTTTTATGTGGCAGTGTGCCTTGCAACTCTTGACAAATACAATGCTTTCTTGTTCATTTATTTATTTAGATGTGGAGGCCCATTGTTTTTCCTGGGACAGGAGAGCAGTTGGGTTCTGTCCACTGGGTAAACCTGAATCCCAGGAGCAGGTTTGTACCGAATCCGGGCCAACAACAACAAAGGATCAAAAGAAAAATCTCTAGCTACAGCAATAAAAAGACTGTATAAAGTATTATATAAAACGTTCCTACAATCTATGACACCCTAGGAAGTATATTGTAATGTAAGTTTTGATTTAAACACTTGCCGACCGCCCACAGTATATTTACTACGGCAGTCAGCCCCTCACAGGCAAAGCAACGTAGGTCTACGTCGCTCGCCTGTGAGGCTCTAGGGGGCGACCGCGCGCCGCCGGAGGTGCCCTCCTGCCCCCGCTCGTTCACGAACCCCCCGCACGTGTGCCCGGCGGACCCGATGTCCGCCGGGCACTCGCGATTGTCCGTTACAGCGGGAGAAAGGCAGGCGGCTAATGTAAACAAAGTTCGGGGCAACGTCACGTATGACGAAACCGGGCGGGCGGTACCGGACGAACGACTGTCACGCCCCCCTAGACGCCGGCTCTTCCACACACGCGGGACGCCGCGGTTTTGCTTTGTGTCTCTGATGTGCCTTATTGCAAGCTTCATAATGTAAGTGCAATTTTAATAAATCCTTGAGTTTTACCATACGGGATTACGCTATGTGTACTTAATTTCTCTTTTGACATCACGTTTGGAGTTGGTACATGATATAGTGGAATATATCTGGTTTCCCCTGGACTATGAAGGATACAACTTATCTGGTTGACATCTAAAGTGTGTATGGCCATTCCATTAGGTTGGAGGCCTTGATCTCTGGTAAGCGGCCACTTTGATATATACACCACGGGTGTATTCCTATCTCTCCTTGGGATTCAAGCCTTCCGCTCTGACACCACCTCTCTGGGGACTTTTTTTGATTTGGAGTCACAATTATCAATTCATGGACTTTTTTCTTCACTGTATCACTAAGTGTTATTTCATTTAACACCTTATTGTTGATTTTACATTTGCATGGTTCACACTACATGTTTGATAGCGCTGCACTATTTTGTGTCTTATATTGTTTTGATTTACTATAATCGAGTGTTTTCAGCTGCTTTCACCAATTCCTCATTTATATCATTCAGTCACTTA
This sequence comes from Pelophylax lessonae, assembly GCF_965119305.1. Lineage (NCBI taxonomy): Eukaryota > Metazoa > Chordata > Amphibia > Anura > Ranidae > Pelophylax > Pelophylax lessonae. The sequence goes on along the minus strand of NC_138778.1, from coordinate 57,079,589 downwards.
ATTTTTAGCGCAGGATCTTTTTTGATTTTATTTAAAACTACGTACCTGCTCCCCCCAAGGAAATTACATGCCAAATATGGCACTGGAGGGGAGGAGGACTTAAGTGGAAATTCCCCCTTTGGGTGAAGCGCAGCTTTAACTTTGCCTTACTGCCCCCTTTTCTACTGCAGAGAAAGTCATTCTGGGGAATTCAAAAAGGATGACAGCCTTTATTCTGTTGGGGAGCAGCAGTATCAGTGCTTGTGCCTACTTCAGGTACCCATCACGAACAGGTACAGGAATTTGAAAGTGTCTGCATTGGGGGGGGGGGGGGGGGGGAGGAGGGTCTACACTAAGCACGCCTTCCTTCCACAGTGCACTCACTCCGGCTCTCCCTCCCTGGACACGGAGTCCATCACATTGACAGGCGCATGGTTGGGGAGTTTTACATTATGGGTGGGCGGAGCCTGATGGGGAACAGAGAGACCAGTTCTTTATCAGGTCCACTCCACTTTTGATTGACAGGAGTCACTGAAGTAGGTGGATTCATAGCCACTATTTAGTCCAATAGTGGCTTTCAAATGTGCTCAATGGTGTGAGATGTTACTCAAAAGTGGAGCGGACCTAAAAAAGGGAAGTAGTGTCAGTTCCCCATCAGGCTCCGTTCACTCGGACGACTCTTTGCCTATATTTGAATATTGGCATCAGCTTTATGCCCAGCCCTTTTGTTCTCAGCCAGGGTAAAGTAATAAACACGTCACCATTTTTCTAGGTTAACCTCCTTGGTCGGTCTGATTATGTCAGCATTTTTGATCTAAAGGCGGTACATTGTTTTGCATGGAAATCGGTTTTATATTTTAGGGCATGTAATTCTTAGGAATGGAAAAGTTATGAGCAGCGCCAGGAAGTACATTCATATAAAAATATATAAATAACAAATGATAAAGTCCAAAAAGTCTTTGAAAAGCAGGGAGGAAAGAAAGAAACCAATTCTGATCAGCCAATCACCAGTGTGTAGCAGGAAAGCTTATTTCCTCCCTGTGATGACACTCAGGGCTCCTTACCAGAAGCTTTGACCCTCCTTTTAAAGGAGCGGTCAAACTAGCGCCAATAGGAGAACCATACACTTGATGTAAATAGGTAGATCCTTTTCAACTCCCCCAGCTTAATAGGACTTCATTCCTCCAGTAGGTGATACAATCAAAAGGTCCCACAACACTGTCATTACGAATAGCCTTTTTTGTTATTCTGAAGAAATCATTGCTTGTTCTTCGGAATAACTCACTTAAACCTATCCAAACAAGAGTCTAGTAGACATCCCGGGTATGATAAAGTTTGAAACACTAAATCATAATATAATAAAATTTAATCAAGAATATATCAAACCAAAAACACTGAAATGTGTAGAAACAAGGGGTGCGATATTACTAGTCACTGTAATAATGGTTTAGTAAACATCTCCGGTATAAAAGATTTTGAAACATAGGACTGCATAAAGTCTGACGTCACAATCGGGACAATAGAATGTGGTTTCCTTTCTTATTTTCCTTTCACAGGCACATCCTTGTAGGTGCTGACTTTTTCTCAGTTGGTGGGATGTAGTACATGAAGTGACGACCAGTCAGGCATTCCGATTCCCATTGACGCCAACAGCACAACGTTCAGATCTATTCCCAGCCATTGATTGTGTTTGGCGATTCAGAAATATACGTTCGGCAACTTTCCAAATGAATCACAGGCTTGTCACTCTTTTTGAGCAGAATGTAGGCATTCCACAAGCATTGCTCAAGAAGAGGTCTGAAGATCTTCTTATAGTACTTCTTTTGCCGTTTCCTCATTGCTGGGTAGAATGTCATTGCTTGGTCGACTCTGTGGACACCTCCCATAATGTTGTTGTAGTCTATCACTACTTGTGGCTTCACAACTTCTTTCCCACCTTTCATGCGTACCATAACAGTGGAGGTAATATGCACTGTACTCATTAGGCACACATCTTTCTTGTGCTGCCATCGCAGTGCCATCATTTTGCCTTTCTGCCAGGCAACCACATCTCCAGTCTTGAGCTTCTTTTTGCCAAACATTGGCAGCATGTTGCGCCGGTTAGCCCGTACGGTTCCATAGGCATCAGTTTGTTATGCAGTAGAACCTCATAAAGTTCAGGAAAAGTATAAAAGTTATCAGTTGTTAGGCTCCATACAGGCTTTTTCGATCCGGTCTGCCTGTCAGTTTTTCAGACGGACCGGATCGGATGCTCCATGCAGCCCTATGGAGCGGCGGATGTCAGCGGAGACATCTCCACTGACACCTGCTGCTATCCGTTCGGATCATGTCCGTGAAATCCGGACAGATGGAAACCCTATTTTCCATCTGTCTGGAGGATCGGATGAAAACGGACAGGTGCTCCATTCTCATCCAATCTCCCATAGAGGAGAGCGGGGCTCTGACAGCTCCATCTCTGCACGCAGAGCGGAGAAGGAGCGGTCATCTGCCTGCTCAGCGGATCGATCCTCGCTGAGCAAAAACGGACTCCGTCGGGCGCACCGCCAGTGTGAAAGGAGCCTTACACAATAGCCCTGATTTAGCAATGGCTCAATTCGTGAAAGAACAGAAGATCTCAAAGAAAAAAAACAATTAAATCTCAAAGAAACCCAATAAGTGTTAGAAGCGCAGACAAAATTATGATCTAGGGCTGAAATGAGTGACCCCCTCAAGACATCACAATACAGTCCGTGAGGATTAAAGTCTCTTGGATAGAGTCTATATATTACTGAATATCTTCAGTGACAGGTTAAAGTCACAGAGAATCCTGTATGTGGATCAAAACATGCCTCTTATCTCCTACACCACTAAGGCACCAATCATGGACAAGATGGCAACTCACCAGAGCTCATGCCCATTCGCTCACATGGATAAGGTAATCGGGCAAGTATGATGATCTCCACAAAAGGCTTGGATCCCAATGACTGTATCCAGTAAGATGATATCAACTTGGGATATCTTCTGATACAGCACACACTTCTTCTATGTTTCTCCTCAATCCAATTGATGATGACCACAATAGGGGAAAGAAACAAAGGGGCCGCAATAGTGCGATACTGTTTTTAGAGCTGGTTATTATTAAATACCAAAGCCTCTTACCAAAGAAAAATGCAGTGACAGCTATTTCCGTTTGACAACATAGACACACAGGAAACCAATGTGCGAACAAACACCTCACACTCCTCCACCACTGTGACACCCGATGTGATAAAGATGGTAACTCACCAGAGGCACATGCCTACCCACTCTCGTGGATTAGGCAGTTTGGCAAGGTTGATGTTTTCCCACACAGACTGGGTTCCTGGTCACTAAATCCAGCATATATCCTATCACCTTAGGGTTCTTTGTAAAACAGCACTCCCTTCTCTTGTATGTCTTTTCAATCTCCCAAATAATGATAGCAATAAGGGAAGACAAAACAGAAGGGCCGCAATAGTGTAATACGGTTAAAAATGCTAGTTTTATTCACCCATAAAATGATACACTCACAAAGTATTTGTATGATAATGCAGTAAGGGAAGAGTCAGGGTCATCCATAGACGCTCCCGGTTGTTCTCACCCACTCCACGCTAGTAAAAAGGTTCCAGGGGATGCTCCGTTCGTGACTCCCGAGTACTTCCGGTTTGCCGTATGTTCACGCCCTAACGTTTCGTCATTACCGACTTTTTCAAAGGGGCTATTTGTCTCTTAGTGGTTTTTAGATAAAGAACAGAAGATGTTGCCATTCCAGAATTGCTGTATTTTTTCTTGTTCAAAATATTTTATTAGTTGAAGAGCATATAACAAATAGGTAAGGATATGGAAGTAATTTCCCAAATACATGAAAATTGCATAGCACAGGGTCCAAAACAGGAACAAAACATATCCATCAATATTGAAGTATAGTACTATATTGCAAAGGTGGAGTTCAATCGGGGTAAAGGAAAGAGGGAGCATGGTCATGATCTCCTCCAGGACACCCCAAAAGGAATGAATTGCTGTATTTTTGATCAAATTTTGTTCTTTTTCCAGTGTATATCACTGAATTCCAAATGTAGCCAGTTGACGATTCGCATAGCATGTGGGATTTTACGCCAATCGTGCCCTCTTTGATGCAATGTATTGCACCCAGCTGAGCCTTCCCTTGTAGGCCATTAGACTTTCATCTATGCTGATGTCTCTTTCTGGCACATAGCTCAGTTGGAAACTCTGTAGAATCATTTGATATACTTCCCAAATTTTCTTTAGTTTTGGTGCAGGATGAGAAGTTTCATCAAATTCTTCATTGCTTTCGAAGTGGAGAGATTTCATTATGAGGGAGAATCTGTACTCTGACATGACTATGGAGTGGCAAGTAATGTACTGGTTGTCCAATACCATTTCTGCAGGGGTTTCCCCACCACTCATAAAAATTTCCAAATGTCATCTTTGGTCACTGGTTCCCACTTTCTGCATCTTGACAACTTCTGATGCCCAGCCAATTGTGGTTCTTTGTACAGGTTTGTCTCAATAACTATTTTTTCAATAATCTCCTCAGTCAAAAAAAAAAAAAAAGGGGTTGTCGTGGTCAATGTCAAACTTTCATACCAGGTGCTCCAGTGAATGGGAATCTTGGTAGCGCTGCCCGATCCGTACTATAATCAATAGAGCACCAAGTTCTCACATCGCTGAGCTCAGTTGTAGAGTCGCAACTGTTGTCTTTTTCAGTACCTGATGACGAATTTTCCCACGAATCAATATCGCTCAGTTCTTCAAATAATTCTGATTCATTGTCTTCGTTTTCCAGTTCGTCTAAAAGCGCTTTTGAGCAAAAAGAACGCTTTTTAGATTTTAGCTGGTCGCTTGGCTTGCCACGCTTTTTTTGCACCTCCATTTTCTCAAGTGTTCAATATTTTTTACCTGTGTCATTCCACTTAATTACACACAACTTAATTTCTGAACATATTTGCTTTTGTTTCTTTGTATGTATGGATTGCATGGGTTGTTATGGACATGTGATGAAAATTTAATGTCAGTAGCACCTTTAGAAATAGATTTACCTAGGAAAATGGCGACGTGTTCAATACTTATTTTACCCACTGTGTATATTTATATATATATTGTGAGGGATTAGCTCGGTGGCGGGTGTGGATGACCCCTTGGGGGGTGCGTTTTCCCAGAGAGGTAGCCGACAAGTGCTTGCAAACAAACAGTGTGGTTTATTAAATGGTGTTTTCTTCACCAGGCTGTATGCAGCAAAACATCCAAAATAAAATAAAACAGAAAATAAATCCTTGCCTCTGTGGGCGGCTACCTTCTCACAACTGGAACCTGCCTAAGTGTCTGTCTCCAACCTACCGTCGGGCAGACTTCCTTGTCCTTCAGCGGACACTCAATAGTCCTTTTATAATAGCTTCACAGGGCAACACAGTCCTTTTGTTTCTTTCACATCAACAGTTCGTCTTCTCACCTTTGAGACGTATTCACCCTTGGTTACCGTCCCGGGCACACATCACTCCGGGGGGTCTTCTCCCAGGCCCACACATCCTGTCGGGAGGCACACGCTGACTGTCCTCCTGCTCCCAGCCCACATGGCTTCAGGACACAGCTTCTGGAGGCAGCAAACAATAGGAATTTCTCTGAACAAATTATAGAGCCTTAACTCCCTCATTCTGAACAGGTGAAGGCCTTTCAACTTCCTGCTGGCTAGCTCTGTAGCCAACACCCTAAATTAATTAATGGACTTTCTAAATCAGGTAGAAATGTATCTCCTTCCTGTGACTACATTCCCAGATTTAGCTGACTTCCTGTTACAATATATATATATATATATATATATATATATATATATATATATATATATATATATATATATATATATATATATATATATATATATATATATATATATATATATCAGCTTCCCAGCGCAGGCACTGCCCGCTCTGAGTACCTCTGTATGTCAGCTCAGAGTTGGTTCTAATTACCCCAAGTTTCCTAAATAGAGAACTGGTGGTAATTCTTTAAGAATTGCTGCCACCGTGATCGATTCTTAATGTGGGGATAGCAAGAACTACCTGAATTTAATGCACGCATCAGTAATGTTACCATTACTAACACTGGCATAAATTCTTGCCTGAATGAGGCGCAGGTAGTTCTTAAGAGAACTACCACAAGAAAACTATTGTTAGGGCCGTTTTAAATTCCCCCCGATTGTCATCTTGGATCTGGAAAAAACATTTTCGGCACACTGTTCATTCATGCTGTATTACATGTTCACACTCAGTCACTATGAGATTTGTTTTCTGTATCTGCAAATAACCTGGTTGATCCAGCTGTTCACTGTCCCTCCCTTCTTATCCATGTCCCCGTTGCAGCCCGATATTGTGTAGATCAGCTGTTGCCACATGTACTGAGCATGCTCCAATTTCAGTTCCCTTCTAAGCTGTTCTTTTACTCATTTTTCTTATCCGTGTAGCCCACACGACTATAGACACGCATGTGGGCATATACACTCCGGGTAAATGACAGCCCACTCCCTCCCTCCTCCATGCCCACTAAACAGCAAAACACAGTGGAGGTGGGATAATACATGTTGATTGATAAAGGCATCATCACCTCCCCATAAAAATTAGTGTCTGCAGGCAAAATTGAACCATGGTGGAGGTTCCTTGCAAGTTTGGAGCTGCATTTCTGCAACTGGAGTTGGAGATTTGGTCGGGATCAATGGTGTCCTCAATGCTAAGAAATACAGGCAGATATCTATCCATCATGCCATGCTATCAGGGAGGTGTGTGATTAACCCCACATTTATTCTGCAGCAGAACAAGGACCTCAAACATACAGCTAATATCAATAAGAACGATCTTCAGCATAGCGAAGAACAAGGAGCCCCTGAAGTGACGGTTTGGTCCCCACAGAGCCCTGATCTCAACATTGAGTCTGTCTGGGATTGCAAAAAGAGACAGAAGGATTTGAGGCCACCTACATCCACAGAAGATATTTGGTTAGTGCTCAAAGACGTTTGCAACAACCTACCTGCCAAGTTTCTTCAAAATCTGTGTGCAATGTACCTAGAGGAACTGATGCAGTTTTAAAGGCAAAGGGCGGCCACACCAATAATTTGATTCGGTTTTCTCTTCTGTTCATTTACTTTCCACTTTGTTAATTGATAAAAAAAAATCCACACAACAACAACTTATTAACACTTTCTGAAAGCATTCTTAAAGTGATACTAAAGTCTTTTTTTTTTTTTTATAGAAGAAAACAAGGACAAACATGTTATACTTACTTGCTCTGTGCAGTGGTTTTGCACAGAGCAGCCAAAATCCTCCTCTTCTTGGGTCCCCCAGTGACGCTCCTGGCCCCTCCCTTTTGTTGAGTGCCCCCAAAGCAAGCAAGTCAAGCCGCAGCTCCGTGTCTGAATGGATACATGGAACTGCGGCTTGACTCGCTTGCTTTGGGGGCACTCAACAGAAGGGAGGGTCCACCCCCTTTCTCTCCTCATTGGCTAATTGACTTTAACAGCAGTGGGAGCCAATGGCGGCGCTGCTGTGTCTCAGCCAATCAGGAGGGAGAGTCCCGGATGTCCTAGGCACTCATGAATATCGCTGGATCGAGATGGGCTTAGGAAAGTATGGGGGGGGGGGGGCTGCTGCACACAGAAGGCTTTTTATCTTAAAGCATATAATGCATTAGGATAAAAAAAAAAAAATAAAACAAAAAAACCACTTTAAATTTACAGCATTATTTAACTTTTGCACCGTACTGCATTTCTAAAAAGCCTTCTAGATACTCCGGTTTTACCTGCTGTAAGATTTTACCTGTGCGCCAGAAGAACACGTCTGCATTATAGGCTCCAAGGACTACAAAAAAAAAAAACAACGCATTGTTTTGGAAGCTAATTATCAGATTACAATATACGGTTATTACTTGTGAACTGTCGGTCTGATCTCATTCATCAGAAGCAAATCTTTCTAGGGTTTGAAATCCTGTACATGTATTGGTGTTTTCTCTTTTACTTTTGTGCAACTACAAGAATGGTTGTTTCTAGAATTTTCCCTGCTGCTGGAATTGCTGTGCTTTAAAAAGCCTTTTTTAACCTCCCTGGCCATAATCCCAAGTGTGGCTCTGGGTTGATTTTCAGTACCAAAAGCGGTAACCCTGAGCCACACTCAGGATTACCCTGTAGTAAAACGAACCTTGTCCCTACGATCCCCATAGTGAAACTTACCTTGTCCCTACGATCCCCATAGTGAAAATCACCTTGTCCCTACGATCCCCCAATGTCCCTTGAAGGATGCCGATGTTCTATCAGAATACCGCTACCTATCAGATTCCACAACCGGAAGTGACGTTCGGACGAGAAAACTTACTGCGCATGCGCCATGCGTTCCAACATGGGCACTATGCGTTCCAATAGCTAATGTGACAGAACACGAAGCAGCAGCAGATGGGTTTTTACACCCAAGCAACTCTTGAATTTCCGACTGACTTTAGCAGTAAACCGAGTGAAATAGTCTATTTCACTATATAATCAGTTTGTCACTGAGCAGTGCAGGGGTGTACCAAGATGGCTGTCGCCACCTTCTACCTGCAGGTTTCCTCGCTATATTTTCTATATTACAATAATAGAAATGTAATACTGTTATTCAGTCTATAAGATCAGTTTACTGGTAAAATAAATCTAAAATTCAAGACTGGGTGTAAGAAGATGTCCGCAGCTGCTTCATGTTCTGTCACATTAGGAAAGCTATTGGAAAACATAGCGGCCATTTTGGAAAGCATGGCGCATGCGCAGTAAGTTTCTCTACTCCGAGCCTCACTTCCGGTTGCAGAATCTGATAGAACACCGGCATCCTTCTTCTGGGTTCCCTTCCCTACGGGCGCCGCAGACCCCGAACCAGGCGGGAAATTCAATAAAAGTACACAAAACATGAAATGATACATTGTAATCTGTTAGAATTACATTACTGTATCAAACCATTTCACCTCAGTTTTGTCCCTAGGGCTTTGTCCAGTACCCTGCCTGCACTTTTACGGTTTTCTTTTTATTTTTTGTTAATAAATAATTTATTAATCATTTTTACTGTTTTATTTCTAAAAATTACAGGCCTACAATATAAAAACAGCTGATTTCCATGCAAAAAATGTACCGTTTTGACATTCAAAAATACTGACATAATCAGGACCGCCAGAGAGGTTAAATTTCTGCTCTGCACACACATCTGTTTTCTCTGCATACATTGTGGCTGCACAGACATGACAATGGCTCAGCAAGGACCTGCACCCTCACTAAAGATAAAACAGTCCTAATTAAACAGCAAGCCACCATTACCACCTCAAGATTAAACAAACTTGTAAAAAGGTAGGCCCCTTTCACACGGGCTTTCTGGTCACTGTCAGTTTTTCAGGCAGCTCTGATTGGATGCTCCATTGACCCCTATGGAGCAGTGGATGTCAGTGGAGACATGTCCACTGACACCCGCTCCTCTCCAATCCTGTCCATGAAATTCAGACGGATGGTAGCCCTATTTTCCATCCGTCTGGAGGATCAAAAAAAAAAAAAAGGCAGTCCATTTTCATCCTATCTCCCCATAGATGAGAACCGGGGTCCTTGGCAGGTCCTTCTCTGCACAGTGAGCGGAGACGGACCTGTCATCCGCCTGCTCAGCAAGGATCGGTGGATCGATCCCCTGCTGAGCAAAGCTCAGTCCGCCAGGCGGAAAGCCCATGTGAAAAGGACCTGTAGGAGGTATCTGCTAGACCCAAGTGTACAGGTAGGTCTTCCTTGAGAAGCAAACAGAAATGAACTAATCTGATCTATGGAAAAAGGACTATGCAATGCATATTGATTAACAATTAAATGTAATAAGGCTTGGGTCACACTAGCCATCTCCAAAGTCACACAAATTTTTTTTTTGAAAATTTGTATTTATTAAAGTTTTCACAAAACAGACAGTTACAACATAATGCCACACAGGGCAGCATTAGAACAAAACAGTTGACAACAAGTCAATCCCCCCCCTCTAATGTAATTTTAGATTATGTTTAATAAAAAATATCTTCTTTTAAATTTTGTGTGCTAACGTCTATCTTATGATGTGCCTTTGAAAGTCCAGTTTTGTTATGTCTAGTTGGTTCTCCAACTGACATTTCCCCCTATATATTTTTTAAGCCATACTTCTCTTTTAACAAATAGACACATTGGGGAGAATTAACTAAAGGGTTGTGCAAGCACAATACTTGCACAACTTTTCTATACTTAGAACATGGAGCAGATGCACAGAAAACGAAATGCTGTAGCTGCATGCTCGGATCTCTCTGCTGTTCTAAAGAACCCCTTCAGCCTGAGAAGTAGCAGCAGCAATAGCAGAGCCAAAGCTTTGGAAACAGGTTGCAGAGGAAGAAGCCCATCATTCTATCTTGATTGCATCCGATGACACTGCAGGGTGGACTTTGCAATTTGTCCTTACAAACAGAACACTTCTAAATCTTAGGTACGATGCTGCAGAACATCCAGTTGTACAAGACACTGAAGAGGTTAACCCAGGGTTCCGTGGCACCCTAGGATTCCTCTTGAGGTTGCTAGGGGTTCCTTGAGCAATGGGCAATTTCTGCCTCTCAGTTAAGCTTCCAATGACACCATTGTTCCTTTTAGCTATCTGTAATGGGGTAATTCTTCCCAATGATGACAAGAGTAAGGAGCATTCTTCCCACTGACTATTAACGTGACACTGACATTAATGTGTCATGAGTTGTAGATTTTTCGTTTTTAGCAGGGGTTCCCCCGAGACCAGAAATGTATTTCAAGGGTTCCTCTGTGTTGAAAAGGTTGAGAAAGGCTGGGTTAACCAGACAGGTCAGTCAAATACTTGACTCTCCTCTGCCTACCAAGTTGATGACATCTCATGAAGTGACCTGCGTCATCGCAGACCCTGTTAACTCAGATAGCTAGTCTCAAAAACTCCCAAGACTCACAGTACAAGACCACCAGGGGCAAAGCCTCTGCCTTAGTGCCGGTTCACATATGTGCAGCTGCGGCGACCGCATGTAATTCAGAGCGCACTGCTCCTTCATTACATGCGATCTCATGTGCGGATGCAAATTCAGCCATACACTTTGTATGGCTGAATTCGCACTGTATCCGCACCAAACTCGCACATGACCCTTTTTTTCAGCCGCATCAGGATCTGATCGCACAGCGGTTCACACTTGTGCGATCCGATCCTGTGCGAACTGTCAGATCGAACTGCGATATGCGATCAAACTGGGGGTGTCGTTAACATTTAATTGACACCCCCTGCGTATCGCATATGGCAGGGTGAACTGCCAGAGGTGTGGATGCGATGCGGGAACAGGCTCTTAAGGGAACCCATCAGCCACTCTATTCAACACCTCAGATGCATGTTATTGCCACTTATAGCCACAGTGAAGGAACAACTATGGTGATAAGGTCAGAGGTAACAAATACACGACTCATGAGGAATCTATTTAACACCAGTCTCATGGACTTTAAAGACTGCTTGGGGCTGGGGGATCCACATTCAAAACAGTAGTTCAGCACCTCCGCCGATGCAAGAGCTTGATCTGCTAAATAGTAGATTAGGCCTTCAATCTTCAGACTATGTTAAGATTTAAAACTGGTTGCATCCATGGACCAAAGGCCTTAAACTTGGCATTGGAGATATAAGCAAGTGCTGAAATCATTCAAATTACTTTACTTTTAAGACTTCAGGACTTTCCTAAACTATCCAAAACGGAAACAACCAGAAGTTTCAAGAACTAATGCCCTGTACACACGTACCGATTGTCGGCCGTAAATATTCGGCCGACCACTGATCGGCCGATTGTAGGCTTGTTAGTATGATGCTTCCGACAGCCGACAGTGCATTTTCGGCCGACCAGAATCTGTTGCGCAAGCATTAAAATTTTTGTTGGCCAACACCAGAACGGCCGATTGTTCGCCAGTCAGTACAGATTTCGGCCGACAGACAGCAGATTAGCAAGACTGGGCATGCTCAGAAAAGAAAAAACACAGGGAAAGTTAACCATCACATGACATCACTTCTGCAGTCGGCTGTTGTTGGCCGACAAAATTCGTGTGCAGTGTTTTGCAGTTTTCAACAGACACGACAGCCCTGGACAAAAGACGGCCGACGATCGGTACGTGTGTACGAGGCTTAAGTGATCTTGAACTGCCTCAACTGCCTTACTACCCTAAAGAAAAGAGAACAGGTTTCAGGTACAAAAGGCAACAACAATTATCCTTCCTATAGTTTTCCTTCTTGGAGTTCATTAGAGCTATAACCAAGGCAAGAATGGCCCAAGCTTCTCTGTTGATACATAAATGCTCCTAACGTCACAGCTGTAAGACGTGAGAATCCTATGCATAAGTAGAAGGACTTAAGAGATGCTATCTCTGTCAGAAAGACAGGAATTGCACCCGCTACCGCCAATACCAGTGAGGGTGGAAATGAAAGACAAAGATCCCAATTAACACTGCTCCATCCACAACAAGTCACATCCTCTCAGAAAAATGTTGCGCTTTTAGGGAAAGAACCTTGGAGGAATGCAGGAAGTTCCTAAGGAGTCATGATACTACTTCAGATGTAGTGCATTATTACAGCTCTTCACCAAACACTGCAAAGCTACAGTTAAGTGCTCGGAGTGCGATAGCACCATGCATATATCCACCATACATATACCCACAATAAATCATGGCTGAGAAAGCTATAAACAGTCTAAGCTATGTTCTCCACAAAAGACGGGAGAAAACGTGTGCTAAACCCACATCATAAAAAGCTATTAATAAATGTTGTATTATATGCTGTCCATGCTGACTCAGTCACTTTGAGATTTGTTTTCTGTATCCCCCCCCCCCCCCCCCTTCTGTCCAATTTCCCAATACAGCCAGGGATTTTGCAGAACAGTGTTGGCAGCTTTGCACATTCTCAGTTTTCAGTGAGTTTCTATGCGGAGCATTTCCTCCCTATCACATCTGAGCAGCCCATGTGGGCATATACACAGAGGTAAATTATAGCCCACTCCCTCCCTCCCCCTCCATGCCCACCAACCAGCTAAACCCAATGGGGGTGAGATATTCCATCTTGATTGATGGAGGCTTCATCTCCCACTTATTCTAAGACACAGGCTGGAGGGGCGGGACACAGCCTGTGACTGGCAGAAATCCACCGACACCATGTTATTGCTAAAAAATGTAATTTCAAATATATTTGTATGACAATTTAAAACAGTTTATGGATGTTATTTATTTTTACTCTGTATTCCAAAGGGCTCTTTCACACGGTCCGCCTCCGTAGGCGGATCCGTGCTGCTCAGCGGGGATCGATCCACGATCCCCGCTGAGCCGGCGGATGACAGCTCCGTCTCCGCTTGCAGTGCGGAGAGGGAGGTGTCACAGCTCCCGCTGCTCTATGGGGGATCGGATGAGAGCGGACCGCCTGTCCGCTCTCATCCGATCCGATACCTGAACACATGGAAAAATAGGGTTTCCATACGTCCAGATTTCACGGAGAGGATCGGATACGGGTGTCAGCGGAGGTGTCTCCGCTGACCCATAGAGCTGCATGGAGGATCCGATCAGATCCGCCTAAAAAACTGACAGGTGGATCTGATCGGACCGCCCGTGTGAAAGAGCTCAAAGGCTTTTTTTTTTTTTGAACATGTGACCAACAGCAGAGGACTAGAAGCTCCTCCTGCTTATGTTTCCCTGCAGACAGGCTGAGAAAGAGCCGGGTCATCTGACAGCTGTATAGCGATTGGGAAAAATATACTTTTTCATTAAAATAATTACAGGGCCATCATCCATATACAAAAATAGAAGGGAGAATTGAAATTACTAGAGTGTCCGATATCTGGTACAGCTGTGCGTGGAAGCCGATCAGATTCTAACTTCAGCTTATTCAAATAAGCTTTGACAATAAAACCTGGAAGCTGATTGATTAGTATGCACAGCTGCACACAAATTTTGCACTCTCCAATTTTAGTAAATCAACCCCACTGTGTTTAGAATCACTTTAAATTGAAAAAAAAGTGAAAAATAGTGCCTGGAGTTCCGCTTTAACATTTTTCACCAAGGAGAACCTAAGAAAGCAGTTAAGTTGTATGCATTCCTACACAACTAAAGCAGTCAGCCATTTGCAATTGCAGAATTCCTTGACTTGTTTGGCATAAATCGAAACATTTTGTCCTATACACTGCACACATCTGCTGGCTCAGTGAAAATTTCAGGAAGGACAATTTATACTTTTGATTTCATTATTGCTCCTATTGAAGGAACTCCTCCTCCTGTACTCACTGAACGCAATCAATTGCCTGACAAGGAATTCCCTACACCACCTTCTACACCTTAAAAAAGGAACTTCAGCTTGATTTTTTAATTCTTTTTGGTTAAGGCAGCAGCTACAAATACTGTGGCTGCCGACTTAAGCCTCGTACACACGCAACGATTATCGGCCGACCGATCGTCCGACTTTTGTCCAGTGTTGTTGTGTTGGCTGGAATGTGCCTAGACTGCACACGAATTTTCTCGGCCAACAAAAATCTACTTCAGAAGTGATGTCATGTGCTGGTTAACTTTCCGTGTGTTTTTTCTTCTCTGAGCATGCCCAGTCTTGCTCATCAGATTTTTGTCTGCCGAAATCTGTACTGACTGACGGAAAATCGGCCATTGTGGTGACGGCCAACAAAAATTTTACACCATGCACACCAGATTTTATTCGGCCGAAAAGTCGGAGTCGGTTGTCGAAAACATCATACTAACAAGCCGAAAATCAGCCGATCGGACGTTGGCCGAAAATTCACGGCCAACTATCGATGCGTGTGTACGGGCATTAAAAATCAGGTACTTACTAGTGCCTAGGGTTCAGCACTGTCTTCCAGCAGCCAGTTCTTACTGTTACAATTCGCAGGCGCCATCTTTGATACAGGAGGCAACTGTGGCTTCCTGAGGAACCACAGCCAGCTTCCCACTGCGCATGCACAAGCTGACCCAGCGCTTTGTGAATGGTTCTGCAACCTCCTACAGGAGGGGAGGAGAGGGGGAGGGGAGTGGGGGTTCAGGCAAGAGATGCCATCCTGGCCTAGGTGAGGATTGCAGAAGTGGGAGCAGGTACCAATTAAAAAAAGGTAGACTCCCCAAAAAACAAAAACTAACTCAGTTACAGGATGGGGGGTGTTGGGAGCAAAACAATTTTTTGAGTTAAGTTCCACTTCAAGTCATTTAGCTGACTGCATCCCACCACTTGACGATTATGCCAAAATCAGGATGCTGTTGGGTACAAGATATCCTAAAAGTACACAAGGTAGGTCACCAGCAAATGGTTGGATTAACACACCCTATACCAAAAAGACTAACCTAAGTTTGGTAATTAACCACTTCCCGACCATGCACCGCAGATTTACTACGGCAGGGTGGCTCTCCTGCGCGAACCGACGTAGGTTCAACGAGCACGCACTCCCGCACCCACTCGTTTGCCGCCTGACACCCATGATTGCTCCCCGCTGAGAGAGGAGGACACAGCCGAATGCTCTTCTCCATGAAATGATCACAGAGCCCATGTGATCCTTCTATATAGGATCACATGTCTCTATGGTCATTTCACAAGCCACGCCCCCCCCCCCCCCCCACAGCTAGAATCCCTCCCCTAGGCTCACATTTAACCCATTCATTACCCACAATGTTAACCCCTTCCCTGCCAGTGTCATTATTTCAGTAACCGTGCATATTTTTAGCACTGATTACTGTAGTAATGTCACTGCTCCCCCCAAAAGTGTCAAAACGTCAGTTAGGGGCCCGATCTGTCTGCCACAATGTCGCAGTCCCCTGCAAAAAAAAATGACATAAAATTTTCCCGTAGTTAGTAGACGCGATTAACCTTTGTGCAAACCAATCAAAATACGCTTATTGCGATTTCTTTTACCAAAAATATGTAGCAGAAAACAAATTGGCCTAAAATGTTAAAAAATTGATTTTTTATTTTTTTTTGAGAATGTCATAGCAGAATGTGAAAATATTTTTTTTTTTCTAAATTGACGCTTTTTTTTTTTTGTTTATAGCAAGAAAAATAAATAAATAAATAGCACAGGTGATCAAATACCACCAAATGAAAGCTCTATTTGTGGGGAAAAAAGGATGTCAATTTTATTTGGGTACAGCGTTGCACGACCGTGCAATTGTCCGTTTAAGTAACAGTGCCGAATCTCAAAATAGGGCCAAGGGGGCAAATCCATCCGGTCTTAAAGTGGTTAACAGAACCATGCACACAATTAAGCCTCAGATGTGTGCCCCAATAAAACAATGGTACAGGGAAGTAAACACTTTGTAATAGCTCTGGTGAAACAACAATCCAGACTGCCACCAACAGTGGTAAGCCTGTGTCTGCTTCAGAAGATCACGAATTCAAAGCCAAGATCCAAGCCTACATGACTAACAGCTCAACTATCACTCCAGGAACCTTGCCCTTAGTGAACGGCTTCTACACCAATCACCACCCAAGAACATTCTCCGCTTTAAAAAGTTAAAAGCAAAGTCTCCTGAAAACGGACTTCTTAAAAAGAACTTTGAACCAGCTGTCCCACTTTGACCGCTTAGGCCCCATTCACACGACCAGACCCTCCATTGTCCTCAATAGAGCGGCCGATGTAAACGGGCATGAGTCCGTTTACACTCGCCATCATCCAATCAGACCCAATAAAAATAGACGGATGGGGATCCGTTTCCTTCCCGTCTAGCAGTTTAGATAGGATGGCAGTTGGGTGTAAATGGGCAGGCGGTCGGTTTACATCTGATCGCCCATAGAGGAGAGAAGTCTTCATCAGGGAGTTTACCACCACAGCAGCCGATTTTTTGGACTTGTTTATTGTATTTGCAATGTTCTCCCCCCCCGCCCCCTGGTTTTTGGTTTCTAGTTAGTTCAGTCCCTACTGAGACACTCCCCGCTTTCCTAAAGCGGAGCTCCACCCAAAAGGGGAAGCTCAGCTTGTTCACATCCTCCTCCCCTCCACTGCCACATTTGGCACTTTTTCACTTTTTGGGGTGGGGGGGGAGCGGATACCTGTCAAAACCAGGTAACCACTCCCATTTCCAGGTAAGATTGCCGCATGGCGATTGCGACGATGTACGAAAATTCTGGCCCCTCCCCCCGCTGCCTTCTGGGAGACACACAGGTCCCAGAAAGTGGGACCATACAGAAAGTGCAGCATAACTCACGCATGCACAGTAGGAAACAGGCTGTGAAGCTGAAAGGCTTCACTTCCTGTTTCCCTTAGTGGAGATGCCGACATCGAGGGATTCCTGGACAGGTAAGTGTCCTTATATTAAAAGTAATTGTAGCTGCTGACAATTTTTTTTTTTAATAGGCTGGAACTCCGCTTTAAGCTGTACTGTTATTTTTACTTTCCACCGCAGACACTGGGTCTCCTTACACTTCCAAATAATCGGGATGACGATCTCTGTGCAGAACTAATTTTAAGTAAAACCATGTTGGATTTAATTTGTATCTTTTTCAAGAGTAAGGGCTCTTTCACACGGATCCGTAGGTCGATCCGCCGATCCCCGCTGAGCCGGTGGATGACAGCTCTGTCTCCACTTGCAGTGCGGAGAGGGAGGTGTCACAGCCCCTGCTGCTCTCTATGGGGGATCGGATGAGAGCCGACCGCCTGTCCGCTCTCATCCGATCCGATCCCTGGACGGATGGAAAAATAGGGTTTCCATCTGTCCGGATTTCACGGACCGGATCGGATGCGGATGGCAGCGGGTGTCAGCGGACGTGTCTCCGCTGACATCCGCTGCCCCATAGAGCTGCATGGAGGATCCGATCAGATCCGCCTAAAAAACTGACAGGCGGATCTGATCGGATCGCCCGTGTGAAAGAGCCCATAAAGGAAAAGTTCACCTTTGGTAACATGTTACTCCGTATTAAAGCGGTTGTAAACCCTAAAAAATAAAAAAAAATTAAAAAAAACCTGCAAGGCAAAGGCATAATGAGCTAGTATGCATCGCATACTAGCCCATTATCTGTAACTTACCTTAGAACGAAGCCCCGACACGGACTCCCGGACATTGCTGCGGGCGCTGCCATGATCCCTCGCCGTCTCTTCCGGGTTCGGCGAGCTCCGGCGCGGTGATTGGCCAGAAGAGAGGGCTCCGGCGCGATGATTGTCCGGAGCCACGATGACGTCACTTCCGCGCATGCGCGCGGGAGTGATTTTCTGGCAAGCTCCCGACCTTCAGAGCGCATGCGCCGCTCCCGCGAGCGGCTGCATGCACTGTGAATATCTCCTAAACCATGCCGGTTTAGGAGATATTATTTGTACCTACAGGTAAGCCTATAATAAAGTGTCAAAAAGCGGGATACTACCGCTTTAAAGGTGTAATATGTAACCAAAGAGCATCTGCCTGCGCCCCTCGGGGATCTTTTCCTCGCACATGCTGTCACATTTTAACAACTTTAAGACCAGAAGGATTTGCCCCCTTCCTGACCAGGCCCCATTTTGCGAATCGGCACTGCGTTATTTTAACGGACAATTGCGTGGTCCTGCGACGCTGTACCCAAATAAAATTGACGTATTTTTTCTCCCACAAAAAGAGCTTTCTTTTTGTGGTATTTGATCACCTGTGCGATTTTTATTTTTTGCCCTATAAAAAAAAAAAAAAAAAAGCAACAATTTTGAAAAAAAAAAAAAAAATACATTATTTTTCACATTCGGCTATATGACATTCTCAAAAAAAATGTTAAAAATCAAAATTTAATATTTAAGGCCAATTTGTTTTCTGCTACATTTTTTTTTTTTAAACAAAAATATCGCAATAAGCGTATTTTGATTGGTTTGCGCAAAAGTTATTGTGTCTACTAACTACGGGGAAAGATTGTCATTTTTATTGTTTTTTTTTTTTTACTAGTAATGACGGCGATCTGCGTTTTTTTGCATGACTGCGACATTGTGGCAGACAGATCAGACCCCTAACTGACATTTTTGACACTTTTGGGGGTACCAGTGACATTACTACAGTAATCACTGCTAAAAATATGCACTGTTACTGTAATAATGCCATTGGAAGGTAAGGGGTTAACCCTGTGGGTGATCAAGGGGTTAAATGTGAGCCTAGGGGAGTGGCTTCTGAAATGACCATAGAGACATGTGTTCCTATATAGAAGGATCACAGGCGCTCTCATCATTTCAGGGAAAAGAACGGTCAGCTGTGTTTACAACACCTGCCCGCCCTCTCTCAGCGGGTAGCGATCGTGGGTGTCAGGCGCAATCGGAGCCGCCTGACCCGTGCATCGGCTTCCCTGCTGGCGAGCGGGGGCGGGAGCCTAAGGAGACGGACTGGGTGAAAGAAGCCGAACACAAATAACCACTTATTACAACCAAGGTGTGAATACCATCTCTGATCACACAACAAATCGAATCTTGAATCAGATGGGCTACAGCAGCAGAAGACCACAGTGGTTGCCACTCCTGTCAGCTAAGAGCAGGAAACTGAATCTAGAATTTGCACAGTCTCACCAATATTGGACAATAGAAGATTGGAAAACATTGCTTTGTCTGATGAGTCTCGATTTCAGCTGCGACATTCAGATGGTAGCATCAGAATTTGGTGTAAACAACATGAAAACATGGATCCACCCTGCCTTGTATTACCGGTTCAGGCTGGTGGTGTAACTGATATTTCCTGGCACACTTTGGGCCCCTTAGTACCAATTGAGCATCATTTAAACACCACGGCCTACCTGATTGTTGCTGCTGACCATGTCCATCCCTTTATGATTACAGTGTCCCCATCTTCTGATGGCTCCTTCCAGCAAGATAATGCTCTATGTCACAAAGCTCAAATCATCTCACCACTGCTTTCTTCAACATGACAATGAGGTCACTGTACTCCAATGGCCTCCACACTCACCACATCTCATCCAATAGAGCACCTTTGGGATGTGGTGGAACCAAGGCCGTCTTTAACACAGGGCAAAAGGGGAAGCTGCCCCAGGCCCATTCATTGTTGTGGGGCCCAAGGCAGCTTCCCCTTGAGACCGCACTGCTTGCAAATAGTTGATAAATGGATTCAGGAGGGCCCAAGAAAATCTTTGCCCAGGGTCCAATCAATATTAGCCACTTGCCGACCGCCGCACGACTATCTACGTCGGCGGTCAGTCCCTCACAGGCAAACTGACGTAGGTCTACGTCGCTTGCTTGTGAGGGTCTAGGGAGCGAGCGCGCGCCCCCGGAGGCGCGCTCCCGCGTGGAGACGGGCCCCCCCCGCGCGTGTGACCGGCGGACCCGATGTCCGCCGGTCACTCTACGATCGGCGGGGGAGAGGGAGAAAGTCAGACGGCTAATGTAAACAAGCCGCCTGTCATTCTCCCCTGTGTATGAATGATGATCATACGGTTCTACTATGTAGAACCGTTGATCACCATTCATACATCTGAAGCCACAGCCAATCACAGTAGAAAGCACGCCCCTAGGGACACACATAGCCCCTCCCTTTCAAAAAAAGTTAACCCCTTCACTGCCAGTGTATTTTTACAGTAACAGTGCATTTGTATAGCACTGATTACTGTAGAAATGTCACTGGTAACCCCAAAAGTGTCAAAAATGTCAGTCAAGGGTCTGATCTGTCTGCCGCAATGTCGCTGTACCGCAAAAAAAAAAAAAAAAAAAAAAAAAAAAAAAAAAAAAAAAAAAATCGCAGATCGCCGCCATTACTCGTTAAAAAAAAAAAAAAACAAAAATGACAAAAATCTTTCCCTTAGTTAGTAAACGTGATAACTTTTGCGCAAACAAATCAAAATACGCTTTTTGCAATTTTTTTTACCAAACATAGGTAGCAGAAAACAAATTGGCCTAAAATGTTAAAAAATTTTGATTTTTACATTTTTTTTGGGGAATTTCATATAAAAAAAATGTGAAAAATATTGTTATTTTTGCAAAATTGACGCTCTTTTTTTGCTTATAGTGCATGATCAAAAAAAAAAAATAAAAAAAAAAAAAAAAAAAAAAAAAAAAAAAAAAAAAATCGCACAGGTGATCAAATACCACCAAAAGAAAGCTCTGTTTGTGGGGAAAAAAAGGACGTCAAATTCGTTTAGGTACAGCGTCGCACGACCGCGCAATTGTCCGTTAAAGTCACGCAGTGCCGAATCGCAAAATAGGCCCTGGTCAGGAAGGGGGTAAAATCTTCCGGGGCTTAAGTGGTTAAGGCAGATCTGAAAACAAAAGGAGGTCCAACCCGGTACTAGCAAGGTGTACCTAATAAAGTGGCCAGTGAGTGTATATACCACCCATGTCACCATCCATGCCAGAGGGATATGCCAGTCCTGTGATGTCACAGTCAGTGATTGCAATCATTGGACAATCAGACCAATCCACAATCATAAAGAGGAAAATCAGATTGGATGTCACCAAACCGATACTCTACTTTGTTGTTTTTCTTTTATAAAAAGTTTATTGCAAGCAGCAGGAGATGAGCACCAACGCAGGAAAATCCATCAGCCCATAGCGATCCTTATATTTGTATCAAATAACGATCGGTACAGCCTGATGAACTTCTGCTCTTCTATACGCAGTCTATCGTTGTACAGTGATGGATACAATGCTGTGTGTGTTTAGCTATAGAACCAATTCTGTGTGAGTGTGTTTATTTATAGAACCAATTCTGTGTGTGCATCGCCCTGTGCAGAGATCAGACAGCTAAACATCTTCTGCCCCCCGGCTACCCCATTCCCCCCCATTAACCCTGGATGGTACAGCCCGATGCCCAGCACTTACTTCCGCTCCTCCGCTCCTCTGGCTTCTCCTGAACTTCTACTTCCGGTCCTCTCATCCAGCTGGGAAGGGGGGGAGGAGGAGGAGGAGGGGATGGAGTTGTCCTGCTGCTCTGGTCTCTATAGAATTCTGCTGACCAGCAGCACTCTCTCTGCTCTTCTCTCCCCGCCCGGACTGACAGGGCGGATCTCACCCTATGAGCGATGAGGAAATCCTATAATTACACCTAATTGGTGCGGCGGTGACACAGTGAGACTCGGGGGATTGAGTAATAGGAATGTGGGAGGTCATGGAAGGTATTTTATAGCTACTTACCGCTGCTACTAGTCAGGGGAAGGGTTCATTTAACCCCTTTGCTGCTGGAGCCTTTTATTTTATTTGCTCACACATACTACAATGCTTTTATATATATATATATATATATATATATATATATATATATACAATATAGTATACGCACACATACACAGGTTGAACTGGATGGACTATTGTCTTTATTCAACCTTTACCATGTAACTATGTATAAAAATCCACTCTCAACCCCCCAAACCCGGGTATATTTTCTGAGGGCAGGGGCCCTGGAGAATAAAATGGCAGCAGTCACAGTGTTTTTTTTTTTTTTTGTCGTGGTATTTTTGGTACTTTTTCAAAAGTATAATTTCAGTAGAAAAAAAAAACGCTCTAAATGATGTCAGTGCCCACAAGCACAATAATATTGCCATCATTTTTGGTAAAAAAAAAAAGACAGGTTGTGTTCAATAAATAGATAAGAAATAAGTCAAGCTGGAAAATTGCACGCTACCCAAAACTGTCTATAAATGACGCTTTGAATTAGTGATCGACCAATATCGTTCTTTTATTGCCGATACCGATATTTTGGTCATCACATATCGGTATTGGCCGATATTTTCGTACATTCAATTTTTTTTATTGTTTTTGACAGGTACTGTTGTAGAGGGATCTGGGAGTGTAAAAGACCCCAAAACCCTCCTCTGCATTTAAAAGCATTCAAAACGCCAAGTTTGGCTGTTTTGAAGGCTGTCATATTTTTGAATTTGGCACTGAGTACCCAGAAGTGATGTCCTGTCATCACTTCCGGGTTTTTACATGGAGACCCGATCAGAGCCGAATGCAGCTTTGATCGGGTCTTCTCTTCAGCGGCCATGCAGGATGGTTGCCTGGGTCTCCAGGTGGGACGGAAGACCAGGGCAAGCTGCGGAATCCTTCCTCCCGATCCTTGTAATGACAGCCGAGCGGCTTAGCCACATCGGTTGTCATTACAAGACAGCTGACCATCGGCTATGGATGCCGGTACCGGGGTGATGCCTCTAGCTGCAGGCATCACTCCGGTACAAGCACTTTCCTGAAATATCGGTAACCTCCAGGGCCGATTCTGATATATCGGGGAAAGTGCAGATCGGCCCCCGATATATCGCCTTTGCCGTTAATCGGTTGATCCCTACTTTGAATCCCTTAGGCTAAGTTCACACTGGCATTAAAAGCAGGCGTTTGAGAGGCGTTACGATGTGGTGATACAATAGACAGCGCACACTGCTGTTCACACTATCAAAACATGAAGCGCTAGCCTAGCGTCACTTCAGCCTCATGTCGAGCCAGGAGGCATTTAAAGCCTTTCAACACCTCCCATTCAAGTCTGTGATAATGATTCATAAACGCTCTGTTATCTGTAATGTAATAGGCATTTGTGGATCGGTTTTAACACACCTTAACGCTCATCAAACCCTTCAAAACCGCCCATAGGGTGTTTGGGGGGTATTTTTAACTCCTCGTTTACTAGGGTTGCTACCTCATCCCTTTAAACCAGGCCACACATTAATTACACAGGTTCTGTTGCTGATTAAGGTTATAATTAAACTCAGCAGGAGCGATCCTGGGGGGTGCGTGTGCCCACTCGCCAATGGGGAAGCCGATCCACCAGGCACCCGCAAACGCTCCCCATGAAGAGAGAACGGCGGTCTGCTGTTGTAAACACAGCAGACTGTTGTTCTTTCAGGAATCAATGCAAAGCTCCTGTGTTCCTCCTATTTAGGATCACAGGTCTCTGTATTGATTTCACAAGTCCCTCCCCCCCCCACAGTTAGAAAACACCCCCTAGGCTCACATTATACCTTTGATCTAGGGGTGCACCGATCCGACTTTTCTTGTCCCGATACCGATATCTGGCATTGTGTATCTGCCGATACCGATCCGGAACTACACACATACACAATATGCATGCGACAGAGCAAAGCCACTGCTTCATGTGTACGGCTCCTCCATTCACAGGCGGAGTGCATCTGATATCACTCCGCCTGTGAGCCGGGCCTATACAGGAAGTAGCGGCTCCCATCCCATACTACTACTGCACCAAGTAAGGGACGGCTAAGCCGGGACTCAGCAAAATCGGATCGGCCCATGGATCGGTTAATTTTACAGATCCAGCTATTGTGGCAGTATCGGCGCCGATATCAGATTCTAATATCGGATCGGTGCATCCCTACTTTGATCACCCATGGGTTAACCCCTTCCCTGCCAGTGTCATTATTACAGTAACAGTGCACATATTTTAGCACAAATTACTGTAGCAATGTCACTGGTCCCCTCAAAAATGTCAGGTAGGAGTCCGATCTGTCCGCCACAATGTTGAAGTCCTGCTAAAAATCGATTGACTTTTAATATTTTTTTGGGGGGGGAATGTTATATAACAGAAAATAAAAAATATTGTATTTTGTTTTTTTTTCAGAATTTTCACTCTTTTTTGTTTATAGCACAAAAAATTTAAATTGCAGAGGTGATCAAATACCACCACACATGTGGGAATAAAAAGGACATCAATTTTATTTGGGTAAAGCGTCGCAAGACCGCGCAATTGTCCGCTAAAGTAACGCAGTGCCGAATTGCAAAAAATGGCCTGGTCATTAAGGGGGAAAATCTTCCGGTCCAGAAGTGGTTAAAGGGATAATGTGGCAACCCTAGTGGGGCCTGTGTATGTAACTGTACAGGTGAGGTGTAAGGGCTCTCTATGTACCTGTGTATAGGTGAGGTGAGAGGGCTATGCATATGTACCTGTGTACAGGTGAGGTGAGAGGGCTTTGTACATATAGATGTGTACAGGTGAGGTGAGAGGGCTTTGTACATATACCTGTGTACAGGTGAGGTGAGAGGGCTTTGTACATATACCTGTGTACAGGTGAGGGGAGAGGGCTTTGTACATATACCTATGTACACCTGTGTACAGGTGAGGGGAGAGGGCTTTGTACATATACCTATGTACAGGTGAGGTGAAGGGCTCTCTATGTACCTGTGTACAGGTGAGGTGAAGGGCTCTCTATGTACCTGTGTACAGGTGAGGTGAAGGGCTCTCTATGTACCTGTGTGCAAGTGAGATGTAAGGGCTCTCTATGTACCTGTGTACAGGTGAAGTGAGAGGGCTATGCGTATGTACCTGTGTACAGGTGAGGTGAGAGGGCTATACGTATGTACCTGTGTACAGGTGAGGTGAGGGGCTCTCTATGTACCTGTGTGCAAGTGAGATGTAAGGGCTCTCTATGTACCTGTGTACAGGTGAGATGTAAGGGCTCTCTATGTACCTGTGTGCAAGTGAGATGTAAGGGCTCTCTATGTACCTGTGTACAGGTGAGGTGAAGGGCTCTCTATGTACCTGTGTGCAAGTGAGATGTAAGGGCTCTCTATGTACCTGTGTACAGGTGAGGTGAAGGGGTCTCTATGTACCTGTGTACAGGTGAGGTGTGAGGGCTATGCATATGTACCCGTGTATCAGTCAGGTGAGAGGGCTATTCATATGTACCTGTGTACAGGTGAGGGGTAAAGGCTCTCTATGTACCTGTGTACAGGTGAAGTGAGAGTGCTATGCATATGTACCTGTGCTAGGGCTGGGCTATATGGCTGAAAACTGTATCACGATATCAGTGTTTCATATCGGTCGATATCGATAATTATTGATATTTTTTATTACCCATTTAAAATAAGGACCCTAGGGTGAGAATGCAGAGCGGCGGGCATGGTACAGGAGAATGCAGGGTGACTGGCATGGTGCAGGAGAATGCAGGGTGACTGGCATGGTGCAGGAGAATGCAGGGTACTGGCATGGTGCAGGAGAATGCAGGGTACTGGCATGATGCAGGAGAATGCAGGGTACTGGCATGGTGCAGGAGAATGCAGGGCACTGGCATGGTGCAGGAGAATGCAGGGCACTGGCATGGTGCAGGAGAATGCAGGGTACTGGCATGGTGCAGGAGAATGCAGGGTACTGGCATGGTGCAGGAGAATGCAGGGTACTGGCATGGTACAGGAGAATGCAGGGTACTGGCATGTTACAAGAGGATCCGGGGTTGTGGGCATACTACAGGAGATGCAGTGCTGTGGGCATGGTACAGGTAGACCATGCCCGCAGCACTGCATCCCTTGTAGTGTGCCCGCAGCCCTGCATAATGGCAGGTAGTGAAGCTGTTTCACTTACCTGTTCCAGAGGCGCCTTCATTTTAAAAATGGCGCCGCCACGTCATTGCGCACGCGCCGCCGCTCGTGTAACTTCGGCTATTCCCGGCCTCTCCCGAGCGGCGGCGGCGCGTGCGTGGTGACGTGTATGCGACGGGCGGCGCCATTTTTAAAGCTTAAACCCGTCGGAGCGGACTTTTCGTTTTATCGTTCCAAGTTGTGTATTGCTATCGATCCCCTGACTATCGCGATACATATCGGTATCGCTTTATCACCCAGCCCTAACCTGTGCACAGGTGAGGTGAGAGGGCTATGCATATGTACCTGCGTACAGGTGAGGTGAGAGGGCTATGCATATGTACCTGTGTACAAGTGAGGTGTAAGGGCTCTCTATGTACCTGTGTACAGGTGAGGTGTAAGGGCTCTCTATGTACCTGTGTACAGGTGAAGTGAGAGGGCTATGCGTATGTACCTGTGTACAGGTGAGGTGAGAGGGCTATACGTATGTACCTGTGTACAGGTGAGGTGAGGGGCTCTCTATGTACCTGTGTACAGGTGAGGTGAAGGGCTCTCTATGTACCTGTGTGCAAGTGAGATGTAAGGGCTCTCTATGTACCTGTGTACAGGTGAGGTGTGAGGGCTATGCATATGTACCCGTGTATCGGTCAGGTGAGAGGGCTATTCATATGTACCTGTGTACAGGTGAGGGGTAAAGGCTCTCTATGTACCTGTGTACAGGTGAAGTGAGAGTGCTATGCATATGTACCTGTGCTAGGGCTGGGCGATATGGCTGAAAACTGTATCACGATATCAGTGTTTCATATCGGTCGATATCGATAATTATTGATATTTTTTATTACCCATTTAAAATAAGGACCCTAGGGTGAGAATGCAGGGAGGCGGGCATGGTACAGGAGAATGGAGGGTGACTGGCATGGTGCAGGAGAATGCAGGGTGACTGGCATGGTGCAGGAGAATGCACGGTACTGGCATGGTGCAGGAGAATGCAGGGTAATGGCATGGTGCAGGAGAATGCAGGGCACTGGCATGGTGCAGGAGAATGCAGGGTACTGGCATGGTGCAGGAGAATGCAGGGTACTGGCATGGTGCAGGAGAATGCAGGGTACTGGCATGGTGCAGGAGAATGCAGGGCACTGGCATGGTGCAGGAGAATGCAGGGTACTGGCATGGTGCAGGAGAATGCAGGGTACTGGCATGGTGCAGGAGAATGCAGGGTACTGGCATGGTGCAGGAGAATGCAGGGTACTGGCATGGTACAGGAGAATGCAGGGTACTGGCATGGTGCAAGAGGATCCGGGGTTGTGGGCATACTACAGGAGATGCAGTGCTGTGGGCATGGTACAGGTAGACCATGCCCGCAGCACTGCATCCCTTGTAGTGTGCCCGCAGCCCTGCATAATGGCAGGTAGTGAAGCTGTTTCACTTACCTGTTCCAGAGGCGCCTTCATTTTAAAAATGGCGCCGCCCGGCGCCGCCACATCATTGCGCACGCGCCGCCGCCGCTCGTGTAACTTCGGCTATTCCCGGCCTCTCCCGAGCGGCGGCGGCGCGTGCGTGGTGACGTGTATGCGACGGGCGGCGCCATTTTTAAAGCTTAAACCCGTCGGAGCGGACTTTTCGTTTTATCGTTCCAAGTCGTGTATTGCTATCGATCCCCTGACTATCGCGATACATATCGGTATCGCTTTATCACCCAGCCCTAACCTGTGCACAGGTGAGGTGAGAGGGCTATGCATATGTACCTGCGTACAGGTGAGGTGAGAGGGCTATGCATATGTACCTGTGTACAAGTGAGGTGTAAGGGCTCTCTATGTACCTGTGTACAGGTGAGGTGTAAGGGCTCTCTATGTACCTGTGTACAGGTGAAGTGAGAGGGCTATGCGTATGTACCTGTGTACAGGTGAGGTGAGAGGGCTATACGTATGTACCTGTGTACAGGTGAGGTGAGGGGCTCTCTATGTACCTGTGTACAGGTGAGGTGAAGGGCTCTCTATGTACCTGTGTGCAAGTGAGATGTAAGGGCTCTCTATGTACCTGTGTACAGGTGAGGTGTGAGGGCTATGCATATGTACCCGTGTATCGGTCAGGTGAGAGGGCTATTCATATGTACCTGTGTACAGGTGAGGGGTAAAGGCTCTCTATGTACCTGTGTACAGGTGAAGTGAGAGTGCTATGCATATGTACCTGTGCTAGGGCTGGGCGATATGGCTGAAAACTGTATCACGATATCAGTGTTTCATATCGGTCGATATCGATAATTATTGATATTTTTTATTACCCATTTAAAATAAGGACCCTAGGGTGAGAATGCAGGGAGGCGGGCATGGTACAGGAGAATGGAGGGTGACTGGCATGGTGCAGGAGAATGCAGGGTGACTGGCATGGTGCAGGAGAATGCACGGTACTGGCATGGTGCAGGAGAATGCAGGGTAATGGCATGGTGCAGGAGAATGCAGGGCACTGGCATGGTGCAGGAGAATGCAGGGTACTGGCATGGTGCAGGAGAATGCAGGGTACTGGCATGGTGCAGGAGAATGCAGGGTACTGGCATGGTGCAGGAGAATGCAGGGCACTGGCATGGTGCAGGAGAATGCAGGGTACTGGCATGGTGCAGGAGAATGCAGGGTACTGGCATGGTGCAGGAGAATGCAGGGTACTGGCATGGTGCAGGAGAATGCAGGGTACTGGCATGGTACAGGAGAATGCAGGGTACTGGCATGGTACAAGAGGATCCGGGGTTGTGGGCATACTACAGGAGATGCAGTGCTGTGGGCATGGTACAGGTAGACCATGCCCGCAGCACTGCATCCCTTGTAGTGTGCCCGCAGCCCTGCATAATGGCAGGTAGTGAAGCTGTTTCACTTACCTGTTCCAGAGGCGCCTTCATTTTAAAAATGGCGCCGCCCGGCGCCACCACGTCATTGCGCACGCGCCGCCGCCGCTCGTGTAACTTCGGCTATTCCCGGCCTCTCCCGAGCGGCGGCGGCGCGTGCGTGGTGACGTGTATGCGACGGGCGGCGCCATTTTTAAAGCTTAAACCCGTCGGAGCGGACTTTTCGTTTTATCGTTCCAAGTCGTGTATTGCTATCGATCCCCTGACTATCGCGATACATATCGGTATCGCTTTATCGCCCAGCCCTAACCTGTGCACAGGTGAGGTGAGAGGGCTATGCATATGTACCTGCGTACAGGTGAGGTGAGAGGGCTATGCATATGTACCTGTGTACAAGTGAGGTGTAAGGGCTCTCTATGTACCTGTGTACAGGTGAGGTGTAAGGGCTCTCTATGTACCTGTGTACAGGTGAAGTGAGAGGGCTATGCGTATGTACCTGTGTACAGGTGAGGTGAGAGGGCTATACGTATGTACCTGTGTACAGGTGAGGTTAGAGGGCTATGCGTATGTACCTGTGTACAGGTGAGGTGAGAGGGCTATGCGTATGTACCTGTGTACAGGTGAGAGGGCTTTGTAAATATATCTGTGTGCAGGGGAGGTACAAGGGCTGTGTACAGGTGAGGTGTGGTGCCTCTGTACGTACCTGTGTACACGCCCATACTAAAGCTCATTAAAAAGGGGCAGAGATATATCCCGGGTAACTATAGGCCGGTCAGCCTAACATCAGTAGTCTGCAAGATTTTGGAGGGGATGTTAAGGGACCACATACAAGACTTTAGTAATGAAAACAGTATTAGTAGTAGTAATCAGCATGGATTCATGAAAAATCGTTCTTGCCAAACCAATCTATTAACCTTCTACGATGAAGTGAGCTGCCACCTAGATAAAGGAAAGCCTGTGGATGTGGTGTATCTGGACTTTGCAAAGGCCTTTGACACCGTTCCCCACAAACGCTTACTGTACAAACTAAGGAAGGTAGGTATGGACCATAAGGTGAGTACCTGGATAGAGAACTGGCTCCAGGGGAGGTTGCAAAGGGTGGTGATTAATGGGGAGTACTCAGATTGGGCGGGTGTGGAAAGTGGGGTCCCCCAGGGTTCTGTCCTGGGGCCAATCCTGTTTAATTTATTCATAAATGATCTAGAGGAGGGGATATCTAGTACAATCTCAGTATTTGCAGATGACACTAAACTAGGCATGCCAATATCTTCTATGCAGGATGTGGAAACCTTACAAGCGGACCTGAACAAAATAATGGGGTGGGGAACTACATGGCAGATGAGGTTTAATGAAAAATGTAAAGTAATGCACCTGGGTGCCAGAAACCAGAAAGCAAGCTACTCACTAGGGGGGGAACCTCTGGGTGAGTCTAGGATGGAAAAGGACTTGGGGGTACTGGTAGACAACAGGCTTGGCAGTGGCATGCAATGCCAAGCCGCTGCAAGCAAAGCCAACAGAATACTGGGATGTATAAAAAAGGGGATTCACTCCAGAAATAAAGAGATTATTCTCCCACTCTACAAGACTCTGGTCCGGCCACATCTGGAGTATGCTGTCCAGTTCTGGGCACCGGTCCTCAGGAAGGATGTGCTGGAACTGGAGAAAGTCCAGAGAAGGGCAACAAAAATAATTAGGGGAATGGAGGACATCAGCTATGAGGAAAGACTACAAGCACTGAACTTATTCTCTCTGGAGAAGAGACGATTGAGAGGGGATATGATATCAATGTACAAATATTGTACTGGCAACCCTAGCATAAGGAACAAACTATTCAGAGAAAGGAAATACAATAAGACACGTGGCCACTCACTAAAACTAGAGGAAAGGCGGTTTAACCTTAAAATACGCAGGGGGTTTTTCACTGTAAGAGCAGTAAGGATGTGGAATTCTCTTCCACAAGCAGTGGTATTAGCAGGGAGTGTAGATATAAAACAAAGAAAAGGGCGCACCAGCCTAGCGCATTATCCTCAGCGAGTTTATTTAAAATATCAAGATAAAAATCGGCTACTCACAAACATACGTAGAAAACAAGCATATCAGTTCCATAAAGCCGCCTCATTATAGGAGTCCAATATCTCATAGAAGCAGAGGGCTGACGCGTTTCGAGGCTGTGCCTCTTCCTCAGAGCCTGCTTTCTGGCATGTATTAGCAGGGAGCATTGATAGTTTCAAAAAACTATTAGATGGGCACCTTAAAGACCACAACATACAGGGGTATACAATGTACGGTTAACAGCAAACACACACACACATCATAGGTTGGACTGGTGTCTTTTTTCAACCTCACTAACTACGTAACTATGTAAGTAAGTCTAACACCCATACTAATGCTATAGAAGCGTTTGTAGAAATTTAGTCAAGTATGAACAAGCCATTACAACTCATCAGTTTAGAGATAGGAGGGAAAGATGGGCCTTAAGCACCCCATACATCAGGGGTGTCAAACTCAGTTTTAGCAAGGGCCGCTACACCAATATGGTTGCCCTCAGAGGTCCAGTTGTATTTGTAAGACTAGATGTCTCTCTCTTACATCACAGTAAGAAGCTGGGGGCAGAGCTCGGAAGCTGTAAGTTCAGGGTTTGGGGAAGGACCAGAGAAGGGCTAGAGTCAGCTATCCCGAGACCAGGAAAGGCAGAGACAAGGGGGTGCAGGATCTGTAAGAAGAGTTCTGTCCTCTCTGCTGCTGACTGCTGAGGCGGGGAGAGATGAGCCTCTCCATTACAGCAAGAAGATGTGCAGGTTCTGGCAGAGGAGTTCTGTCCTCCTCTCTTCTGTCAACTACTGAGACAAGGTGGGGGCAGAGAGGAGAGGATGCCGCAGATGCAGGAGAGGTACGAGGGCCAGGGCCACATGAAATGGCCTGGTGGGCCGGATTTGACCCGCGGGCCTTGTGTTTGACATACATTATTCTTTTTTGTTTTTTAAATGAGCCGATTATCTCCTCCACACATTCGAGGTCACTCCCACTGAGCCTTTGTATTCTGACACTGGGGAGACTTCCCCGCCATCAGAATGCAGTGATCACTGTTGCTGGCTATAGCCGGCAGCACTGATCAATCGGGAAATACAGGCTGGTTGTCTATAGATGGACTTGTGTACAGCCAGCCTGCTCATACATGGATCAAAATTGGATTGGTCCCTGCTAAATCGGCTGAAATTCAATCCATGTATAACCAGCTTAAAATGATTGCTGTCACTCCGGTGACACCTTATCCATTTGGTGCAACTATCATTTATGTATGCATGTCTGATACACACATTATTTCAAAGGGTGTTCATTTTATTTATTTATTTTTTATAGTTTATCTTTTTTACCCCTTCGCGCTGCCTACCGGCGGCCCTTTACGTAGGCTTTAATGGGCAGGGATGTGATGCAGTTTCTCTATCATGTGACAGCTGTGATTGGCTTTTACAGTGGTCACATGATCATGAGCCGATACCGCTGGCTCCCAGTCAAAAGCCGTGATCAGGAGCTGTAAGTGGTGGGTTAAAGCCTGCATATTGCATATATGCGTTAAGTGCTCAGCAAGGGGTTAATCTTTATTTTTTTTTCAAAATGTCTGTTTTCTTCCTAACTTTATTGCTATGCGATAGCATAGTGTATAGTAGGTTCTCTGAACCCTAATGTTACATCTGCACTCTGTTGATGACAGCCAAGCACAAACTGTGCTTGATTACCTTCTTCCCTGGGCAGAAAGACTGAGGATTGACAGTTTTTTGCCCAGAAGAGGTCAGAGCTGAGCGCTTTCGGGGCCATTCTTCGCAGGGGTCAATGCGTTTGCTGTCCTCCCAACACTCTTCATCCAGACACCCACCATGATGGTTCTGGGCATCCAGGAGGGACTGGTAAGCCTGAGATATATGGCAGGGGAGCAAGAATAAATGTGACATTATCAGTCAATGTAAGGGTAGCTTTTACACCAACCACTACGATGTAAGGCAGAGGCGTAACTAGAACCTTCAGAGCCCTGGTACAAGAAACCATGAAGGGCCCCCGTGGCCCATGACTGGGGTCCTTCCCACTGATCCCATGGCCCTTTACTCCCATTGTGGGATCCTTTATTTACGGTTCTAGTGGGCCATCTTCCTGCCATCTTGGGGTCCCCCCACAGTGGTGGAACGCCAGAGCCCCCTGTCACAAGTGTGACCTTTGTGACCCTGGTAGTTCCACCACTGGTATCAGTATATTTTTTTTTTTACCATTCTATTTATTTTGTTTACAATTTTTTTACATATTTTTTAGGACACACATTTGGGGGGTGGGGGGGGGGGGGTTGGTGAAATATCAGGGGTCTAAACAGACCCCTGGTGTCTACCTTTTAAGACAGAGAAAGGGACTGAGGACAAAGTCACAGGGGAAACACACAGGAACCCGGGGCAGTAGGACAGAGATAGGAAGGCAGCGGGAGCGGCAAGTGGAGGAACCAATGCCCTCCATTTCTCTCTTGCAGCTGCTGAAGTGGGAGGGAGTGGAGGAGAAGCAGGCATTAAGCCGCCCTTGAGCATGGGGGCAGTTCACAATGGCAACCCCTGTATGTACGCCCCAGATGTAAGGCCCTATTCACACTTGTGTGATACTTGTCCTTGCAAAAGAGAATAAATCCTTGCCTTTCCCACTGCTTGTGACGCTGAAAAATACTCCATTGAAGAAAAATCTTCCTTTGAAGCCTGCAAAGATACTGACATGTCTGGAAGTGTGGGTTTTCCTGGCTCCCGACCCATTCACTAGTTCTAAATGCAGGCTCTTACATCACTACAGGAGACAGTAGTGCCATAAAGGGCATTGGGAGGCAATGGGGAGGTGGGGGAGAACAAAGAAGATTGACACTTCCAGAAGTGTCAATTTTTAAGCAGCTTTTTAAGGGCTCACACAAACAGGCATCTGTCAGCGAGAAATGAACCCCATGCACACATTGTGTGCGAACAGCCAAGGCTAGATCTATAGCCTCTACAAATCAAAGGCAGGCAACTCTGCTGTTCGCATGTAACCACTCAGCGAAGCAGTTACATGCAATAAGGGGCTCTGCCTGGTCCTGGACACAGTATGTTTGCATCCAGGACTGACATTTCTGGATGTATACAAACCAAGCCACAACTAATCATCTAGTTTCTATGCAGCCATAGCACAGAGTGTTGCTTCATCATGATGTTGTGTGTAGCTACATCTGATTGAAATAACACACAACTTACTCCAGTATTGCGTTGAAGTCCCCAACAATGTCCTTATGTGGACAATGAATCCACCCTAACCAACAACCATGAAGAACCTGATGCCAAAATTCTTGAGGTGCTTGACAATACCGATGGGATAGAGATCTTATAGATAGAAGATTTGTATGAAGAGGGTCGTACACATGAATTAAGTGAAATGGTTTCCAACCCCTATAACAATCCCATTGTGCATACTTCATTCAAACCAAAGTCACTCTTTTACCCCCACCATGCCAAAAGAGAATATAGTAAGACCTTCTACACTGAACAAAATTATAAACGCAACATTTTTGTTTTTGCCCCCATTTTTCATGAGCTGAACTCAAAGATCTAAGACTTTTTCTATGTACACAAAAGGCCTATTTCTCTCAAATATTGTTCAAAAATCTGTCTAAATCTGTTAGTGAGCACTTCTCCTTTGCCGAGGTAATCCATCCACCTCACAGGTGTGGCATATCAAGATGCTGATTAGACAGCATGATTATTGCACAGATGTGCCTTAGGCTGGCCACAATAAAGGCCACTCTAAAATGTGCAGTTTTATCACACAGAACAATGCCCCATGTGGCAAGTTTTGAAGGAGCGTGCAATTGGCATGCTGACTGCAGAAATGTCCACCAGAGCTGTTGCCCGTGAATTGAATGTTCATTTCTCTACCATAAGCCGTCTCCAAAGGCGTTTCAGAGAATTTGGCAGTAAATCCAACCGGCCTCACAATCGCAGACCATGTGTAACCAACCACACCATCCCAGGACCTCCACATCCAGCCTCTTCGCCTCCAAGATCGCCTGACACCAGCCACCCGCACAGCTGCTGCAACAATTGGTTTATATAACCAAAGAATTTCTGCACAAGCTGTCAGAAAACGTCTCAGGGAAGCTTATCTGCATGCTCGTCGTCCTCATCGGGGTCTCGAACTGACTGCACTTCATCGTCGTAACCGACTTGAATGGGCAAATGCTCACATTCAATGGCGTCTGGCACTTTGGAGAGGTGTTCTCTTCACGGATGAATCCCGGTTTTCTTAAATCTTTCAGTTCATCTCATGAAAAAATGGAGGCAAAAACAAGTGTTGCATTTATAATTTTGTTCAGTATATATGGTATATGCAGATTTTGTAAAAATGTGTGAAAATCCACGTTATAGGTACCTACAGAACCCCAGTTAGACTGAAAGGGAAGCCCTGGAAAATCTAGAGAATAATGATGAGATTGTGATCCGAATGGAAGACAAAGGGGGAGGGGTGGTTATCTCAAATAGAGGTGACTGATTATACATGGGAAGCCAATAGATTGGTGTCTGACACAAATACCTACCAAAAACTAATTAGGAACCAACTACCCATTTAGAAACCCCTATTACATGATCTAGTAGGAGAGGCATACAAGAAGGGGAGAATAAGTCAGAAAAAAGTTTTCTCATTCGAGATCACTATAAAAAACCCTACTTTTACCATATCCCCAAGGTACATAAAGATGCCATTAACCCCCCCTGGATGCCCAATTATTGCTAGTATGGACAGTCTAACCTGTTATATCTCACAATATGTGGACCATTTTTTGCAACCCATAGTGAGATCACTCCCAGCGTATGTTAGGGACTCATCCCATGTTTTAGTATTATTAGGACAATATAGATGGTCCACTCAATACTCATGGCTGTCCCTGGACTTATGTTCATTGTACACGTCCATACCACATGCTACAGGAATCTAAGCACTAAATCACTTTTTAGCCAATACGGACTATCTCAAACCTCTTCAAGCTCACTTTATTAGTAATTGTACAGAATTTGCATTAGAACACAATTACTTTGAATTCCAGGGTACTCATTATCTGCAGAAATCTGGCACAGCTATGGGTGCTCATTTTGCACCCTGTTATGCAAATCTCTTCATGGGATTTCAGGAGGAGGAACATATCTGGAAGAACAACCCATATAGCAAACATCTTGTTCATAATGGACGATTTATTGATGATAATATCATCATTTGGGAAGGCTCTCCTGATGTGATCCAGTTTTTTTGTGGAATATTGCAATAGCAATCCTTATAATATTCCTTTTACTTTTTTTTTTTACAGATCCTAACTACTTGGTCTTCTTGGACCTACTGTTATCCTGGAATGAATACAATAATAATATTATCTCCAAAACCCATTTTAAAGATACAGCTTGCAACTCTTATTTACTATTTACCTAGCTGGAAACGCAATATACTATACAGTCAATATCATAGGCTACGGAGAAATTGTACAAACTCCACAGATTATCTGGAACAGGGTTGTGTCTTGCATAAGAAATTTATAGAAAAAGGCTACAGTGAGGAACACATATAGGATGCATCCAAAAGGTATCTCCATACAAAAAAACTGATGACGTTAGATCCCATGACAGTGTGGAGAAATCCAAGGACTTCTCCACAAAATTAATCACCAACTTTAACAATCAGCACTGGCAGATTAAAAATACCCTCAGGAAACATTGGCCTATTTTGTCGCATGATCCTGCTTTGACCAACATTTTACCGCCTAGACCAAATACTGTGTTTAGGAGAGCAAGGAATATCAAAAATCGGATTGCGCCTAGTAACATAAAAGGGTTACAGTCTAGTCTGAGCAACATTCCATCCCTCTTTGATATCCGAGGTATGTTTAAATGTAGGAAACCCACCTGCAAGGCTTGCGCATTTATAAAACATGGAAAAACGGAGTTCACTAATCATTTAGGGAAAACCTGCAAGATAAACCAATTCATCACATGTGGCACTCAGTTTGTAGTATATGCACTAAGGTGCCCATGTGGGTTATTCTATGTAGGTCGTACCATCCGTACAATGCGCACTATGTTCAATAAACATCTGAAGCTCATTGAAACAGGTGGTACTAAGCCCAGTGTGCCTCATCATTTTAGTACTCATCATGATGAAAAGACCAGTGGTTTGGAACGATTTGGTATTGAGGCCATCTCTATGCAATTACCTGAGGGGGGGATTCTCCCAGTTGTGTCAAAGAGAACATTTTTGGATCTTCACCCTAAATTCCATGAGTCCGGGGGGCGTAATGAAGAATTCGAGATTAGTACCATCATTTGATACCCAATTTAGTGGGGTATCTGTCCCCCCACCTTCGAGAATTTCAGGTGACTTGTTATCTACTCCTCTTATGTTTTGGGCCCCTATACCCATTTCGTACAGTTAACCCTTTTGATGGGAATTTTTTTTCCTTTGTTTTTACACTTTTTTGTGTATTGTATACATTTGGTACTTCTGTTCAAACGAGCTGTATTTGATACCGATACTGTGTAAACTGTTTAAAACCAAAGTGAAAGAAAACATTCCATACAAAAGAAGAGCTTAAAGCTGGGTAGATAACTGCTGGCTGAATGAAAAAAAAAAAAAAACGAAACAGATTCCAACTTGTCCGTTTAACCGAAGTTGATCTGATGAATGAGGTCTGTCAAACAGAGATGGTCACACGCTGATCGAAATTTGGCGAGTCCTTCCTGAGTCAGCCGGATTTTGATTTACCTATGGCAAGTTTTGGTAGCAGGGCTTCCCAGGGGTTCCTGGGGAAAGAGTTCTTTAGTACTAACATTATGAGGTTATAGACCCGTATCCACAGCATTTCGACATTATGGGTCATTCTCACCAAATGTATAGAAGGGAGTCTGCAGTATTACAACTCCTAAAGCAGTTTAACCACTTCCGCACTGCTCACTAGAGCTCTACTGCGGCAAAGTGGCTCGATAACGTCTGGCGTTACGTCACCAGACATTCCCCTCTCTCGGCTGCGCCAGAGGCTCGCTCCCGCTGTATTCAGCCACAGCGGGAGTCGGGCCAGGGGAGGAGCGGCGGCGATCGCCGCTGCTCTTCCCCGATCGTCGGGGAATCGAGTGTGGAGATCCGCCTGCATGTGTAAACACAAGCGGGCGGATCTCCTAAGTGACAGGCAGGGTCAGATTGCAGGGTTCAGCATAGCTGAACCTGCGATCTGTCCTTGTGTCACATAGTCCCCTCCCCCCACACACGTCAGTAAGCACCAGGCATACATTAACCCCTTGATCACCAATAAAAATTAACCCCTTCCCTGCCAGTGTCATATTTACAGTAACAGTGCATATTTATAGCACTGATTACTGTAGTAATGTCACTGGTACCCCCAAAAGTGTCAAAAATGTCAGTCAAGGGTCCGGTCTGTCTGCCGCAATATCGCAGTCCCGCAAATAAAATCGCAGATCGCCGCCATTACTCGTTAAAAAAAAACACACCAAAAATGACATAAATCTTTCCCTTAGTAAACGCAATAACTTTTGCGCAAACCAATCAAAATACGCTTATTGCGATTTTTTTTACCAAACATAGGTAACAGAAAACAAATTGGCCAAAAATTTAAAAATAATTTTGATTGTTACAATTTTTTGGGGGGGAATTTCATATAAAAAAATGTGAAAAATATTATTTTTTCAAAATTTACGCTCTTTTTTTGTTTATAGCGCAAAAAGTAAAAATCGCACAGGTGATCAAATACCACCAAAAGAAAGCTCTGTTTGTGGGAAAAAAAGGACGTAAATTTCATTTGGGTATGGCGTTGCACGACCGCGCAATTGTCAGTTAAAGTCACACAGTGCCGAATCGCAAAAAGTGGCCCAGACGTAAGACAGCAAAATCCTCCGGTGGTAAAGTGGTTAAGAAGGCTACAGGAGCAAATTTGACGATACATGCTGAAGTTATTTACTATTGAAAAAGTACCTTGTGGGAGTTTTTCTAAGCAAGGATCTTGATCAAACATTAGGCAGCTGTCATCCACATTTTGTTCCATTCCGGAAGATCTAGATTTTCCTTAGCATGTTATTTACTTTCAGTTTGGCTTTAAAGTTAGTTAGTATAACAGCCAGACAAGAATCATCTTTAAAAGGTGCTCAGCAGTGACAGCACTCATATTTCTTTCAGGAAAAGTTGACTTATAAAGGACACGAGAGAGCTTGTAAATGATGGTTAATGTAAAGGTTAATGATGATTATTAATGAATTGATGATTAATTAGTAGAAGAGGAAAATGGAGGATGGGTTGTACAGAACAAAGGGCTTAATAAATTGTAATTTTTCCATTCTAAATCGGGCATTTGTTGTCAAAATTGGCATAGTAGAAAACAGAGGAGGGTTTTTTTTGTATATGTCGGTGTCTCAAAAGTACATAAAAATACCCAATAGACCAAATGTGGAAAAACTCCTTAACAGAAACCTGTAGTGAAAGAGAATTAGAGACTACCATTGTGGGCCAGCTGAAAACAGTAGTTGCCTGGCTGTTTCTGGCTTTAGTAAACAAGCAGCTCCCCAGACAAAGCAAAGTCAGAAATTTAATCTGCATATGATTTCTGTGTCTCAGAAAGTCTTGAAGCCATCAAATCAGCATGACAGCCAAGTATCCACCATTTTCAGGAGTTGTAAGCAATGGAATCTACAACGTTTCTACAAAATCTGGTGCAGCTCTGCATATAAACCAATCCTCTTCCAGTTTTTTTTTTTTTAAATGAACAAGCTGACGTTAATTGGCTACCATGCAGAGCTGCACCAGATTTTGCACTCTCCAGTTTTAGTAGATCAACCCCAGTGTTTTCCATTCACAATCCTCAAGGGCCATAATCACACCATTTTTTATGCACTTCTGGGTACCTGCAGTGTACATCATAATTTAAAACAGAACTGCAGGGGAACGGGTACATACAGTCAGGTCCATAAATATTGGGACATTGACACAATTCTAATATTTTTGGATATATACACCACCACAATGGATTTGAAATGAAACAAACAAGATGTGCTTTAACTGCATACTTTCAGCTTTAATTTGAGGGTATTTACATCCAAATCAGGCGAAAGGTGTAGGAATTACAACAGTTTGTATATGTGCCTCCCACTTTTTAAGGGACCAAAGGTAATGGGACAATTGACTGCTTAGCTGTTCCATGGCCAGGTGTGTGTTATTCCCTCATTATCCCATTTACAAGGAGCAGATAAAAGGTCTAGAGTTAATTTCAAGTGTGCTATTTGCATTTGGAATCTGTTGCTGTTAACTCTCAATATGAGATCCAAAGGGCTGTCAATATCAGTGCAAGCCATCATTAGGCTGAAAAAACAAAACAAACCCATCAGAGAGATAGCAAAAACATTAGGTGTGGTCAAATCAACTGTTTGGAACATCCTTAAAAAGAAAGAAAGCACCGGTGAGCTCAACAACACCAAAAGACCCAGAAGACCACAGAAAACAACTGTGCTGGATGACCGAAGAATTCTTTCCCTGGTGAAGAAAACACTCTTCACAACAGTTGGCCAGATCAAAAACACTCTCCAGGAGGTAGGTGTTTGTGTGTCAAAGTCAACAATCAAGAGAAGACTTCACCAGAGTGAATACAGAGGGTTAACCACAAGATGTAAACCATTGGTGAGCCTCAAAAACAGGAAGGCCAGATTAGAATTTGCCAAACAACATCTAAAAAAGCCTTCACAGTTCTTGAACAACATCCTATGGACAGATGAGACCAAGATCAACTTGTACCAGAGTGATGGGAAGAGAAGAGTATGGAGAAGGAAAGGAACTGCTCATGATCCAAAGCATACCAC
Source organism: Pelophylax lessonae (assembly GCF_965119305.1). NCBI lineage: Eukaryota > Metazoa > Chordata > Amphibia > Anura > Ranidae > Pelophylax > Pelophylax lessonae. The sequence goes on along the minus strand of NC_138778.1, from coordinate 57,038,624 downwards.
CTCATCAGTGAAGCATGGTGGTGGTAGTGTCATGGCGTTGGCATGTATGTCTGCCAATGGAACTGGTTCTCTTGTATTTATTGATGATGTGACTGCTGACAAAAGCAGCAGGATGAATTCTGAAGTGTTTCGGGCAATATAATCTGCTCATATTCAGCCAAATGCTTCAGAACTCATTGGACGGCGCTTCACAGTGCAGATGGACAATGACCCGAAGCATACTGCGAAAGCAATCAAAGAGTTTTTTAAGGGAAAGAAGTGGAATGTTATGCAATGGCCAAGTCAATCACCTGACCTGAATCTGATTGAGCATGCATTTCACTTCCTGAAGACAAAACTGAAGGGAAAATGCCCCAAGAACAAGCAGGAACTGAATACAGTTGCAGTAGAGGCCTGGCAGAGCATCACCAGGGATGAAACCCAGCGTCTGGTGATGTCTATGCATTCCAGACTTCAGGCTAAAATTGACTGCAAAGGATTTGCAACCAAGTATTAAAAGGTGAAAGTTTGATTTATGAATGTTAATCTGTCCCATTACTTTTGGTCACTTAAAAAGTGGGAGGAACATATACAAACTGTTGTAATTCCTACACTGTTCACCTGATTTGGATGTAAATACCCTCAAATTAAAGCTGAAAGTCTGCAGTTAAAGCACATCTTGTTTGTTTCATTTCAAATCCATTGTGGTGGTGTATAGAGCCAAAAAGATTAGAATTGTGTCGATGTCCCAATATTTATGGACCTGACTGTATAATGAAATAAATAAATAGGAGCTTTATTCATGCCAAAGTATTTGTATTCTGTTGATCCAATTTTGAAATTTACATCATTTTGGCACAGAGCACAGTCCTGCCTGGCCAGGGAGAAGACTTGATTTTTTTCTGATGCAGTTAAAGCGGAGTTCCGGCCTCGAGGGTCAATTTGAGCTAAAAATACCCCCGGGACAGTCAGGGTTAGTACATTCCATAATGGTCGCACTTACCTGTAAGAAGAAATACTTACCTTGAAAATTTCTTCTCCAGCGCTGCCATCTCAGGTGTGGGCAGCTGAAGCCGCAGCCTCCCTCTTCATGTCCTCTTCCGTGACGTCGGAGTCCCACAATGCACTGCACCGGCCCCGCTCGTCACTTCCGGTGCAGGTGCGGCATCCCTGCACAGAAGCTGTTTAGCAGAGAATGCCGTGCCTGCACCGGAAGTGACGAGCGGCGCCGGTGCAGGCACATTGATTCCTGGGAGCGATGACGTTCATCTCCCAGGAATCATCGCAAACCGGAAGTGATGGCGCGGGCCGTGGCCGCAGAGGGAGGAAGTGGAAGGTAGGTGAGTATATTTTCTTCTATAATAAGGTAAGTGACCAAAAAAAAATCGCCAGTATCCATTTCTTTTTCAGGTTCCTCTTAGCAAGCGGATGGCCCAAAATCGATTTTATCGATTTTGAGGCCGGAACTCCGCTTTAAGTTACACTTACAGGTCTTCTTTACACCCCCACCCTGTGACTAAACGGTGAAAGGAGAATCAGCAGACTGATGAGCTTATCTCTCTGTCATTCTTATCTTTACTCTTATCAGCTTACCCTTGCATTGCATTACAACTGACTGGTTCCTTGAGTTGTTTTCTCTTCATCCAGTCTGAGTTCTACTGTAAAGGGCTGCGTTCATTTGAGTCTTTTATATCTGCTTAGGGTTCACCTTTAAGGGAAGCAAAGTGATTTCAGCTATAATTCTACAAGGAGACCTGGAACTAATGAATGGAATAGGATACACTATAGAAATTCCTAATAACCAATCAATTATAATCTTTTTGATTTCTAGTTGGTCACTATTGAATACTAAAATATTTACCAGTGATGTGTCTACTACGTTAATAAATGTTAATATGGACCTGACTTATAAAAACTAATGACAGATGACTGTGTAGAATGCAGCAAATAAATCAATCCGCTATTTGTTCTAACATGCGCTTAAAAGTACAGGCAGACTTTTGCGTTTATGGACAATACTTGCACTTTTCAATCCGCTAGCTGTTTTTTGGTCAATCTGTTGGTACTTTAGCCTGGATGTATACTGTTGCATGTGCATGCAGTGTGAACATTAACACACAGGTATGTAGGTGCAAATGGTCCCATAGAGTTTACCTTGCTCTTTTACACTAACCTATTTCATTTCGGGATTACATATTCTTTGTAACATTTAAACAATGATAGTGTTCCTTTATTTTTTTATTAATATTTAAGCTTTTTAAAATTTGGCAGTGAGCCACATGGGTTTTATTTTTAGCCTTTTAAACTTATTGCCCATGGGACCATACTTTGCAACGAGTTCACATACAGTCTTAATAAAGGGATTCATAAAGTATTCTGAATCTGAATAACCTGCCGTACAAAGGTATGAACCAGCCACATAATGAATGGGATTTTATCCACTTGATATGCATTTTCATGCAGCAAAATGCAAGAGTTTTGCTGCCTTAATATGAATGAAGTATGAATCGGCCCTTTATATTAATAATCTGTGAACTCCGCTGCGGAACCCTGCCACTTCCTTTTTGTCTGAAGGCATTAGTGGGGCTGAAAGAAAATGTTGAAGAGGGCTGAGGGTTTTTAGACACTGCTTTTTACCTTCTTTCTAAGTTCAACTTGTGCTTCCATATTTAGGAATCGGGCTGAGTCTGCTGGCAAGCACTTACTTGGAATGTCTATTAATACCTCAAGCAGCCATTTGGTGCCATGTGTCAGCTTCTCCCATGACAGCAGCTGTACCCCATAGCTATAGAATTCTGTGTGCCACTATTCAAGTGGATAAGCCTACTGATTGCTTAGGATTTTTAATGCCACAATTTTATGCAAGGACAAGGTGAACAATGGCAAAGCAATATAAACAAAGCACTATAAAACCCTATAGCTATATAAATAGAACTTTACATTAACCAGGGACTATAGAACATTAGCTGCTGAATCCGATATGCTCTCCAAGCTTGGATGGCATAGTGACACACCCTCAAAGCCCAGTATGCTGACTTCCCCCTTGCCAACCTTGTAACAAGACCGGGTCTAGGATGGCCAATATGTTACCATCAGGCCGTTATATCTCAAAAAGAGCTTGTTCATTTCATTAAGAAATGAACAAGTTAATCTTTCTTGTCGCATTACAGGTCCAGAATTGCAATAGAAACTGCTAGTGTTCAAGACATACTGTATACATGCACAAACAGGGAGTATACTGTGATTACCAGCATTGATTGCTGTTTATTCTGCATTTGATTTCTGTCTAACATTTGGCTGGTATACTTATACCCTACTTGATCTGGAAAATATAGTTTTTCATGCATGTTTGCCCCTGGACTTAATAAAACATTGCACAGTGCTAAAAAAAAGTCTTTACACTCCATTAATGCTTTGTGAGTGCAAGCAGCATGGTCAGAGGTGGGTTTCCTTATTGTTTGCGCTTATCATGTTTAGCACTTTCTGCTCTAAATGATCAAAATACACTTTGTATGCAAGCCCACCCAATGACAGACTATGTTATCAGTAACTTATTCTTATATCTTTTACAGTTTGGCATAATTGCTAAAGTGGGGTACACACTAGTAGAAAATCTGCCGAAAATTCCCGCCCGATGTGAAATCGTCCGATTTTCGGCTAGTGTGTACACAACTTTCAGCAGCCGATGCCGACATTTTCAACGAAAAAAAACGGAGGGACAAACACCAAAATTTTTTTCGTCCGTCCCCAGAATACCGATTTTCGTTTAATGTGTATGCAGCACATCCATGAAAAATCGGATACGAAAGACCGCGCATGATCTGAAGTTGCTGACAACTCGGAAGTCTAGGAACAAATGTGCCAAAAAAAAGAAAAATCGGACGAGAAATTTTGTGAACATTTATGCACTGTCGACTAAAAACGGTAATGAACGCTGAGAAGACAGAGAAAAATCGGAGGATATTTCGTCCGATTTTCGTCAAGTGTGTACGGCCCTTAAGTATATACAGCGTGTAAAATAAGTATTAAACACGTCACCATTTTTCTAGGTAAATCTATTTCTAAAGGTGCTATTGACATGAAGTTTTCACCACATGTCAGTAACAACCCATGCAATTCGTACATACAAAGAAACCAAAACAAATAAGTTCAGTTATGTGTAATAAAATGAAATGACACAGGGGAAAAGTTTTGAACACGCTAACTGAAATTTATTTAATACTTCATACAAAATGCTTTGTTGGTAATGACAGCTTCAAGATGCCTCCTGTATGGAGAAACTAGTCGCATGCATTGCTCAGGTGTGATTTTTGGCCCATACTTCCACACAAACAGTCTTCAACTCTTGTAGGTTTCGTGGGCCTCTTCTATGAACTCTGATCTTTACTTCTTTCCATAGATTTTCTATTGGATTCAAGTCAGGCGATTGGCTGGGCCATACTAGTAGCTTTATTTTCTTTCTTTGAAACAAATTGAGTTTCCTTGGCTTTGTGTTTGGGATCATTGGCTTGCAGAAATAGGAGAAAGGGGTGCCCTGTGGGACTTTAAATGAGTTGGATGCAATAAATAAACATGAATGTATAAAAGCAGATTTATTGAATAAAAACGTACAGTAAATGTATAATACATGTTATCAAAACACAGCACAATAGGCATAATGAGATGATAACATCAATGTTGCAAATGAGTATCGTATTATGAACTCATATCTTTAATTTGAACTCAACGCGTTTCGTGAGTCTGAAAGCTCACTCATCAGGAGTATATACAGTGCCTTGCGAAAGTATTCGGCCCCCTTGAACTTTGCGACCTTTTGCCACATTTCAGGCTTCAAACATAAAGATATAAAACTGTAATTTTTTGTGAAGAATCAACAACAAGTGGGACACAATCATAAAGTGGAACGGAAATTTATTGGATATTTCAAACTTTGTTAACAAATAAAAAACTGAAAAATTGGGCGTGCAAAATTATTCAGCCCCTTTACTTTCAGTGCAGCAAACTCTCTCCAGAAGTTCAGTGAGGATCTCTGAATGATCCAATGTTGACCTAAATGACTAATGATGATAAATAGAATCCACCTGTGTGTAATCAAGTCTCCGTATAAATGCACCTGCACTGTGATAGTCTCAGAGGTCCGTTTAAAGCGTAGAGAGCATCATGAAGAACAAGGAACACACCAGGCAGGTCCGAGACACTGTTGTGGAGAAGTTTAAAGCCAGATTCGGATACGAAAAGATTTCCCAAGCTTTAAACATCCCAAGGAGCACTGTGCAAGCAATAATATTGAAATGGAAGGAGTATCAGACCACTGCAAATCTACGAAGACCTGGCCGTCCCTCTAAACTTTCAGCTCATACAAGGAGAAGACTGATCAGAGATGCAGCCAAGAGGCCCATGATCACTCTGGATGAACTGCAGAGATCTACAGCTGAGGTGGGAGACTCTGTCCATAGGACAACAATCAGGCGTATACTGCACAAATCTGGCCTTTATGGAAGAGTGGCAAGAAGAAAGCCATTTCTTAAAGATATCCATAAAAAGTGTAGTTTAAAGTTTGCCACAAGCCACCTGGGAGACACACCAAACATGTGGAAGAAGGTGCTCTGGTCAGATGAAACCAAAATCAAACTTTTTGGCAACAATGCAAAACGTTATGTTTGGCGTAAAAGCAACACAGCTCATCACCCTGAACCACCTTTCCCACTGTCAAACATGGTGGTGGCAGCATCATGGTTCGGGCCTGCTTTTCTTCAGCAGGGACAGCGAAGATGGTTAAAATTGATGGGAAGATGGATGGAGCCAAATACAGGACCATTCTGGAAGAAAACCTGATGGAGTCTGCAAAAGACCTGAGACTGGGACGGAGATTTGTCTTCCAACAAGACAATGATCCAAAACATAAAGCAAAATCTACAATGGAATGGTTCACAAATAAACATATCCAGGTGTTAGAATGGCCAAGTCAAAGTCAAGACCTGAATCCAATCGAGAATCTGTGGAAAGAACTGAAAACTGCTGTTCACAAACGCTCTCCATCCAACCTCACTGAGCTCGAGCTGTTTTACAAGGAGGAATGGGCAAAAATTTCAGTCTCTCGATGTGCAAAACTGATAGAGACATACCCCAAGAGACTCACAGCTGTAATCGCAGCAAAAGGTGGCGCTACAAAGTATTAACTTAAGGGGGCTGAATAATTTTGCACGCCCAATTTTTCAGTTTTTTATTTGTTAACAAAGTTTGAAACATCCAATAAATTTCGTTTCACTTCATGATTGTGTCCCACTTGTTGTTGATTCTTCACAAAAAATTACAGTTTTATATCTTTATGTTTGAAGCCTGAAATGTGGCAAAAGGTCGCAAAGTTCAAGGGGGCTGAATACTTTCGCAAGGCACTGTGTATATATATATATATATATATATATATATATATGAGGCTCTCTTCCTATATATGGTCTGGATTTACCCTCAAACATTTTTTTGGATGATGATGTTACACCGATCCCATTGAGAGTATTATTTACCCTTGAGAAATGATCTGATTGGAAGACTGCAGCTATTGGTACCAGGCCCCAAGATCCCCACCTTACAGGATTGAACCCTTGTATTACAACACGCCGGGCACCCCTGTAGAGGTACATAGCTCCGGTGAGTGCGGGCATAATTGAAAGGGGAGCACTAGATCCCTCACCTGCACATCCACATCGGATCACCTCAAGAATCACTCAATCAATTTTTTGACTTTTGCACTAATAACCACTATATGGACTTTTATTTATTTATTAATACGGCAGTCACCTACTAATTTAAGAATTTTTTCCACCAACCATTTTTGGCTGCCCAATCGGACGACTGGCCAAGTGGGGTAGAATTGCACCAAGTAATTTTAGCATTAATTCCGTTATTTATTGCACATTTATTCACTTGTCAGATATCCTATGTGAGATACTTATCAATTGTCTGCCACTCCATGTAACGTGCAGAGCAGTGGAAAAAGGTTGCAAAGTTCAAGGGGGCCGAATACTTTTCACTTAGCATGTGATACCAGTGCAATATAAACATAGAAAATATATAAAAATAGTAAAATATTGCCATCAAGAACAGTGTAGAAGTGTGTACTGTTCTTGATGGCAATATTTTACTATTTTTATGTATTTTTTTATGTTTATATTTCAGTGGTATCACTTTGGTGATACAGCACTCATTTTGCACACTGCTAAGTTTTGTCACACAGGCTAAGTTAGTGCACGTTGGAAACCAAGTGACATCACACTCTTTCTATATTTTTCTCATTCCTTCATTCTTTCACAGGCTCCTCACAGCTTAGCACTCTCTAGGGGCACTCCATGCTTCTCCTTTCTTTTTCCTCCTTATACTCTCTGCCCTGGCTGGATTACATCTATATACACTATGTGATTCTACACATATATTTTTTCTTATATCACTATGCGATACAATACATATACCTATATATACTTTTATTTTGACATGCATATTTGTATATTCCCAGCCAGTGCCATGCCGTCAACTAGGAATTTGCACTTTATTATCTATGTCTCTTTGCCTGACTCCCCACCTTGTTGACGTTTGTCCATGTCCCGTCAGCTCCCGGATCAGACTTTGGCACCTCCACCTAGTGGCAGCATTCATTCACCATTGCCTTTTGGCTGCATGTGAGTGCGATTTCTCCACTTGGGTTATACATGTATATGTTGACATCTCACACCTGCTGCTGACTATTTGTACGTGTATTAATACTGTGCTTATTGCTTTATTCATGGATAGGCTTACACTCATATATACTCCTGATGAGTGAGCTTTTAGTCGAGTCAAGCTCGGGGTGGATTGCAGAGAGTGCAGTGGTGTTCTCTTACCTTATCCTGGCGATCCAGCGATGATCTCTCATTGCTGAGATCGCCAGCCGAGAGTCCCGCCGCTCCTCCGTCCCTCCGTCGGTCTGATCACTTCCTAGTTCCGTTCCCTGCAGCAGCAATGCTGCATGGGAGCGGAACTAGGGAGGGAAATTCAAAAAAAAAAAAAAAAAAAAGTTGCACAAAACACAAAACACATTTTATATTGTGTATATATATATATATATATATATATATATGCATATATATATGCATATATATATATATATATATAAATATGCGCATATATATATACCGGTGTGTATATATATATATATATATATATATATATATATATATATGTGTGTATATATATATATATATATATATATATGTGTATATATGCATATATATATATATATATATATATATATATGTGTATATATATATATATATGCACACACACATATATCTATATATAATATATAATGCATGAATTATAATCTAATCAATATAATTTTATTATATATATTATATATTAAATAATAAAATAATATTATTGATTCGATTATAATTCATGCGTTTGTGTTTCAAATTTATCACATCTGGGATGTCTACTAGAGTCTTATTTTGGTCAGGTTTAAGTCAGTAATTACTAAGAATTGTAGGCCTATAATACATAACGCCAAATTTCCATGAAAAGAATTGTACCGCTTTTGGTATGTAATTCCTGACATAATCATACCGCCAGGGAGGTTAAAGTCCCACAGGGAACCCCTTTCTCCTATTTGTATTCAATTTGGGATGGAGGTGGATACAACTGACAGGGCGAGACCATTTTTATTTATTGTTTGCCTTGCAGAAATGTCCACCTTCGATTCATCTTCATAATCCTGGTAGATGACAGCAGATATTTATCAATAATGTCTTGGTACATTTTTCCTTTTATCCTTCCTTCAAGGATATAAAGTTTGCCAGTACCGTATGCTGAAAAACTGCCTCACACCATTTGGTCCCACCTCCAAACTTCACTGTTGGTATGGTGTTCTTGGGGTGATGTGCAGTGCCATTTGACCTCCAAATATGGTGTTTATTATGGCATCCAAAGAGTTAAATTTTGGTCTCATTTGACCAGACTATACTCTCCCAGTATTTCACAGGCTTGTCTAAATGTTATG